>NC_137112.1:14806464-15406464 GCF_949357685.1 Gobio gobio | reverse complement strand
CTATAACCTGGGGCAATAGGGAAATCGGCGGGAAAGCATACAGCGGGAGGCTGGGCCAAGGCTGGGACAGCGTATCCTCGCTTTTGGATAGAAACTTCGGGCAGCGAGCGAGCCGCAGAGGGAACGAGACATTTTGAAACAAACGCTCGGCTCTTTTTGGGAAAGTGTGACGCAGCGGCAATAACACTTGAGCAATAAAAGGATATAATGCTGCCGGATAGCAGAGCAGGCACGGAAGGCTGAAGGTGGCGAAAATGCAGCCGGCTTCTTCAGGCGCTGTCCTAAGCTTGCTGTGCTGCGCGGTCAATGGCGGCGGGTCCCAGATCCAGCGATGCGAAGAGCTTCGCTGAAGAACAGAAAATCGAATATGCAGCCCGTGAGCCCCGCTAATATACACGTGGCCACGCCCCACCTGTAGGCAAATGAAGCCAGGTGGGCGCGAAGCGCCCTCATTGGTCGCCACGTCACGCGGGCTCACCGAAAGGCTGCTGCAGTTGCCAGCAGAGCAGCCAATAGCACGCTGGAATAGCCTGCTATGGTCTGCCAGGCTGTCGCACTGCGTTGACAATATTACAAAATTAAGGATAATTTTGGGTTTTTCAGTAATCTCGAAGAAAGAAAACTTTCCCGATGCGTAAGGAACTTACGCAATACGATGCGTAAGGAACTTATGCAATACGAGAGAACCTCTCGTAAGAGAACTGCATTAGTCTGCTATCAGTGGCTCAAACCTCCGTTACTAGCTCTAAAAAGACGTTTTGGAATTAGCAACAGAGGTTTGGGATGAGATGTGTAAGAAAATAGTCAAAACCTGACTAATGTCTTGGAATACATCATTTGAACAACGTTTTGAGGTGTGGTAACTGTAGTATAAGTGGAATAACTGACGACGGGCCCTTGAATTATTGAAAAATAATGCACAGCACACCCGAGATGTAACTACGCTTTGGGTCGTGACCGCATTTCCACCTTGGATGTGCATTTTTTTCAAATAATTGTTCCTTAATGTGCATTTAGTTCCAGTCAGTTTCATCACCGTTCTATATTAATATACTGCTTTAATTGAAGCACAAACATGCATATGTCACCCACACACAGAGATCGATCAGAGATCCCACTGTACACACACAAACATTGAGGAGCACACACACTTGTTATCAACGCTGCAACTTTTATTAATTAAATATAGAGTCACTACTGAATCGCTACATAAAACCCGCTTTGTGTCGGGTGGTTCTTTGCCTCCATGTCGTGCATTAAAATCATTTAGCGTGGATTATCCCTTACCTTACTTAATTATCATAAACATAAACACTCTGCACTGTAAAAAAAAATCCCTGTAAAATGTATGGTAAAAAACGAGCAGCTGTGGTTGCCAGAACTTTACCGTAAAAAATACGGTAGCAACATTTTAGATTTTATGGGACAGCTTAGTTTACTGTCTATTTTACAGTTCAAAACCGTATAATTTAAAGGTTTTTATTGTAATAATTACGTAAAAAATTTTACGTTAAATTAACGGTTAAATTTTTTTATTTCATTAACAGAAATAATGTTAAATTACCAAACTATTGAAATACTAAGTGAAGTTATTAAATGTAATTTTGGGAGGAGTACGCCCATCTATAAAACCAGCAGCTTACCTCTTCCCATTTTTAGTTCCTGCAGCTTCCCTCCTCCTCCCCTGCTCCTCCTTTTGTACAATTTTGCCTGTTATGGGGGGCAATCTGAGCTTGGGTAGAATATCCTCTACGAGCCCCTCTATAGCAGACAGCAAGCCAAATCTGTTTACCACTTTCACTAAGATAATATGGGCACGCAAACTCGTGAATATCTGTTATGTACCTTTGATATATACTGACAACCACCAATCACAGTGGTGATGAGAGTCACGTGATGAATCAAAGCTCATCACAAGCAGCTTTTAGGAGGACAATACTGGAAGGTGCACAGTGTCATTCACACAAACACTAAACACCAAACACCATCGGTAACACACATGAAATTAAAATGCAATAAACATTAATTTAACAACACTAGATGTAACATAAAACCCTAATGTACATAACTGATTATAAAAACAACAACAAGAAGAAACAGTTATTTCAGTGAAAATACATCAAATGTTAAGTGTCATGCAGGGAACTCAATTTACGATTTTTCACTGTAAATTACACAGACTTGTTCTTTTTCACTTCCAAAAACTGTAAATTTAACGGTATTTTACTGTAAAATTAAATTTAATGTAAGGTTAGATCTATCACAGTTATTCACTGTATATAGTACGCAAACTTTCTGTTAACCAATGAACTGTTTTCACTGTAGCATTTTTACAGTCTTTTTCCGTTAAAATCACAATAATTTTTTACAGTGTGGTTTGTAGTGCAAATAGTTTACTCTACTTCTTCCAGATATTTCCCTATAGCAGCTAATGAATCTGTCTCACACTTTCACAGAAAATAGCATACAGAAAATGTAAATAGTAGTAAATAAACTAATACTTAGTACCTATTTGTGTAATTACACTGTAACAAGGACACCTTAAAATAAAGGGTTACACTTTATTTTAAGGTGTCATTGTTACAGTGTAATTATATGTTTAAGTACTGAGTAATATTCATTAATTAAATGTACTTAACATAGGGTTAGGGTAGAATTTGGGTTTGGTTGAGGGTTAGCTGCATGTAGTTATGCATAATTTACTGTTATTACTATGGTAAGTACATGTAACGTGTACCAATGACACTGTAAAGTGTTACCATGTTTTTAAATATACACTATAATATTTGATTTATAATAGATATGGTGGAATCAACACAAAATTATCTGCCAAAGGGGTAAGAAAAATAATCTTGTTTCCATTTTTCTTACCCCATTGGCAGATAATTGTGCTCGGTTTAAGCAAAAATTCAATTAATTTAGATTTTCTTTTTGTCTTCCAGAAAACAATACATAATATCTTATGCCATTTTACTTTTCCAGTAAATTCATCTTGATTTAACAATTTTTTGATTTTTAGACGAACCAAGACAAACAAAAAGCATCATACATTCTTTAGAAAAAATGTCAAATCTTATTTATGAATGCAATTCATATTTTTATATTACTTGCATAACTTAAGCACAGATAACTTTAGTAAGATTTTAGTTATGTTGTCTGCATATTAAAGAATATAAAGATGAGGGAAATTATGAGAGGTGTTATTGGTAACACTAACGCTGAGTACAAATATCACACCCTATTTTGTTCGACAAATATCTTTTTCGTTTCTGGCATATCACTTCTCAGGCCTCAGAGATTCTCTACTCATGATATTTTGGGATGGTTTTATATGAAGCTGCTCTGCGAGCTCATATCGCATCAGTCAGACTCGGCAGTCTCTGAATCGCTCTGCTAACAGACGTCTTTAATGCGACACTTGATACATTCGATGGCTGCCCTGTATGAGGAAGGAATGGAAATGCTCACGTCATGATATCGTCTCCCTGTCATGTCAAGCCAGAGGATTCTGTCTCATGAATGCATTTCCTAAAAGGCTGAGGGGAGAGAGATAACGTTTTACGGTTGACTAATCACAGCCAAATTTTCATATAATAAATCTTTCTCAAAAATCTCAATATCAGAGGTCTTCACCCCTGCTCCTGGAGACACTGCCCTGCAAAGTTGCTTCAGGTTGTGATTTTCAAGTGATCATGAAGAGTTTGAGCTGGTTCAGGTGCTTTGTGTAATAGAGCTGTTTGTGAATGTCAATGTGAATGGTGAAAAATGGTGTTCTACCCGAAAGACTCAGGAGGCGAGAAAAACATTTGAATAAGATTTATTTACTGTTTGTATACAATTAATATCGAATAGATGAAATGATAAAGTTCTTTGGCGTAGGCCCCGTCCATAGTCCGAATCCGGAGGGTAACGGATGCTTGCAGTTCCTGCCTGAAGATGAAGGCAGGGGCAGAGCCTACCCCCAAAAGAACTGATAAATCAAAAGATACCCACCCGTTGGAAGATTCTTTAGATGAAGTACCAAAATATTTGCAAAGAAAATAGATTATATTATTAGAATATGGACATTGAACATGCATGGATATTGACAGATGTTAAATCAATAAATAGAAGGATTTGTTAGGCTTTTGCCTAAAGTATGTGAAGGAAGCCGCTAAGGCCGCGAAGAACTGCCATGATAGGCAGGGGTACGAGAAAGCCGTGTGGCTGTAAAGATTGCCACGTTAGGCCGTGTATACTGCCTCGATATGCCAGGGTACGGAAAGCCACATAGGCTGTATGGACTGCCACGTTATGCCGTGTATACCGCCTCGATAGGCCGGGGTACGAAAAGTTGGCTGAGAATGATGGCCGATAAGCCAGTGTAGGTCGAGTAAAGGCTAGGGATGGGCATTTTTGTCAATTTCTCATTTCGATCATCGATAGGTCTCAAAAACGAGTACTCGAGTAATTGGGGGCGGGGCATGTGCGGGGGGCGGGGCATGTCCGTCATTGAGATAATGAAAATACTGTTATGAAAATGGTTGTTGACAAATACAAACGTGACATGAAAACAGGTATATGAAAACATGAACATATAAAACAAAAAATAACTGCTTGATTATGATCCATAAATGTCTTTGAAAAAGAAACATCGTTATAAAAGGACTCAAATAACCAAGTCAGTAATATCGAGCATTGCCTTTGAGCTGAAACTGTGAAATAACACCACCCTGCAGAGCTTGCTAGCTGGTTAATAAACTCAACCAAACGTACCCTATATCAATATTAATATGAAGATTATTATGAACCTATTACGACATATCAACACAAAAGGACGTGAATGCGCACGTGAACTTCAGCGAGCTAGATTTTACAGGCGAAGGGTTTGAAACGGAACATTTTGAATGCGCTCAACAACGCTGATACACGGACAACGAAAGCACAGAAACGTCTCAGGTTACTTGCGTAACCTATGTTCTCTGAGTAGGGAACGAGACGCTGCGTCACTTTAATGACGTAATGGGACACCCTCTGGGTGTGCCGATTGTCTGAAGCCCTTATAGAATCACGCCAATTGATTGGCTGATGGCGCGCACGTCGCCCCACCTGACGTAGTCACCTATATTAGCGCTCGCGCGCGCCATCTGCTCCTCAGATTTCTCTGCCGAAAAGGAAAGCCTGTCGGCAGCGCGAAGAGCTTGGCAGCGTACGCAGCGTCTCGTTCCCTACTCAGAGAACATAGGTTACGCAAGTAACCTGAGACGTTCTCTTTCATAGGTTCACTCGACGCTGCGTCACTTTAATGACGTAATGGGAACGATATACCAAACACGCCAAGCTAAAGCGCTGCCGTATCTGGCTCAAAGAACACCAGATAACCTACATGACTAGGTTAAGCAGACAGGACATGCGAACCCGGAGCCATGTCGAGATCCAAACTATAGAATCTCACAAAAGTGTGCGGAGAGGACCAACCTGCCGCCACACAAATATCTTCCAAAAGAGCCCCTCTAAAAAGTGCTTGAGAGGAAGCCACACCTCTGGTAGAATGCGCTCTAATATCAAGAGGTGAAGGTAAACCACGCACCTCATAAGCTAAGGAAATAGCCTCTGTCACCCAATGGGAAACCCTTTGCTTCGAAGCGGCAAGCCCGCGGCGGCCAGCACCGAAGCATACCAACAGCTGGTTAGATTTCCTCCAGCTGTCTGAACGGTCAACATAACACTTCAACGCTCGAACTGGGCAGAGCAAATGAAGTTTCTCGTCTTCCTCCGAGTCAAACGGAGGGGGGTGAAAGGAGTGAAGAGTAATAACCTGAGAGCGAAATGACGTGGACAAAACTTTGGGCACATAACCTGGCCTAGGTCTTAAGGTAACCTTGACTAAGCCAGGGGCAAAATCCATACAGGTCCCACTAACAGAGAGAGCCTGTAGATCGCCCACTCGTTTCAAAGAAGATAGAGCTAACAAAAGAGCAACTTTGAGAGTCAGAATTCGCTCAGGAGCTGACTCCAAAGGCTCAAATGGAGCCAAAGTTAGCCCTTCAAGGACCACGGAGAGGTCCCAAGAGGGAATACCAGGGGAGCGTGCCGGTCTCAGGCGCCTAACCCCTCGCATGAAAGATGAAACCAGTCTATGCTTGCCTAGCGGGATTTCGTCCGACTCCCTACCGGCAGCTATAGCTGCGACATAGACCCGAAGGGTGGTGGCCGCTGCTCCAGCAGCAAATTTCTCCTGCAGGAACTCCAGAACTGAACCAACCGGGCAGTTAACTGGATCCGCTGCATGAGTCGAGCACCACGACTCAAAGACCCTCCACTTGGAGGAATAGAGCTTCCTTGTGGAGGGGGCTCTCGCATTAGCAATGATCTCCTGAACGTCTGCAGAAAGACCAGCGTTTAGTATCGTTGGCCCTTGATGGGCCATACCCACAACTTCCAAATCTCCGGGTGAGGGTGCCAAATCCTGCCCTGAAGTTGTGTCAAAAGGTCCTTCCTGACCGGTATCTCCCATGGGGAGGAGTCCAGGAGGAGAACCATCTCCGAGAACCAAGTCTGGGATGGCCAGTGTGGAGCCACCAGCAGGAGGCTGGCCCCACTCTCCCTTACTCTGTACAGAACCGCCGGAATCAGCTTGATGGGCGGGAACGCATAGAGTTTCAGATTGGGCCATGGATGCGCGAACGCATCTATCCCCAACGGGGCCGGAGAGCTCAGAGAAAACCAGAGCCGACACTGGGACGACTCCTTCGAGGCAAAGAGGTCCACTTCCGCTTTCCCGAACATCTCCCAAATCTGTGACACAGTTTGAGGGTTCAGCATCCATTCCCCTGACCGGAGCTTCTGTCTCGACAGATAATCTGCAGCGAGGTTCAAGACTCCGGGTACATGGACTGCTCTCAGGGACAAAAACTTGTCCTGAGACCACAGGAGGAGTCGGCGCGCATGCCTGTCCAGGGTGCGCGACCGTGATCCTCCCTGGCGATTTACGTGAGACACCACTGCCATATTGTCGGTCCTGACAATGACATGATGCCCCCTGAGTGAGGGGAGAAAATGCTGAAGGGCCAGGGATACCGCTCTCAACTCCAGGCAATTTATGTGCCAGGAGAGAACTTCCCCCTCCCAGATCCCCATAGCTGGTCTGCCCTCGAATACCGCACCCCAGCCGGTAAGAGAGGCGTCCGTCGTAACCATTTGGCGACGGAAAACAGCCCCCATCTTGACCCCTTTCTGAAGAAAAAGAGGGTCCCGCCACATTGATAGGGCACGAAAGCAGCCGCGTGACACCTTCAATAGGCGAAGGGCCGATCCTGTTGACCGAGCCCCTGAGCGTTTCATCCACCAGAGGAAGGGCCTCATATGGAGCAGTCCCAGGGGAAGCACCGGGGAAGCTGCGGCCATGAGACCCAGGAGCCTGCGACACGTACCCACAGAAACATGATGGCCTAGCCTGAAGCGGACCAAGCATGTTGTGATACTGGAAATCCGAGCAGGGGCCAAACGGGCCTGCATCGGAACGGAGTCCAGACGAACACCTAAGAAGGTGGTCTGCTGAGCCGGAGTAAGAACGCTCTTGTCTGTGTTCACTCTCAAGCCAAGAGATTGAACGTGTCGAAGAACGACATCTCTGTGATGACAGGCTAACTCCCTGGAGTGGGCCAAAATGAGCCAGTCGTCCAGGTAATTGAGAATACGGATGCCCTGGAGCCTCAGCGGGGCCAGAGCAGCATCCATACACTTCGTGAACGTCCTTGGTGCCAGGGCAAGGCCGAAGGGAAGGACTTTGTATTGATAAGCCTTCCCTTTGAAGGCGAACCTGAGAAACTTCCTGTGTCGTCTGACAACCTGAATATGGAAGTAAGCATCTCTCAGGTCTATAGTGACAAACCAGTCCTCCGCACGTATCTGAGACAAGATAGTCTTTAGCGTTAGCATCTTGAACTTCCCTTTGTAGAGGGCGAAGTTCAGGCGGCGGAGGTCCAGGATGGGACGCAGACCGCCGTCTTTCTTCGGAACAAGGAAATAACGGCTGAAGAAGCCACATTTCTCCTCTGTTGCCGGAACTTCCTCTATTGCCCCCTTTAGGAGGAGAGAAGAGAGCTCTTGTTGTAGCACAGAAGCCTGAGAGGCGCTGTTTACTACCGTCTGAGCGACCCCGTCGAAGCGAGGAGGGTTGCGACAGAACTGAAGCGTGTAGCCTGACTGAATCGTGCGGAGGACCCAGGATGATATCCCTGGCAAAAGTTTCCACTCGAGGAGGAAATTTGACAAAGTGGGAGGTATGATGAGGTGCGGTGGACATACCTGAGTTGGGGTGTCGAGCTGGACCTCTGAGGGGGGTGTGGCCATCCGCAGAGGAGAGCACGTGGCGTCCTGGCGCGGAGTAGGCAGTGGAAGGCTGGGCCGCTCTGGTTCCCGGAGAAGACCGGATGTGTCTCCGTCTGGACGAGCGGCGGATGGTGAGCCAATCAGACGTGAGGGGAGAAAGCAGAGAGCGTCTCCTTCCTCCAGCGCCGGAAAAGGCGAGGATATATTCGGTTCTGTATTCCGAAGCGCGCTGGGCGGCGGAAATGACAGAGCTGGATAGGGAGAGCTGGTGGGGGGCGGGCAGAAACGCTTGCGCGGTCTGACCCAGCCCCGGTCGTGAACTGCAGCTCCCCTTTTTCTGACCGGAGGGTCAGGAGCGACTCGAAGTGGCCGAAGCAGAAGGTTTGCTGGGCCGCTTTGGGTCGATGCGTTTGTGAGGACGTTGACGGGGAAATGGACGACCGCGAGCTCCCCAGACCGTGGTGGGTGGAGGATAACTCTGGTCGCTCCTCCGGGCGGTAAACTCTCTTTTGAAAGAGGGGCGATCTCTGGACTGAGAGGGGGAGGGGGAAGGAGCGTCCCTCGCTCTCCTCGGCATGAACTGCTTAAGAGCGGCAGACTGGGATTTTGCAGATCTAAACTTCTCAACCACAGTGTTAACCGCCTCCCCAAACAATCCGGACTGGGAAATCGGAGCGTCCATAAGGAAAACTTTCTCCTTATCGCGAATCTCAGTGAGATTAAGCCATAAGTGGCGCTCCGCCGCCACCGCGCCCGCCATAGAGCGCCCTACAGCGCGAGCTGTGTGTTTAGTTGCTCGTAACGCCAAATCCGTGGCTTTACGAAGCTCCTTTACAGCTTCCGGCGTCAAACCGGTGCCCTCGTCCATTTCCTTCAGTACATCCGCCTGATATGCCTGGAGAATGGCCATAGTATGAAGGGCCATGCCAGCCTGACCAGCCGCCATGTAGGATTTTCCAATCAGGGCAGAAGTGGTCCTGCACGGCTTAGTGGGAAGAAGGGGGCGGGACTTCCAAGAGGGAGCTGAAGATGGCGCGAGGTGAGTGGCCAGCGTGTCCTCAACCGCGGGAATAGCGGAATAGCCCTGTTCCTCAAAACCCACGAGGTTAGTGAAATCAGCGGCTGCCGCGTTAGTTAGGCGGGCTGAGAACGGCTGCTTCCAGGATCTAGAAATCTCACTGTGTAGATCACTGAAAAATGGTAGCTTCCTCCGCGGAGGCCTAGAATTAGGGCCGCTGAGGAATCTCTCATCCAACCGAGAAGATTGAGCTTCGCGGGGTTCATCCGGCCACTCGATCGCGAGCTTCTGTGTAGCGCGCGCGAGTACATCCACGAGCTCGTCATACGCCGCTGATGGCCGCGCTTCCTGGCCGCTTGGCGGGAGAGCGTCGTCAGTATTTGCAGCACCGAAATCCTCGGAGTCGGATGCTGCAGTGAAAATGACATCCTCCAGTCCGAAGGAAACCGCATCGCGTGCCTCCGGGCTGGGACAGAGATAATCGTGCGAGTATTCCACAGGCGGAGTCCCGCGCACATGCTCGGGGGAGAGAGGGAGAGAAAGGGCGAGGCCCGTCTGCTCGCACTCCACATCCTCGAGCTCTACATCCGAACCCCAGGTCGCGGATCCAAGAGAGGCCTGCGCGGCCTCGGGAGCGCGACGGGGAAAAACGGATGACTCCCTCTCAAAAACCGCGAGCCTCGAGCGGAGGGTTTTGAGAAGGAGGTTATCGCAGTATTTACAGTTAGAGAACCCCTGAACCGCGTCGCGTGCGTGTGGAAATCCCAGACATTTAACACACTTACTGTGGGGATCGTCGATCGCGATGAAGCGAGTGCACGGCGGTGGGCAACGTCGGAATTCCATAGCACTTCACCACAAGGAGAACAAAGTTCCACAATCCGCGGTCGCTGAAGTGCTGAGGTAAATATCGACTGTTTTTGGGCCAGAAAAATCGATAACCGAAGGGCATGAAATGGCCGCTTCGTGAAGGCAGAGAAATCTGAGGAGCAGATGGCGCGCGCGAGCGCTAATATAGGTGACTACGTCAGGTGGGGCGACGTGCGCGCCATCAGCCAATCAATTGGCGTGATTCTATAAGGGCTTCAGACAATCGGCACACCCAGAGGGTGTCCCATTACGTCATTAAAGTGACGCAGCGTCGAGTGAACCTATGAAAGAGAACAACATTTTATTAAAATCCTGTTCTCATTATAATGCTTTGACAGATTGACTCTGCACATCATGCACTTAATTGTATTATTCATGATCGAAGCGTTTACAGACATCACTGCGCGTGAACTTTCAAACTCATAACGAAAAACAACTTTAAATAAACTAGGTCTACTGTTAAAAAAATACGAGAACAGTATAGCACTGCTGCATTACTAATGTCAATGATTCTGAGAAAGAAACAGCCTATCTGAAAAGAATATCTGTCTCCATGTCGAGCTCGAGCATTAATGCATTTGAGCTGAAACTGAAGAGAATGAACAGCCGGTATAACGGCAGCGCTTTTCTATCTTATTAAGCTCAACCAAACGCGTTTTATATTATATTAATCAGATAAACAACATAAAGGTAATCTTCTGCATCTGCAGAAAAGGACGCGAATGCGCACATGAACTTCACGCGCTAGTCTGAGTGTTCTCACTAGTTTCTCTGTGGATCAGCTGATAAACGGGGAACTAGCACAGATCATTTAGCAGCATTTTCCACGGTGTTCTCATTATAATGCTATGACAGATTGGCGCTGCACATCTTGCACTAACCATTTAATGATCAGTGATTCCAGACATCTCTGCATTGCACGCCTCTTCACTTTATTTCGCCGCGGTCTGGAGGCTGTATAACGCCAACCAATCAGACCTCCGGTACCGCGCAAAACGACGCAATGACCAATAAAAAAAGAGACAAATATTTTTTTTTTCAGGGCGATCATCGTTCTCATGATCGATGATCGCTGTCACGTTCGAGTACTCGATTACTCGACCACTGTTGCCCATCCCTAGTAAAGGCCACGATAGCCCATAGTGAGGAGAAGAGAGCATGGGTGCATGAGTTGGCCTCGATAGACCAAATGGAAAAGTGAGCCGTATAAATCTATAAAATAATAGATATAGGAACCATGACCAGAAGTTTGTGTAGATAGTATACTTACTTACCACATACAATTTAAGTACTAGGAGTTAAATGATGCTGTAAACTTACCTGATGCTTGTTAAGGCACATAGGTAATCTTAGTATTACCTGTAAAGGATGTAATGTATAATGTAATTTGTGACTGATGTTCAGTATAGAGTCACGTTAGTCTGAGATGCAAGACGATTACATGAGGTGACCTGTGGTCCGTGGAATTAGCAGATCGCTTAGCTCTGAGTGGGGTAGAAATAAACTATTGATTTTGAAGCATATGAAGCAAAGCCACCACCACCAGTAGTTTGAATTAGGAATGTACCTTTGGAATTACAAGAGAGTTTGCTGAGCATGCCTGATGGTTTGAGCATCGCATTTTATATAGGATTCGAATGCTGAAAAAGACCATCTTGACCATCAAGGAATCCTGTGTACGACTGCTCTTGTAGCAGCACATGATCCTGAATGAGTGTCCGGTATACCGATGAGATGATCTGCAGTTCGGTAGAACTGTCACTAGATGAATTTTAAACCACCTTCTTGATATGGGAGACCACTTGGGGAGTATGAAAAGTGCTGGGATGTTCTTTGAGATATTTTCTTTTACATAGAGACGAAGATCACGTAGACAGAGACTAGGGGTGTAACGGTACACGTATTCGTACCGAACCGTTTCGGTACAGGGCTTTCGGCTCGGTGCACGTGAACGGTTCCGAATGCAATCTTTAACAGTTAACAGTCGGCTTGTTTTAAGCGCGCAACACACCTCAATCCTAGTTCCCTCTCGAACATATTAAGTATTCAGTCCATTTCATCATGAAATTCAAACGATAAATGCTGTTTTGACGCTCTTTAATGTGACGACTGATCACTGTATAGGCGCGTCAATTCAAGCGGCCGTGCGCGCGAGTGAACGCAATCATCTCTTCCAGAAGAATAAACATGAATTAATATCTTAAGGTATGTTGAGGATACATTAACACTTACTGAAACGTATCATATGTCGTGTAACGTTAATCGCTCAATCAGTGTTTCAACCGCGGAAAAACGTCAAACAGCTTATAAAAAAATGTCACGTAGCATCATTTACCTCAGAAGTCATTCAGTGTCCACAGCTGTGAGTTCACTAAAGAAATAACTCTTTCACTAAATATATGCACAATATTAGCATATATATATATATATATATATATATATATATATATATATTAATTCTACTTAACCTCTTAGTGATGTCTTGATTATTTAATGTATGTTTAGATAAATCTGTCATGAAAATGACAGCCACTGTGTATAAATGATTATATTTCAACAACGAGTTGGAGAAAAAAACTAATTTTATTATTAGATTTAGGAGTTAATGCAAAAACTGCCTTATGTGAAGTTTACATGTTTGCACACAATGTATTATTTGAGTGTTGATTATTATATCTAAACATGAATATCAGCTGAATTTAGGCTAATAGTTTGGGCTCTGTTGTTAACCATTAAAGTAATAATGTGCAAGTAAGGGCTCCCTATGTAGTTTACAGCATTATCTTTAAGAAACTTTTAGTTATAATTTAATTCATTTAAGGTCAGACCACGGTTTAATTTAAAAAAATATATATTTTTTTAAAACTGCTGTACCGAACCGTGACTTCAAAACCGAGGTACGTACCGAACTGTCAGTTTTGTGTACCGTTACACCCCTAACAGAGACCACATTAGGCCACAGACAAATTCATGAAAGGCTATAGAGACTAACGAAAACAGGATTGATGAGTGGTAATGAATGAGAAAAACATAACACCAGTATTTGCATGAAAATTACTACTTGAAAGTTGCTGAGCGTTTTAGTTATTTTGAGTCAGATCTTGCTTGTATCTAGAATGCTGAGGATGACAATGTACACAGCAACTTGATAGAGGATGCAGACTCCACACATTGAGCTGCATTCATAGCAGCACCAATCCAAAAGAATGTCCTATGCTTATGAGTTGGAGAACCACAGTTCTTTGCATCTGCAGTTCCAAACCATTGGGCGTGACTCACAGCTTGATAGAACTCCATCTAACCATTAGAACCTGCCGAGAGAACCCCCAAAAGAGAATAATCCAGAACAGCATGACAGATAAATAAAATAAATAATCAAAATACATAGAACGAAGACGATTAAGAAACCTCAGCCAATGCCCTTTCAGAAGGATAAAATTTTTTTATATGATAATGCTTTACTAGCTAACCATAGCTAGCTATTGAAACCTGCAAAGCTACCAACCTTTGAAAAAATAATCAATCAAGTGTCTCATACAAATGCGTGCGACTGCTCTGTACCTGCTTGCAACATGAAAATGACATCGCTGCGAAAAGAGCAGAGGAGTAAAATGCTACACCCAATCAACATCAGAAGTGCATAAACATATATCACTGAGATGAATGCAGATGTAGTGATGACGCCAGAATGGTGATGAAGATTGCAGCCGTGTCTTTGATAACAGGCCCAGAGAGTCCTAATGAAAGTGATTTGCTGAAACAAAATCGAAACGAAAGAACAAATGCGCTATGATGGGAGTGCATGCTTCTGAAATCTGAAATGCGAGATTTAGCTCTTATTAGTGACAAAGGAAGTCGTTATTTAGTTTTTTTTGCCGCATGAAAAATATTCTCGTCGCTTTATAATATTAATATTGAACCACTGTACTCACATGGACTGATATAAATATGTTTTTAGTACGTTCATGGATCTTGAGAGTGTAAATTTCATTGCTGCCTATCACTGAGCCATCGGATTTCAACAAAAATATCTTAATTTGTGTTCTGAAGATGAACGGAGGTCTTACGGGTGTGGAACGGCAAGTCGGTGAGTAATAATAAATGACAGTATTTTCATTTTTGGGTGAACTAACCCTTTAATTACTGTTAAAATCAAATACTCTAAGACTTTTACTTAAGTTGTATTGGAATTGGTGACTTGTAATGGAGTCCTTTTCACTGTAAGGAATCTGTACTTTTACTCAAGTATGTTTCAGGTACTCTTTACACCTCTGCCATGAAATGTCACATCAGAAAGAGCCACCCCTAAAAACAAGATATTCCTTGAAGATAAAAAGATAAAAACACACACAAACAGAAAATGGCCAAACAGTGCCTAAAAAAACCAGACTGCCTCATCTTGACATTGATGTCTCTATGGCCCTATAGAAATGAAAGAGCTTCATTGTAAAGTAAATGTGCAGTAATGTGTTCTATCCATCTTGCTGACAGGTGGAGCCCACATAGATTTCATTCTGTAAAATGAGAATGTTCTGTATCCTGTGAACCTTCTCAACCAGGGACAGACTACAGTGGTAAACTCAAATGCATGCAGCAGTTTCATCCTTTATTTTCACCCAAGCATTCTTTCATGCATTTGTATTTTAATACAGCATTGTGAGACTCGCTAGAAGAACTGTTTATCATATTTCCTATTGCTTCATTGGTATAATGCAGTGGAATAATTCAAATAATTTGTGCAGATTGTTGGAGATTAAACATTTTCTGCAGTATTCTACAAGCAAGTACCCATAAATAAAAAAAATTGTTGTTTGCAAATTAATTACAACACAATGGAGCCCTTGGCTACACAGCCCTCCAATTGTAAGAAAATGAGTAGACAAATACTAGTAGTAACACAGTAACTAGATGCTAAGAGCTTTGCTCATTAAAGTAATTGAGAAGCCCACAGCCAAAAAGTCAGCATGAGATGAAGTTGCACTGGTCTTTTCTTCCCTATTGTGCTGTACATCCGAATGTGAAACGCTTCAGGAACAAGAACAGATGTAGTGCGGGGCTTGATTTTGTCTGTGGGGAATTGATTGGATGGTTGTGGTTTGCTATAGACCTTTTTCACACTTCCTATCTCTGGTAAGTGAAGCAGAGTACCACTACTTCATGTCCCATCGCAACGCAATGAAAACTAATGTCTGAATCCTCTCGCCAGAGTCACTGCAGCGATCCGGTGCTCTAATTCTAAACAACAACACCCTTACGTCAGATTCCACCATTTCTAGACACTAAAAGAATAGAGGAAAGCATGGATGAGACTGATCCGGCGGGATGAAGGTCCTTCTTTTATAATAATATGCTGGAGTACGTTCATAGGCCTATGCATTTCCAAACTGAGGGTGTTCACATCTCATATCTTCAAACTGCTGAAACGTTCCCTTCCAAATGTGCATTCTGAATAATAATAAATACATGTATTTCCCAACTAACCAGTGCTCGTCTTCTCATTAACAGTTTTTCTCTTTCTGATCATACTTCATACCTGTAGAATTTAAATTTTTTAATTCATTTGACTGATGAACACCCTTACGAAAATTAACCATGGTTTTATTACAGTAAAAAATGTAGTAACCATGTTTTTTTCGTGGATTTATTACCATTTGAATTACCACAGTTTTACTACAAATACCATGGTCTAACTAGCTACAATAATAATGTTTTTTTATTTTATTTGTAGTAAAACCATGGTTAATTTTGGTGAGAGCAGTATTAAAATAGATGAATGAATGTGCGGAAACAGAATAATGACTAAAATATTTACAAATGAATATACTGTATGTTTTTTTTTAATGTTATTTGTCAGGTCTCACACACACTACAGTGTTGTGGTCATTATTCAGATGAGCTCTGACACCGTGTGCCGAAATAATCATGTATGTTTATGAGCCTCTGCTTATATTGGATTAAAAAACGACATGTTCCTTTGAGTTTGGAAAATCCTGTATACAGTAATTATCAGCTTATCTCTTCCCCTGTGTCTGAAAATGTCTGGATTTTGAAATCATCCCCCAGATGCTCATTTTAAGAGGCGTTTGTTCAACTTGGTGTTAACAGCACATTGAAAATATACATAACCGGAAGAATCGATACAGTGCTTCGACGCACACTTCCGGTATTCAATTCCACTGTGATAAAGGTCTATTGGTGGATCTCATGTGATTAACCGGTTGCCCCGCCCTCGTCATAAGAGAAGAGAAGAGATGTCGCTGCAAGAGGATGTTATTCTGATTTAAGATTACCAGGAACATGAATTTAAAACGATAATGATGTGCACCGAAATCATTTATCAATGTTGCATTAAAAAAAAATGTCATGGTGACTTTAAGTTTCATCATCTTTGCAGTAAAGAACCGCAGGGATAACTGTAACACTTTTGATCAGTTACACAGAAAAGGTTTAGCTTTTCATTTCCGGTTCCTCTATATGTGTGTAACATGTTTGTTCTGTTTTGGTTTAGTTCCAGATCTTGTACCTGTTTCCAATGTTCCCATTTTCCCACCACAAATTAGTTTTCTTGGTTACTGATTAGTTCATCACCTGTTCTTAGTTGTGTTAATTACCTCACACTTATTTAAGCCCTTAGGCCGTGTGTCCACCAAAGCGTTTTTTTTCACACAGCTGGCTGGTGTATTCAATTGTTTTCAATGGGAGCGGCGCGTTTTTAGAGCAGCATGAGCGTAACGCTGCACTGAGCGAGTATTTCACGCTCAATCGCTGAGCGTTCAGTGTTTTTTACTGGTCGCCGAGAGTTGAAGATTGTTCAACTTTGAGCAAAACGCAGCGCTCATCACAGTCACTTTTCACCCAGCCGTCCAATCACAGTGGAGGAGGGGCGGGACAAATATAACAAGTCAAGTCAAGTCATCCTTTATTTATATAGCATTTTTTACAATGCAGATTGTTTCAAAGCAGCTTCACAGTGTTAAACAGGAAAATAATGCAACAGAATTTAATTTGGCTGTACAGCCGCTCTGGAGAAAACGGTAATGTAATCTAGCTCATTTCAATTATCATACAGTTACTTTATTGAGGATGACGTGTTGATTAAACAATTATTAAATAGGAATATTCGAAAGATCAGAGTCATCACGCCGGAGACGGGTTTATTGAGGATGACATGTCGATTAAACAATTATTAAATAGGAATATTCGAAAGATTGGAGTCATCATGCCAGATCACGGGTTAATTGAGGATGCCGTGTCGGTGAGGCAATTTCAGGGGGGACAACACTGACCAACCGCCACATTCTGCTTGTACTGTTCAACAGATGAAAATGTCAGGAAAATAGGCAGGATTCAGATGCGGGTGCAAACAGAAGGTTTAATGAACAGAAAATAACATAGGCGTCAGAAAAACAGTTCATGGGACAGGAAAAGCCGCGACCGCGGCAATCGACACAACAAGGAAAGGCTGCTCTCTAATCCAGACAGCCGCCACCAAATGTGAATGATGTTAGAGTCCACAGTGAGCGCAGTAGAATAACGAGAGAACTTGCAGCCACGAGCACTGGAGCCTGAACGAAACAGGAAGAGACAAGACAAGACAAGAGTACTTGATACGGACACAGGCAGTCAGAATAGTCGTATAAACCATAACAGTCTGACAAAGGACAGAGACACACGAGGGCTATAAAGGGAAAATAATAATGAGGAGAACAAGAACCAGGTGTGAGAAATGAGCTAACGAGCAGGAACAGGTAGGGGCGGCGACACAAGCACATGGCGAGCTGTCAAAACAAAGCCACGCACCAAAACACAAAACAAACACAAAGACAGGTGATCAGACCCGAGACCTGACAGTACCCCCCCTGCCAGGAGAGCCACCAGGCGCCCCAGGAGGAGGCTCACCTCGTCCCCGACGGAAGTCCTCGATCAATGAGCGGTCCAAAATGTCCCGGGAAGGCACCCAGCTCCTCTCCTCTGGACCATAGCCCTCCCAGTCCACAAGATACTGAAACCCTCTACCACGGCGCCGCTCGTCGAGTATCCTCCTAACCGTATAGGTAGGAGAGCCATCCACAAGACGAGGGGGTGGGGGAATTGGACGATCGCCAGCAGGATTGATGGGAGAGGAAAACACAGGTTTAACCCTGGAAACATGAAACACAGGGTGAACCCGACCAAGAGTAGGGGGAAGCTTGAGCCTGACCGCCACTGGATTAACCACCTTGGTGACCCGGTATGGACCAATGAATCTGGGTGCCAGCTTACGAGAGGGCGCCCGGAGAGGCAGATCCCTGGTAGAGAGCCATACTCTTTGACCACACACATAGGTAGGAGGAGAGGACCGGTGGCGATCGGCTGCTGCCTTGGTTCGTCTAGAGGTCTGGGCCAAAACCCCCCTAACCTTTCTCCAGGTGCGACGGCAACGCTGGACGAAAGCCAGGGCAGACGGGACCACAGCATCGGGTTCCTGTGATGGAAACAGAGGAGGCTTATAACCCACAGAACACTCAAAGGGGGACATACCTGAAGCCGCCATCGGAAGGGAATTACGGGCGTACTCGATGCAAGAGAGCTGTTGGCACCAGGAACTCGGGTTATTGGATGTCAGACAGCGGAGCATTCTTTCCAGATCCTGGTTGGCCCGCTCACATTGCCCATTGGTCTGAGGGTGAAAACCAGAAGACAGACTCGCAGAGGCCCCGATCTGTCTACAAAATTCCTTCCAAAACCCGGGAGGCAAACTGAGGACCCCTATCAGAAACCACATCAACCGGCAAACCATGGAGACGGAAGACGTGATCCACCATCAGCTGAGCGGTCTCCCGGG
Organism: Gobio gobio; assembly: GCF_949357685.1. Lineage (NCBI taxonomy): Eukaryota > Metazoa > Chordata > Actinopteri > Cypriniformes > Gobionidae > Gobio > Gobio gobio. Next base: position 15,387,439 of record NC_137112.1, on the reverse strand, counting down.
CGGAGGGCAATTTAGGGAGGGGAATGAAATGGGCTGCTTTGGAGAAACAATCCACCACCGTGAGAATGACCGTGTTCCCCTTCGAGGGAGGAAGCCCAGAAACAAAGTCAAGGGCGATGTGTGACCAAGGACGGGAGGGTATGGGAAGGGGGTGGAGCAGACCATCAGGAGGCCGGTTAATCGGCTTACATTGAGCACAAGTGGGGCAGGCCAACACGAACTGTCTGACATCTGTGGCCAGAGAGGGCCACCAGAAACGCTGACGGATGGCAGACAACGTTCCCCGAATCCCTGGATGGCTGACCAACCTGGACGAATGACCCCACTGAAGGACCTCAGAGCGCAGCGCAGCCGACACAAACAACCTACCCGCAGGACACTCCCCGGGCACTTGCACCCCTCGGCCGGCCTCCTCCACTCGCCGTTCAATACCCCAGGAGAGCGCACCGACCACCACCCCTTCAGGGAGAATGGCAGCGGTCGCAAGCTCTCCCTCCGGAGCATCGAACAGACGCGAGAGAGCATCGGGCTTAACATTTTTGGACCCTGGCCGGTACGAGAGGGTGAAGTTAAACCGGCCAAAGAAGAGTGCCCAACGGGCTTGCCGCGAGTTAAGCCTCTTGGCCGAACGGATATATTCTAAATTCTTGTGATCCGTCCAGACCAAGAAGGGCTGCGCTGACCCCTCCAACCAGTGACGCCACTCACCCAGAGCCAATCTCACTGCAGACAGCTCTCTGTTGCCAATGTCGTAGTTACGTTCTGCAGGGCTGAGGCGACGAGAGAAGAAAGCACAAGGATGCACCTTCCCATCACGAAGGGAATGCTGAGATAGAACTGCGCCAACCCCGACATCAGATGCATCGACCTCAACAATGAACTGGGACTCGGGATCTAGAACCAACAGAACAGGTGCAGAGATAAATCGGGACTTAAGGTTATCAAAGGCTACCTGAGCATCCTGGTTCCAGCTGAAGGCCACCTTGGTGGAGGTTAACGCAGTGAGGGGTGCAGCGATCTGACCAAAATTCCTGATGTAACGGCGGTAAAAGTTGGCAAAACCCAGGAAGCGCTGCAGAGCCTTACGAGAGTCGGGGACTGGCCACTTAGCGACAGCTTCTATCTTGGCTGGATCAGGCTTGATCCCCCTGGATGAAATAATGTGGCCAAGGAACATAACAGACTCGGCGTGGAATTCGCACTTCTCCGCCTTGACAAACAATTGGTTCTCTAACAGACGCTGGAGGACCCGTCTAACATGTTGGTTGTGTGCTTGGAGAGAGGGAGAAAAGATAAGAATATCATCCAAATACACAAAGACAAATTGATTAATCATGTCTCCCAAAACGCTATTGACGAGACCTTGGAAGGCGGCTGGAGCATTGGTAAGACCAAACGGAAGAACCAGATACTCATAGTGCCCCGATGGAGTGTTGAATGCCGTCTTCCACTCATCCCCCTCCCGAATGCGCACTAGATGGTAGGCGTTGCGGAGGTCTAATTTGGTGAAGACCCGAGCTCCCTGTAATAATTCAAAAGCAGAAGACATTAAAGGTAGGGGATACCTGTTCTTAACAGTAATGTCATTCAAACCTCTGTAATCAATACAAGGACGTAGGGAGCCGTCTTTCTTCTGCACAAAGAAAAACCCTGCACCAGCAGGAGAGGAGGAATGGCGGATGAGCCCAGACTGAAGTGATTCACGAATATACTTGTCCATAGCCTCTCTTTCAGGACCAGAAAGGGAATAAAGACGACCCTTAGGCGGAGAAGTGCCCGGGAGGAGCTCAATGGCACAGTCGTAAGGACGATGCGGAGGAAGTGAGGTGGCCCGAGACCTACTGAAAACCGCTCGAAGATCAAAGTACTCCGCAGGAACACCGGTAAGGTCAGGAGGATCCACCTGCGAAACACAAGACACAGAGACAGGAGAAAACGCAGCACCTAAACAAGACACATGACAAGACTGACTCCAGGCTAAAATGGAATTATTGACCCAGTCAACCTGCGGGTTGTGTTTTAGCAACCATGGGTGTCCTAATATTAACACAGCATTAGGAGAGTCCAAAATAAACAGTTCAATCTCCTCACAATGGTTACCAGAAAGTGAAAGGCTTACACGGGGTGTGACGTGTGTGATGGTAGTAAGGGGACTTCCTGCCAGTGACTATGCTACAATGGGTTCAGCCAAGAGGATGGTGGGAATATTCCATTTGAGAGCAGAGGCAGAATCCAGGAAATTTCCTTCAGCGCCTGAATCTATAAGTGCTTGACCCAAGTGGACGTCTCCCCGGAAGGCGAGATGAAAAAGCATCTTAGTGCGTGTGGCTGGAGAGTTAGAACAGGAAAAAGCGCCCACCAGGACTCCCCGATTCACTGGTGGGCTTTGGCTTTTAACGGGCACTGAAGAACAAAATGGCCTGGCTTGCCACAATACAAGCATAATCCTTGGGTTAAACGCTCCTGTTTCTGCTGTGGTGTTAATCGAAGCTGACCCAGCTGCATCGGCTCAGTTTGAGCTGACAGTGAAGTTGTGGCATCATGCGAAGAGGACTCCAGGTGGCGCCACGGAGCAGTAGACAGACGGCGCTGACGGCGACGATTGAGACGCCCCTCAACACGGAGCGCGGCCACTCCCCATTCGCGGGCGATACCGGAGAAAAGGGTGATGACATACGCCACTTTTGCCTCCTCTGTGACGTAGCTTCGAGGCTGTAACGCGAACACCAGAGCGCACTGAGAGAGAAAGGCTTGACAAGACCTCGAATCGCCGTCATAGATCGGTGGATTATTGGCGTGTGGTTCGGGTTCAGGAAGAATAACTGCGCGAGGAGCGGGCGCCCGGTTAGCCGCCTCTTGCTGAAGCTCATCGACCCGTGAAAGGAGTTCCGCGACTCGGGCATTCAGTGCGTCCACCTCCTGAGCAGTAGTGTTGATCTGGCTGGAGTGCTGGCCCAGCAAAACCCCTTGCTGAACGAGAGCAGAACGGAGTGGGTCGGATCCCGCTGAATCCATCGTCTGGTCAGACTGTTCTGTCAGGAAAATAGGCAGGATTCAGATGCGGGTGCAAACAGAAGGTTTAATGAACAGAAAATAACTTAGGCGTCAGAAAAACAGTTCGTGGGACAGGAAAAGCCGCGACCGCGGCAATCGACACAACCAGGAAAGGCTGCTCTCTAATCCAGACAGCCGCCACCAAATGTGAATGATGTTAGAGTCCACAGTGAGCGCAGTAGAATGACAAGAGAACTTGCAGCCACGAGCACTGGAGCCTGAACGAAACAGGAAGAGACAAGACAAGACAAGAGTACTTGATACGGACAGGCAGTCAGAATAGTGGTATAAACCATAACAGTCTGACAAAGGACAGAGACACACGAGGGGCTATAAAGGGAAAATAATAATGAGGAGAACAAGAACCAGGTGTGAGAAATGAGCTAACGAGCAGGAACAGGTAGGGGCGGAGACACAAGCACATGGCAAGCTGTCAAAACAAAGCCACGCACCAAAACACAAAACAAACACAAAGACAGGTGATCAGACCCGAGACCTGACAGAAAACAAGCAGTATTATAATGGAACTAAATACTTTAAAACAAGAGCCAGAGCAAATACTTTACATTGTATCAGCATTTTTATATAGAATAAATAGGCCTACAGAAACAAACTATCTGTGAAATTAGATACTAGTAACACTTCCGCGGGTATTCCGTATCATAACAAGCAAAGATTTTCAACAAAAAAAACCCCGCTGCGCTGCCAAAACGCTCTCAAGCGCCCACAGCGAGGCGTTTTCAGCAGAGAGCCGGCTAAAAACGCTTTGGTGGACACGCGGCCTGTGGGAACTGTGGGAGACCACAGACATGAGGGCAGTTCAACCGATTTTTAACAGGTTTAACCACACACCAGTCGATTGTTGTAACATTTTCACAATGAGACAAGATCTTACAGAGACTCCCGAGATCAAACGTGACTTGAGAAGAAAAACAAATGGAGGACAATCGACCGTCAGCTGTGTTGGTCTTAAATGGGGGATCTTTCTCAATACTTCACTTTTGTGACATGTTTGTGGCTGCCAAGTTTCAGCTATAGAAGCACGCAACATTCGGTTCTTTGATATTTACTATTTGGGATCGTGTGAGTTCCAACGCGATCAGGAGCAGTAAAATAATTGTAATGACACTACACAATTGAGGATTTTTTGGGCAAAACGTCGTTTGTGGTGAACATCGAATCCCTGATTGCTTGGGGGTGGCAAATCGGCTCAAAATCAGGCTTAAAGGTGCTGTATACAAGAATGACAGCTACTTGTTGAAATGGGTAATGCAGACCAAAATCAAAATCTCCTCTTCAGACTCGACGCTCACGCGGTTTGCTAGTTTGAGGACACACAACAGGAGCGAGCGGCAAAGGAAGGCGAAGAGACTCACACACTGTAAGTTGATGAGTTGATTTATCTGCTGTGTTATCTGCCAACTGGCAACCTGTGGTGTTGAAATACTATTGGGTAAACTGGCAACGTGCATTATCACACAGACCAAAACAAAAACAGATATTCCCTCACGGAATGCACATTTCAAAGTAGAATAACTGACTACAACATTGTTTTTCTGAGAAATGAGTATGTGAAGTTAACATGTTTCCTAAATATCTGCAAACATATGGTATTTTTTTGCTTTATTACAGTCAGAAACTTACATACAGCACCTTTAAAATCTTCAAGTGTGCAGCCAGCCTTAGTTTTTCCTCAGTTCTGGGTTCAGTCTCTTTTATGTTATAGTGGTTATGAGTTTATCTCCTGCGTGTGAAGCATTCTTCAAATAGAGTTCTGCAGAAGAAAGAACATCCAGGATACAGCTGAAAACACTAAAATGCCCAATAACAAAACTTCAGTACTGATCTGTGGAGGAAAAAAAAAGGGGGAAAAAGCAAAAAAGAAATGCTTTTCTTTTTCGCAGGGGAGATATATCTTTTGAATATTCCTATTTAAACAACAACATTTTTTACATGCAAAAAAATAAGCAAAATTCTCTGCCAATGGGGTATGGAAAATAATATTGTTTCTGTTTGGGACAGAAACAAGAAACAAGATCTCAAACAGAAAGAAGAATTTTTTTTTTTACCCCATTGGCAGATAATTTTGCTTGTTTTAAGCAAAAACTCACTTAATTTTTATTTTATTTTCCAGAAAACGAGAAAAAAAACATAATTTGACTTTTCTAGTAAATGCATCTTGATTTAAGATTTTGTAGATATATGTGACCCTGGTCAATAGCCAACAATACATTGTATGGGCCAAAAATCATTAGGATATTAAGTAAAGATCATGTTCCATGAAGATATTTAGTAAATTTCCTACTGTAAATAAATTAAACAATTATTATTAGTAGTAATATGCATTGCCAAGGACTTCATTTGGACAACTTTTAAAGGAGATTTTCTCAATATTTAGATTTTTTTGCACCCTCAGATTCCAGATTTTCAAATAGTTGTATCTCGGCCAAATATTCCTATCCTAACAAACCATACATCAATGGAAAGATTATTTATTCAGCTTTCAGGTGATGAATAAATTTCAATAAAAAAAAAAGACAAAAATACAAGAAAAGCCTTTTTTTTTGCAGTGAACAAATTTCCTCCATCTCAAACAGTAGAGCAACAGTTCCGCTGACAACTCCAAGGCCATGGGTTTGATTCTCAGTGAAAGTGTGAACTCATAAAGCGTGTACCTTTAAATGCAATACATTCGGCTTTGGATAAAAGTATCTGCCAAATGGATAAATGTACATGCAAACACTCCATGTTTGTTACTGGACTGCTTACATCATCACTAAACTACCCTGTTGCATCACCTTCTGGTTGTCAAGTCAGTAGAAACACAAGCCGGTTCACGACACCGACTGCGGTACCAGCACCACTTCAGAGGAGTTACAGCTTCGCCAGCGCTCCGCCTGCCCTCATCTTCCTCTGACAAACCCATTCAAGGAGAAGCCTGGAAAGGTCATGGCTAATAACAGACGCTCTCACAGTTAATTGCTCTCAGATTTGCACAACAGGCATGCTGATAAGACCAACTAAAGGGCTGATTATACAGACAATTTTGTGACTAAAAATTGCTAAATATCTGCAGAAATGAAACACCATAATTAAGGCACTGAGCATGTTTAGTTGATAGGTAATGTCTAATAAGATTTAACAAAGAAAACTTGTGATCTGTAGAAGAAAGTGTGAGACTTTCTTTTCTAAACTCAACAAACAGAAGACATGGACAGGCTTAATCAAAACTGGCAACACTCCTTTGAAACTTGAAATGATGCACTCAGTGCAATTTGGTTTGAATCATGTAAAAGGGTTGACATTTACTGAACTAATCCAAGATGCCCTCTCACTGCCCTTTGAGGGGGTCTATAATAACTAGAGCTATTTGTTAGTCTTCCTTTTCATATTAATATCAGTTATTTGGCTGACACAGGAAGTATCCATCCATTCATCTTCCATACTGATCACCGCAGCGGCAGTGCTGGAGCCTATTCCAGCAAACCTGTGTTACATTTGATCAATATTTAGAATTAGTTTACATACATTAAGTTTTTTTTTCAGAATGGATTTTCCTACTATAAAGGTAAGAAAAAAGTCTCTTCTTCACTCCAATTGAAGAATTTTCCATCACCACTTCACATTTTCCCCCTTCAAACACTGAATCGTTTGTTTATACCACACACAGCAGTGTTTCCGTGACTATTCAAAGTACACAGTACATGTTAAGCACCGCAATGCGGTTTAAAGGGATAGTTTATCCATACATTATTAAAGTAATCTATATGGCTCCGGGGGTTAATAAATGCCTTCTGAAGCGAATCGATGGGTTTGTGTAAGAAAAATATCCATATGTAACACATTATAAAATAAAATATCTAGCTTCCCACAGAACGCCTTCTGTATTCAACTTATGAAAAAAGTGTGACTGGTGCGACGATGACATCGGACGTATAGTGTAAGCGTTTTGAACTGCAAGAGACATTACACTTTCTGCGTTAGCCAGAAGATGCTAATATATTTGACTATGAAGTTGAAAAACAGGAAATTGATGCTATAACTGAAATGAAACATAGCAGGTGTAATAGAGTACTGCAGGTATGATGTATTGTTTTAGGACAAAACCCGGACATAAGGGCTGTGGGAAAACAAGCTCAAGATAAGATGTTTTATTCTACTACATAAAATACATAACCCCATTGTGATTTTTTTTAAAAGCTTTTCCTTCTCTTCAAAAACGCGGTTGCTAACAAGTGGCTAAATGGGACTACAGTTTAACGGACATTAAACATCATCACACAAAACAGGTAAACTCATCTACTCACCAGTCACTTTCACAGCCTTGTGTTTATAATCAAACTTTTCTAATTCAAACTTTCAGGGAAAATTTTTTTTTGTGACGAGCAGGGGCGAGCGAGAGCCATGAGAGAGTGACGCAAGCAGGGCCGGCCCAGACTAATTTGGGCTCTAAGCAAGATTTTACTTGGTGCCCCTTGTATCAAGTTTTAGCACTACATGTTATCAGTCTAAGCTGTGGAAACACGGGTACTGTTTTATTTTTGTAATGCATTGATGTTTTTTTTTATTATTGTATGTTTTTTATATGATATCCAGTCCATTCTACCCCGTCATTATGTTAATTATATTATTATTATTTATTTTTTTTAAAGGCTGATGATAGTTAAACTATACAGAAATACCACCTACGCCACAATACAGCCTAAACACAAATAGCAAGAGTAACTGCATCTAGCATTCATGCACAAACTATTAATTGAGAACTAGAAAAAGTGTTTGTTTTCCAGTAGATGCCAGCAATATTCCACTAAACTATGCACATTTATGTTTTCACCATGAATTAAACTGAGAAATTTAGATTTTTAACGTGAATTTTACATAAAATGTTGCTATTTTAAATAAACTTGTATATAAATATCATGACTAATTTCGGCAAATACGTTTTAAAATTGCCATATGTCCCCTTAAAACTGCAAAACTGCAGAGTAAAAACATTAGGCTATTAAAAAAGTGATATTACATGCATTTAAAAAATGGACATGATTGTTTTTGTTCAAAATCACACTGTCTGTGGCCTCTGGAGAACCCAGAACAGCTGCTTGCATAAAGCTTAAGGTAAAACTAACTGGAATTAATTAGAAAACATTTAGTTTTTTACTACTATGCAATTAGACAAACTGTTCATTTATTAGCCTACATGACTAGCTGGACCTCTGGGCTTTTTTGACGATACAATTCGGCCATCCGTCATAAATAATCAGACCGAGCATCCAGTACCATCGCATGGCACCACGAGGAAGAGACTCTCGGCTGGCATCAGGACTGAGCGGCAGTGTGTCAGGGAACCAGAACAAGATTTTTTTCCCTCTCTCCCCTCTCTAATCTTTGTCGCTCCTTGTGCTTCCATCTCCTTTTCTCTCGTCTCGTCTGTCCTTACCCCCAGGTGCTGCGGCCGCCGAGACTGGCCCCGGGTCTCGTGGGTACTCCCCGGCCTGTGAGGGGCGATGGGGGTATGTGACGAGCAGGGCGAGCGAGAGCCGTGAGAGAGCGACGCAAGGCCGGTGAGTGATTAATCAGCGCCAGCTGCGCGTCACACCGGTCTCCTTGTGCGTGGATCTCTGACGGAGGAGTGATGGGAGCATAAAAAGAGGAGCCATGACAGTGAATGACAAGAAAGGACAAGGCCTGGAGATTACGTTGTGTTTTGTTTAAATTTTTTTTATGTGTGTGCGCAGCAGTCATCCGTGAGGGGCTGCCCCTTTTACTTTCAGTTTATGTGTTTATTTGTCTTCTAAACGTTCGCCGGTTCCCACCTCCTTCTTCCCATATCTACAAACCCTGTTACAGTTTTAAATAAAGAATGGTGGTAACATTGGTTGAAGTCATGGGGACACATCTTATCATAACTTATCAATTATAAACTTTTGTTGCTCACAGAGCTGAATTCCAATGAAATCTATTGGCTTTTGTCAAGGGAACCAAAGTGATGAAAACTTACGGGCCGGCCTACAAAAAAATGTCCGCCACCTTGCCCTTAGCATACCACTTCAGTTTAGTGACAGCACCACCTAGTGGTCAAAAATCTGTTTTATGCTCATTAATTTGAAGTCACTAGGCCTAAAACATAGACATAGCTCTGCAACATCAAAGACAACTCTGTGAACCACATGGAAAGAATATGGACACCCCAAATATAGAAGTAATTTTATTATAAAACATATATAGCAACAGGTGGAAAATGGGAGGGTAGATGAATATGTCACTTACTTATCTTGAATGCCGTCTAGCAATCATAAGGTTATAGACAACCCTTTGGCTACAGACAGTGATAGACTCGAGCAGTGAATTCACAGACAACTCGGAGTCACAAACACATCTCAGGGCATTAAGTGAAAAACGGCACAACAGTGCCAGCTGGGCTGAAAGAAAGCAACAGGCTAGTTCCTCTTGCAACTGGGCGAGAAGCGAGACAGCAGCTTGGCTTGTGACCTTGGTCCGGCGTGATTTGATGTCAGATTTCCAGAGCGGTAGGGCTGAGGTGTGTGATCCTCAGCTGGAACAGGGTTTGGGTTACATGAACACGGACTTCAGGGCTCTGGGGTGGAGCTGTCTTGACAGAGGGACTCTGTCAGTCTTTGATTTGATGTTAGACCTTGCCTGATAATAGAGATTAATTCTGTCAGTCATGACCATGCATATTACCAGATGAAAACTTTTTAAATTTTTTAATGTTTTCATTGGTTATTTAGGTAACACTTTATAATAGGGTCCCATTTGTACACAAGTAAATGCATTAGCTAACACAAAATAATATTGAGCAAGAAGACGTTCATACTGTTCTGATGTAGTGTGCTATATCTTTTCTAACTGACCAGAGTGAAGATTTTTGTTTAAATTAAGATTAAGGGCCCTATCTTACACCCATGCATGTTTTTTGCTAGTTTCAGCCCAACGCATTTCTCATTTTCATGTCCAGCGCCACGTTTTTTAAATAGCAAATGCACTGGCGCTGATCTGTTTGCCTGTCAGGCGCATTGTTGGCACATTGTTGGCTATTTTGAGGAACTGAAAACGCAGTAATTTTTGTGTTATTTAAAGGGTGTGTTAGAAATATGTGCCTATAGGCGAGTGCACAACGTGCGTACACACTGCTTATTACACGTAGCACACACACATGCCAAATATTAAAAATAATATGATTCCTCTCTGGAGAAGCGTTCAGTCTGTTCACTCACAAATTCCTTGCATGTAAATAGTGAATCCGCCATGCCGTGAGGAATGGGAGATGAGACTCTGATTGGTTTATTGCACGTTACGCCCAAAACAAACCCATGACCCCTTAAGAGACTAGGCACAAACCTTTTGGACCCTGCGCCGGGCACGCCGACCATTTTTCCTGTCGTGAAACTAGAGAAAGTGAATTCGGATTCGGCGCAGACCATGGGCTCAGATTGGTAAAAGTCTCCATCTCCTGTGGTCTCACAATGACCTCCTGAAACTCCATGGGGCCTGCCTCTGCCCCATGGTCCGGGTCTACCATTGCTTTAGAATCCAAGCCATGGCCCAGGCTCGCCATTGCTCCACGATTCAGGCTAAAATCCAGGCCCGACATTGCTCCATGGTCCAAGCCCATCTTTGCCTCATAATCCAAGCCACAACCCAGGTCTGCTACCATATAATATCCAGGTCCACTTCTGTTTCACAGGCCTGGCCCTCCATCCCTCCCCCTTGTCCGCCTCCACTCCACCCCTCTCCTGGACCTCTATATCTAGAGTTCACACACATTCACTTCACACATTCATTATTGCAAAGAAATTATTATAAAGCTATAATATTGTGCTATCCCGTTAACCTGTTTTCCAGCAAACATGAGAAGTGTCAGTGTATTCAATAAAATGTATTTGTTTTGAAGCCATATACGCTTTTCAAAAAAGGGATTTGGCTTCAAGCACATCCCTTGTGAAAATGGTCTATTATTTCATCATATTGTACCATATAATTTGGCATGTCATAGCGCAGACTGTGGTTCTCAATCCTGGTCTTGCACATTTTAGATTTGCCTCTTATTTTAGTGTTATAAAATGGCTGCCCATTTTCAGCTATTTCCAGTCATGCAGGTACAGCTCAGTCTGCAATATTAGAAAGAAGATAGACTGAAATCAGTGTAACTTTTTGCAATTTGACCATGGATGTCCAAAAGAGAGTTTCATTCACAGATATTTCTTTAGTCCATCTGGAATACAGTTGTGTTAACAAGATACCATACAATAAAAAACAAACAAACAAACAAAAAACTAAAGTTTAACAGGATATTGATATAAAATCTTTGATAGACACTACCTTGAATAGTTTTGTTTTGGACACAAGCATTATTTCATGATATCTGTAAAATAATCAAAACCCATTCAATGTGGATCACAATGTATTTTTATATCTTACTTGAAAGAGAAAAGAAGAACAGTTAAATAATAATAAAATAATCTGAATTTTTTTTCTTTTTTCTTTTTTCTATAGGCCTACATTTAGTCAAAAAAGAGAAAATACATTTTATAATGAGACAGAGTTTGTCAAAGTAAAAGCCTTAACAAAACAGTGGTCTAGTGAAGTTCTCTTGAGGCTGTGTGCCAGAAATAATTAAGCATTTAATCTATTAGTGTCTCAATACTGCATCCGTACTTAACACTTCCTGTGTAATCAAACATGAACTTAAGTTTTACAGTCTGTGTTCTACTCGAGTGTAACTCTTAATTAATTCCACTGTAGTCAATTAATTACCCTGCTATGATAAAAAATAATTAAACCTACTGAAGACAACACATAGCTGGACTGTTCATGCATAAATTGACAAAAAAGGACATTAGATAACAAATTAATTTTAATAATAAAGAAGAAGATAAAATTATTGCACAGCAGTGTCATTCATGACCAGTTGCACAAAAACACCAAATAAACTGGTCAAAAATGTGACAAAGTATAAACAAAATCCAAAACATGAAACAAACTATGAAAAAACACTTGACTATGAAAAGACCTGGAGCATGGAAACATGGAACATCATATGTACTTCAACACACGACCACTAGACAAGGCAAACATGAGGGCTTAAATACAGTACATGATACATGGGAACACATGACTACCACAACCAATGAACAAACAAAACTAAAGAAACAAGGGAACTAATCAGAACACGGCACACGAAACAAGAGAACTAATTAGAACACGGCACACGAAACAATAGAGCCAATCTGAACAAGGCACACAAAACAAAGGAACCAATCAGAACACGGCACATGGAACAGGGGAACCTATCAGAACATGGTTGTGATAGAAACAAGGGAACCAATCGGAACATGGCTCACAAAACAAGGGAACCAATCAGAACACGGTTGCGATAGAAACAAGGGAACCAATCAGAACATGGCTCACAAAACAAGGGAACCAATCAGAACACGGTTGCGATAGAAACAAGGGAAACAATTAGAACACGGCACACAAAACAAGGGAACCAATTAGAACACGGCACACAAAACAATAGAACCAATCTTAACACTGCACATGAAACAAGGGAACCAATCAGAACACGGCACATGAAACAAGGGAACCAAGCATAACACGGCACATGAAACAAGGGAACCAATCAGAACACGGCACACAAAACAAGGGAACCAATTAGAACACGTCACATGAAACAAGGGAACAAATCAGAACACAGCATATGAAACTATGGAACCAATCAGAACACGGCACACAAAACAAGGGAACCAATCAGAACACAGCACATGGAACAGGGGAACCAATTAGAACGTGGTTGTGATAGAAACAAGGGAACCAATCAAAGCACAGTTGTGATAGAAAGAAGGGAACCAATCAGAACACTGCACAGGAAGCAAGGGAACCAATCAGAACATGGCACATGAAACAAGGGAACCAATCAGAACATGGCACACAAAACAAGGGAACCAATCAGAAACGGCAAACAAAACAAGGGAACCAATCAGAACACGGCACATGGAACACGGGAACCAATCAGAATGCGGTTGGGATAGAAACAAGGGAACACGGTTGTGATAGAAACAAGGGAACTAATTTAAACACGGTTATGATAGAAACAAGGGAACACGGTTGTGATAGAAACAAGGGAACCAATCAGAAAGCGGTAGTGATAGAAACAAGGGAACCAATCAGAACACATCACATGAAATAAGGAAACCAATCAGAACAAGACATGTTAGACAAGGGAAGCACATGACTTGATCACATGAGGGCAAGGAAAACCAGGGCCGTTTCCGAAATCGCCCCCTATACCCTCATTCACTATTTCCTACATTAGTCCACTGATATAGTACACTTCGAAAACGAGTGAGTGATTTCGGACACTAAGTGCGCCGGAAAGGCTGCCGTTTTTGCAGTTTGTGCTTGCTGTTTGGCAGCTCCAGTAATAATGTAAAGATTTATCCTGAACTCTGCTATGGAAACTAGCATGTAACCTTAATCAAACAATATAATAATCATCTTAAAAAGGATCATTTATACCTGTATGCATGATATTGGGCTGGACCAGTGCGGTTCGGAAGATGGATGGATGATTGATTCAGCTGTGGGCACTATTTGAGGGAACAGCCATTTAGTGGTGTCCGAAACCATAGTGGACGTTATTAAGTGCACTCATACAATCCCACAATGCACCACAATAACGAGTTTGCAACCGATGTATGCTCGACGGCTAGAGAATACCCATAATGCACTGTGAGAGTCGCGCCGTGCATTGAATGAATTCCCGCGTTTCGCCAGGAGATGGCATCGACTCACACACTTTTTAAGACCAATGATATTGGGCCCACTCACTTGTATCGTCTCTAATTGAGCACGTCTGTTTATATACCCTGATAAACACTGATTAAACGTGTTAGAAGCTTTATTTTCACTTTTCTAATATTTTCTTCATATTCATAGAAAATAAATTCCTTTCCGATCTGATATATGATGGAAAAAAGGATCAGTGCGAGTTTGGCAAAAGGCGGATTCGAACCTCTGATCAAATTGCGTCAAATCTTATCGTCAAGCCTCTTACCCCTACACTATTGCTACTGATGAAGATTGAGTATTCCGTAGGTATGTCTTCGTCAACCAGACGTTTAAACAAGCCGATATATTTAAATATAGTTTTTGTAAATTGCATCTACTCCAGTAAAATGTTTCTGTTAAAGGACCCACCGACATTTTTTTTGCTTCTGACGCCCATAATATAAATAGTAGCCTACTATAAAGTATGAAATATAGGCCTACTACGGTATATACAAATATTATTATTATTTTTTTAATTAAATGCTTATTAGTTACTTTATTATTCCCCTTTCCAAGTAAGTTCAGTGCCACACAAGTAAAGAGTTATAGGGTTAACTTTAAGCTTGTTGGCTGGTTTTTGGAGTAGTGGAGTAATGGAGAATGAGGGTACATAGGGCGAATCGGACAGCGGTAAGTTCATTCATTCAGGGCGCGGCTCTCAGTGCGTTGAGAGTACACCGTCTGGTTGAGTGAGAGAACGATTCAAACGCATAAGGAGTTGTTTCTCGTTTGCTCTCGCGGGACTTTGCTGTCATACGCCGATCGGGCATCGAAGAAGCATATTCTCCAGCGCGTACATCTAATGTACACTCGTTATTGCGGTGCATGGTGGGATTGAATGAGTGCACTTAAAAACGTCCACTATTGTTTCGGACACCACTAAAAATGGATGTTCACTCAAATAGTGCCCTATTTAAGGGTATAGGGGGCGATTTCGAACACAGCCCAGGAACCTTGACTAAAACTACAAAATAAAAGACATGTTTTTCCCTGCTCTGGTTTGCCTGTGTTCCCTAGTTAGTCTCCTTGGTTGTTAATTAGTTCTGCGCACCTGTTTCTGTTCAGTTGATTCTCCCCTGTATTTAAGCCTCAGTTCCTTTGCTTCATTGTCTGGTATTGTTCATGTTAAGCGTGGTTATTTCCTGAGCTTCTTCCCTGTGATTCTCCTACATAGTGGAATTTACTATTAAAGTTATAATTTGTGATTGTGCGCTTGACGATGACATCACGGAAATAATGGCAGGAGTACAGATGAAGCATAACTTAACGTAACTTTGGAGATGTTTGCATGCACAAACAGCTATATTACACACTACAGGAAAAGTAAAATAATAATAAAATAAACATAATATGGGTCAATTAACAGATCTGCCGCTTGTATGAAACACTATAGTGTTTGTAGTTTTAGGAAGTTAGGGTAACACTTTATTTTACAGTATCCTTGCTACATATATTACATGTATTTACGATAGTAATAACAGTAACTTATGCTTAATTACATGCAACGAACCCTCAACCAAACCCTAATCCTATAGAAAGTACATGATGTTAATTAATATAAAACAGTACTTAAATATATAACTACACCGTTATAATGACATCTTAAAATAAAGTGTAACCGAAGTTAGTAATTTGTCCAAAAAAAAGGCATTTTTAACAATTTTCCATTAAAAATGGTCAATTGTATCTTGATGATAAGTGGTGTGCTATTCCTTTACTGGACCATACAACTCTTACACCCGCTGAAGGAGGGAACCATGCTATATCTAGAGAACAGAGATGGACAGTAACTAAGTACATTTACTTGAGTACTGTACTTAAGTACACTTTTTGAGTATCTGTACTTTCCTTGAGTAGTATTTTTTCTGGAAACGTAGGACTTTTACTTCACTACATTTGAAAGACAAATATCTTACTTTTTACTCCACTACATTTCTATCAAGGCCCTCGAAGTAGAAAGTCGTAGCCACTTTTAAAGACAATGGATGATTTGTTTTCTTCTTTAAATTTTTTTTTTTTTTTTTTTTTTTGTGCAGACATCCTATCAGTAATCTCTCTTGTAGGATCACATGAAGTTCAATGATTTCCAAGTATTTTTTGAACACTAATCAATTGATGGCAAAATAGAAGGCGGCAGTTCCCAGACGCAGTGCACGCAACCATGGTCATACTTAAAAGTTAAAATTCAGAAGAGCAGACGTAGATAAGTCTAAAAAAGTGTGACATCACGAAAGTGCACACAGAAAGCTGCCTCCCAGACCACAAGTACTGAATTTTAGTCTATTGAATCTACTAAAATCTTATAATAGTCAATTAAAACTATACTAAAACTAAAACAATTCATATGCCTAAAATGTTATAGTCAAAAGACTGACTAAAACTAAATCAAAATTTGCTGTCAAAATGAACACTGGTATGAAGTATGGTTGGTCAAATGATTTTTTATAGATTTACCCGCCAAGTTGCCATAGCCTTGTGGATACAGCGCTAACGCATAGGTAACGTTCAACAATAATGTTAGTTAGCATGCAGTTGAGCTAATAATGTTAACTGAAGTCATTTCAGAAATGTTTTTTTTTCCATAATCCTGTCAAATAAACACAATGTAGAAACCTTTCTTTTCTAGTATGATTTTGACTTTGATAAGAGCTTTGTAACTTTTAAACAAGTATTTAAATGAGTTCAAGGTATGCTAGCATGTCAGATGGAGCATGACTGGCTTAAACCACCATGATGGAACAGTGTGCATTCATACAACAATTCAACAATAATAAAATAATGGGTTTACTTTTACTTTTGATACTTAAGTACTTTTAAAAGCTAGTACTTCTGTACTTTTACTTAAGTAAAAATCTATCTTTACAACTTTCACTTGTAATGGAGTAATATTTAACCAATAGTACTTTTACTTTTACTCAAGTAATGGAGTTGTGTACTTTGTCCACCTCTGCTAGAGAACAGAAGAAGACGTGAGACGTGAGGATGGACTCTCCTAGCAATGGCCAAAGCACACAAAACATTATTGATAAAACAATTATAGTTATATATTATACTACATTCATGCCTACTCAGTGCTTTAATATAGTTCTCCGACCTCCACAGATAGACAATCTCACAACTAGCGCTGCTTGTTTGAATTTCACCGCTGTTTCCACCCCTGCTTCCCTTTTCCCCCAAACCCCCTTCCTCTGTCACCCCTCAGCCATCGTAGTATGCCCTCTTTTGGGACTTCTTAGCATCAGTGTGTGTCTGGGTAATTATGCTCAAGCCGGGACAAAAAGTGCATGGCGCTACACATTAGCATAATGATTTACGAGGGAGGTCACGCAAGGCAAAGCGGAGCGGAAATTAACTGCTTCAGGCAACTGGCAGCAACATCATTATGTTATGCAAAAGACGCTTGACGCTAATGCCTAAATAAATATGCTGCGTTTAGACGTACACACGCAGTGTTTTCACTGAGATAAATGCAAATATAAAATGATTTAAAAAGAACGGAAATCTTCAGAACGGACTTTGCATGTATTGCGTACGATAGCATTTCTTAAGAGCGTCAAACCCTTTCTCCACATTGATAACATGGAGCCAACGGCCGTTCTTTTATCGTTTCATCTCCTCATCTAAGATGCTGCCGTCTGGTTGCAAATAGATAATTCTGTAATAAATAAAAAAAGAATAAAAAAAGATAATTCTGAACCGAGAACTGATTTCAGCTTGAAACAACAGACTATCTTGCCGTTTCAGCAGCGCACGCTGCACACCAAATTTAGAATACTGTCAAAATATTGGAAAGTCGGTGGCATAATGGAAGCACTGAAACTCCATAAATAACATAATCTAAGATGATATGTAAATTTAAAATGAAGTACCATTATTGAGTCCTTGCAAAAGGCTCAGCTTGTCTGAGTTATTTTGGGCCTTCTCGTTCAAAATAGCCATGTGATACTCTCGCTGATTGCATTACTATGTAGATTGATGCAATTTCCAACTTTGCCAATTGCTGATTTATTCCCATGTGTGTTTGTTTCATATGCTGTGAGATCCTTGGCTTATTGAGATGGCCTGTGTTGTGTCATTTCTTTCTGTTTCTCCATATTCTAAAGATATTTCTAATGATAAAGCATTGATCATGTGCCAGACTGTAATCATGTTACTCATGCACATTGTCTCCTTTCTTTTGTAGTCACATGACGTTTCAGTGTTTAAATAGTCTTTTAAGTTTCTTAATTTTTCTCATGATTCAGTTTGTGTCATGTTCTGGCACACGTCGTTACGCGTATCTATAGTATTATTCCCGTGAAGGCATTTAAAGCTGCTGTCCGTAACTTTTTTTGTGTTCAAGATTTACAAAAATTATATAATGAGAATGTACAACATGAATCCATTTTCCAAACCGTGTTTTTGTCTTACCATGAATAATTATGGTAGCCTGGCTCCGCCCTCCTACGTACTTCCGCTCAATTTTCATTTTCCTTCAGTACTCCGTCTGGGACTGCGGTATATTCTTATGTTTTCTCCGAACAAATTTTTACCGGTCCAGTCAGCGAACAGAGGGAGTGGCTGAGAACGATAACGTGCGCTAGTTTGAGTTGTAGTTCAGTAATGGCGGCGGAGAAAGATGCGAGCGAAGCCATTCATTCCGTTGTGGCACCGCAGCCGAATATCCAGAAGTTAAAGCCTTTCCAGCTCGCTCCGTTAGTGGTGAAGGAGTTGGCTGAAGCCCTATTCGGACGGTAATTGTTTCCCGTGCTGTCGCAAGGTATTGTCATCATTTACAGAGGCTAGTTAGTGATTTTATTGCCGTACGTCTCCCACCACACGCGTAAAAATCCCCGGCCGAATTACCTAATGTTTTAGACAAACACCAAGGTCGTGTGGTAATTTAATTGCTGTCCGAATCAACATCTCTGAGTTTTCAATAATATATCACTTCAAAATACACTGTTTATATCCTTTTTGACCACTGCAGAGCACCGTACGGTTGTGCTGTAATTTCTAGACTTGTATTTCTTTAAATGCTGGCAAGTATTTACAAGAGCAATATATTTCATCACCGCTCAAAAAATAAAAAGAAGAAAAGCACGTAAACATTTGAATTGGGCCGATATTTGCGGCAGCAGTTATTCTTATCATACCAAGCAAATGACATTTTATTTACAGCAATCCTGTTACTGACCACGTAAACAGTGCTTTCCCGATCACAAAACTCTCCCCTCCACCGTGAATAAATCACAATCTGAAAGCACAAGTTTTAGGTTTTATCACTGAGGTGGCTGCACAATTTGCACAGTTATTTTTAAGGATTTCCATGTGAGAAACAGAGGCGAACGGTGCATGACATACGTCACGGACAAACGATTGTTGATTGGTTATGGCAGATCCAGAGTGGCTCTTGGCAGATCCAATAGTTTTAAACTTCAACAGAGTACCCGCCTTCAAGGAAGTAAATGCTTGTCAATGGAGAGTGGCCAGACTCTCTGTACAAATGAAATGTACGAGAGTCTGGTAAGACCAGGCTATCATTATGGCACACTTATAATAGCATATGCATGTGTGCTAAAACACTCAAGCAAACACTCCAAAGTAATTGTTATGTCCATGTCAAATAAATCTAAATAAAAGTGTTGGGACTATTTCAGACAGGAACCGCTGCGGAGGAGCACAGTCCCTGCGTGACTCGCCATAGACACAAACAGAGAAAAGTAGCTCCGACTGCAAAGTTCTTCCGCAAGACGCATGCAGTTCTGTTTATTAACTGCTAGAGCACAAAAAGTTACGGACAGCAGCTTTAAATCAAATAAATTAAAATACTATACCAGTCTTTCTATAAATATTGTCATATAGAGTATGCCAGCTACACACGTCCTTTCTCTGTGTTATGTATTAGCCAAAACTGGTCCAAATTCTTAACAAAATCTAAATAATTTTGTACGCATATTCTTTAAGTAAATTTGGAATTAAGTAAGTATAATTAATTAACTAAGTTAAGTAAAATAAGTAAAATTAACAAAGAAAATAAGTATATTTTAACTTGGCCAGCACAAGGTTGATTAATTTCTACTTAGTTGAACTTTCCTTTGAAATACTTTTCACTCAGACAATATAACAATTAAACCACACTTTAAAAGTGTATGTTTTACTTAGAAACATCTTAGTAAATAATACAATAGATATTGTTTAGACACCATATCTACATCATAGTAGTAACGCAGCACCTGAACACTTCCTCAACACTTGGTACACAATGACGGTAACATTTGATGGATCGTTTTTGAGTATGAATGTGTCATTTTTAGTAGAAAATTAACTCCAAATGTCACAAAATGGCTAGTTACTAAACCCAACAACAAAAGCAATGATGAAACCAGTGATGAGTCCAGAACTCAGTCACTGATACACTCGCTCTGTTTGATTGACAGCTCCAGCGATTGTAAAGGGAGCGTTCATTGATCGCTTTCTATATATAATTTAATCACAGTTTGAATAACAGATTATTTTCATCCTACTAAGAGAAACAATGTGAAGTTGAGCGTTTAGTCACTGGTTTGATTTACTGACACATAGACAAAGAACATCTGACTGTACATGAATCATATTAGAAATCACTGGTCTCAGATCAGGCATTAGAAATAACACGGTTACTCACATGTTGTGGCATTACTGTTGAGTCCATATAGTAAAAGTTTTACGAAGCCTGCGCCAAAATTGCGACTGATTTACCAAAGAATCCACAGTGAAATGTAGCGAATACAAATAAATAATGCTCAACTGGGACATTCACATTGTTGAAAATAAATAAGCTCATTCCTAGCATTAGGATCCTTTGGAAGGTAATGTTATTTTTAGTATGCTTGTCTCTCCTCGTCATCTCACCAACACTCCAGTGGGCGGGGCCAACGTTATGATGAAGTAGACATTGATCTTCTTCTGCAGAGGCGGTCTCTTACCATCTATTATAGGCAATGAGTCGTTCTCTGGGCAATAAAAGCTGTTTTTGGACTAACCAGGAAGTTTTCAGTTCTGAAACTTACAGGATATTCTTATAGTATGATGACCTCTTATATGTCAAAAACTCAAGGAAAAGGAAGGACTCCTTTAAGCCACCTTTACAAAGACTTTCAATAGCTGTGTTTCTACCTACTTTATTCATATTTATTCAAAATGCTGGATGGAAATGCCAAGATGTGCATAAATTATAAAAATGTGCATAAAAAAAATTCAAGGCAGATAATTATTTTATCCGATAAGAAGACACGCACATAAACTATGAAAGAAACATATTTACTGAATAAATACCTCAATGCACAACAAAAACCTCACGCGACTGTGATTGGATAACGCCTCGGTTACGTATGTAACCCTCGTTCCCTGAAGGAGGGAACGGAGACGCCACGTCGGAGTACCGACGAATAGGAATCTCGCTCGCGAGAGCCAATCTACTTCGAGTGTAACTAAACGAGCCAATGCACATTGGCATGCAATGATTGCACCAGGTGCTCATGCCACGCCGTGCGGGTATAAATGAGACACAGGTGATTGCATCAAATCAGCCTTTTGCTGAGGAGCCGGGTAGGTAGACAGGCACCCCAGCAGGGTACAGAGGACATGGCGAGGGGCAGCGCTTGCAGGTTCACCACCTGGTCCCTGAAGGGAGTGGTAGGAACCTTGGGCACATAGCCAGGCCGGGGTCTCAACACCACGTGGGTATCACCCGGCCCGAACTCTAGGCACGATTCGTCGACCGAAAATGCCTGCAGGTCCCCTACCCTCTTGATGGAGGCCAATGCAGCCAACAGCAAAGTCTTCATAGACAGAATCTTTAGCTCTGCTGACTGCAAAGGCTCAAATGGGGCATTCTGAAGTGCTCGGAGCATCAGAGCAAGATCCCAAGAGGGTATGGAGGGGGGGCGAGGAGGATTTAACCGTCTCGCCCCCTAAGGAACCTGACGACCAGGTCATGCTTCCCAACCGTCTTACCTTCTACATGGTCGTGATAGGCGGATATTGCAGCAACATAAACCTTGAGGGTGGAGGGCGACAGCCTACGCTCCAACCCCTGTTGCAGGAAGGAAAGCACAGACGCGATCGAACATCTTCGGGGGTCTTCTCGGCGAGAAGAGCACCACTCGACGAACAGGTTCCACTTCAAGGTGTAAGCCTGTCTTGTAGACGGCGCTCGTGCCGAAGTGATGGTGTTAACTACCTTGGGGTAAGTCACCTAGAACCTCCGCGTCCCGTCCAGGGGCCAGACATGAAGCTTCCACATGTCTGGACGCGGGTGCCAAAGGGTGCCCCGTCTCTGAGTCAGAAGGTCCTTCCTCAGAGGAATCGGCCAAGGAGGGGCTGTCGCGAGGAGCATAAGTTCTGGAAACCAGGTCCGGTTGGGCCAGTACGGCGCCACCAGCAGGACCTGCTCCTCGTCCTCCCTGACCTTGCACAGAGTCTGTGCAAGGAGGCTCACTGGGGGAAACGCATTTTTGCGCAGCCCCTGGGGCAAACTGTGCGCCAGGGCATCCGTGCCGAGTGTACCCTCGGTCAGTGAATAGAACCACTGGCAGTGGGACGTTTCTGGGGAGGCAAACAGGTCGACCTGTGCCACCCCGAACTGTCTCCAAATCAGCTGAACCACCTGGGGGTGGAGTCGCCACTCGCCTGGGAGCGCAGCTCGTGAAAGCTCGTCGGCCACACGGTTGTGCACACCAGGGACATGAATGGCCCGAAGCGACCTCAGACACTTCTGACTCCAGAGGAGGAGATGGCGGGCGAGTTGCGACATGCGACAGGAGCGCAGACCACCTTGTCGGTTGATATACGCAACGGTCGCAGTGTTGTCCGTGCGGACCAGTACATCTTTGCCCTGTAACCGCGCTTTGAGGCGGCTCAGAGCAAGATGCACTGCTAGCAACTCGAGGCAATTGATATGCCAATGCAGGTGCGGGCCCGTCCAAACCCCTGACACTGCATGCCTGTTGTACGTGGCTCCCCAGCCAATGGCAGAGGCATCCGTGAAAACCACAGCGTGCCTGGACACCTGTTCCAGGGGCACTCCGGCCCGAAGGAACGAGGGGTCTGACCATGGACTGAAGGACTGGCGGCAGGCCGGTGTGATGCTCACCCGGTGAGTGCCGCGTTGCCACGCCCATCTCGGGACTCGGCCATGTAGCCAATGCTGAAGCGATCTCATATGAAGCAGGCCGAGCTGTGTTACTGCCGCAGCGGCCGCCATATGCCCCAGGAGCCTCTGAAACTGTTTCAGTGGAACCGCCATCCTGCCTTGAAACGTGTTCAGGGAGCTCAGCATCGACTGGACACGCGCTGTCTGTTCGACCGAATCCAACTCCATACAGAGAAAAGAGATCCTCTGCACGGGGGCGAGTTTGCTCTTTTCCCAGTTGACCCGAAGACCCAACTGGCTGAGGTGTCTGAGCACCAGGTCCCTGTGTTCGCACAACTGATCCTTGGACTGTGCTAGAATGAGCCAGTCGTCGAGATAGTTGAGGATGCGAACGCCCTGTTCTCTCATGGGCACAAGGGCCCCCTCCGTGACTTTCGTGAAGACACGGGGGGACAGGGACAGCCCGAAGGGCAGGACTCTGTACTGATATGCTCGACCCTCGAACGCAAAGTGCAGAAACGGCCTGTGTCGAGGAAGAATCGAGACATGAAAGTACGCGTCCTTCAGGTCGATCGCTGCAAACCAATCTTGGGGACGGATGCATTCGAAAATGCGTTTCTGCGTGAGCATCTTGAACGGTAGCTTGTGGAGGCTCCGATTCAGGACTCGCAGGTCCAAGATTGGCCGTAACCCACCGGTTTTATTGGGTACAATGAAGTACGGGCTGTAGAAGCCGGTCTTCATATCGGCTGGAGGGACCGGCTCTATCGCGTCCTTCGCCAGTAGGACAGCGATCTCCGCACGCAGGACATGGGCATCTACAGCATTCACCGAGGTGAAGCGGACGCCCTTGAACCTGGGGGGGGCGCCGGGCGAACTGAATCGCATAGCCGAGCCTGATGGTCCGAATGAGCCAGCGAGACGGACTGGGGAGCTCTAGCCAGGCTCGCAGAGACCGTGCAAGCGGGACCATAGGGACCACCGGCGTACCCACCGTGGGGCAGCGAGGTGGAATGCAGGTACCGGGCTGGGGCGGCTGTCTCGTGGAGGCGGCCCGCAGCGAGGTGAGAGTGTGCTGTGCAACACTTACCTGATTCCACAGTTGGGCAAGAGAAACGTGAGGAGGTTGTCCACTGCTGCCCGCTGGCGATGGGGGAGGATGAGTGTGGTCCGGCGTTTGACCGGCCACAACTCTCCGAACCCCCTGAGGACCCAGAGATGGAGGAAACTGCTCTTATATTGAAAATTTGGGAACAGAAAAAAAACAGAACACAAGATTCTCCTCCCGGCCCTCCTCCGGGGGATGGAGCGGTGCGGTCACTGTCTCCAGAAGAGCAGTCCTCCCCATCTCCGGGTCGCCCGTCTCAGGGCCGCTTGCCCTTACCCCTGCCTCTGCCACCTCTCTTGGCAGGAGCCTGGACGGGCGGGGTGGCCTGCTTGCGCCCGGCTCCATGACGTCGCTTGGGTGGAGGCTGCTGCTGCGACGCGGGAGCGGAGGCAGACGCAGGCGGCCGCCCTCGGCGACGAGCAGACTGAGGTGCTGCCGGCGGCGGGGTGGAGACAGCAGCTGACCGCCGTGGCAGGATATGACTGATGGCCTCAGTCTGCTTCTGTGCGGCCGAGAACTGCTGGGCGAAGTTCTGGACCGCGTCGCTGAAGAGGCCGGTCTGGGAGACGGGGGAGTTAAGGAACCTGATCTTGTCGGTCTCCCTCATGTCTGCCAGACACAGCCAGAGATCGCACAAAGCACGAGGTCCATTGCGGTTCTCAGTTCTTGGAGAACTGCGGGATCGTGACCACCCTCGTGCAGGTTCTTCAGTGCCTGGGCCTGATGAACCTGAAACAACGCCATAGCGTGTAAGGCGGAGCCTGCCTCTCCACAAGGCCTTTGCGATCAGATCGGACGAGTACCTACAGGCTCGGGAGGGGAGACACGGGTTCCCCCTGGATGTGGAGTTAGGGCACAGTTGCATAGCAACGGCCCGTTCCACGGGAGGAACCTGCGTGTAACCCTTTGCAGGTCCGCCATCGAGGGTGGTGAGGGAGGAGGATCCACTGGGCCGGTTTCGGGCAGTAAAAGGTGCCGTCCATGACCTAGTGAGCTCCTTGTGCACCTCCGGGAAGAAAGGAACCGGGGTGGGGCGCTGAGAACCAGCACGGGCCACCCCGAGAAACCAATCATCCAACCTTGAAGGTTCGGGACACGGTGGAGGGTTCCACACGAGCCCGATCTTCTCGGCGGCCCGGGAAAGCATGGCCATCATCTCTGGATCTGTATCGGGCACAGCGGATCTTCCCGAAGGAGCCCCCTGCGCCGACACGTCATCTCCAGAGAAGTCTGACCCTCCCTCCGATGCAGCGATGGACATCTGATCATCAGGGGGAGCCCCGAAGGATACGGATGGTGCACATCTCGAGGACGGCCCACCACGTTCCAACGACAGCTCTACTGGCTGCGGAGTGCGAGAGGGATGAGGGTTCCCCGGGGGTTGGTTCCCTGGGGGAAGCGCGCTCACCGTAACCCTCAAATCACCCACGCTACTGCCTGAAGGAACCCTCTGTGGAGGGTTAGATCGAGGCAGAGGCACGGGGACTCCACCCCTTGCGAGATGGAGTCTAGACCGCAACTCCAAGATGGTCATGTTCCCGCAGTGAGAACATGAGTCATCCACGCGCTGGTGACCATCCCTTGGTGACAGGTAACCACCGCATCCAGAAACACACAGATAGAATGTCATCTTGAAAAAGACGTAAGCTCTATCTGTGTTTGCTCTTTCAGAAGGATGCTCTCCTTGGTGCTGAAGCACGCAGGGGGCGGGGTCGTGGCGACACAGTCAGGGGGTGGGTGCAGCCTGACGTGCACGCTCTCTCACACGAAGGCGCTCTCTTACCAGCCGTAAGAATGGCTTTTCAGCGCTCTCCACCTAGCGCACCGAACCAGCTGTGAGAACAGCCTTTGTGGTTGCTCTAACAAACAACACAGAGAGATGATCCGAAAACCACGCGACCGCTGCTGTGCCGTCACACCAACACCGACTGAAGAGATCGCTTCCGAAAGGCGGCTTCCGTCTTCAGTCAGGACTGCGAAGTAGTGAGTGATATCTGGCGTTACCATCTACCACCCGGCTCCGAAGCAAAAGGTTTATTTGATGCAATCACCTGTGTCTCATTTATACCCGCACGGCGTGGCATGAGCACCTGGTGCAATCATTGCATGCCAATGTGCATTGGCTCGTTTAGTTACACTCGAAGTAGATTGGCTCTCGCGAGCGAGATTCCTATTCGTCGGTACTCCGACGTGGCGTCGAGAGTGACCGACTGAATGGGAACTGGCCTAACCAATGGACCAATGGCATCGCAGCATCTCAAACGTTGGTTTGGTGGCTCTGAAACGCCTGAGTCAAAGTCTTCAGAATGATTTGGTTTAATTCCTCCAGAAGCGTCTCACACGATTGTGCTCCCAAACACCAACATCCCAAAGCAAGAGAACATGACAGCGTTTATTGTGTTGAGACGACACTCATTTATGATGGAGGGAAATGAGCCCAATTAAAGGACTTTGCAGTTGTATTACTGATATTTTGAGCCAATTTCCCAGGAAGTGACAATTTTGCTCTCTTCAACACATGGGATGGAAGCGCTGCTTTATTAGCAAATGTTTTATTGTGGAAATACACCTAATGTGACTTTGTGTTTGAATTTAATAGGCATTCTAGTTGACTACCAACCCTATGTTGATGCTCACAGCTAATCAAATGAATTTGCCTTGACTGGTGTATAACATTGCATGACATGCTTCATTTGGCATGTATAGCAACTGTCTCATATTCTATAGGTACCTTCACTGCCGTCCTGTGTTCATATTAACAAGCCCTTTGTGAATTCCAGGAGCACTTGAAGAAACATTAGTATAATTGGAATGCTAACATATCACCTATTGCCTTAAGCAATGGGAGAACTCAAACATTAGATGAACTCTTTTAAAAATCGATAAATGTGTTTCTTGTTGAAAAAACACTAATGAAGTAAACAATTACTTATATTAGTGAAAATGGGAAGTGCAAATAGAAAGTCCCAATTGACTAACATTAAGAGTCGAACAAGACCGTTTTCTGGTTTGAAGATTTTAATATGTCATACATGGTTAAACTCATGTTTGGGGCATAAGATCACAAAGTAATTGCTTTGTAAATTTCATTGTCATGTGATGGTTCATTAAGACAATCACTTAGCAATTCATAATGCAAACATTTTTAAAACCCCAAACCCAACTGATGAAGAGAGAGAGAGAGAGAGAGAGAGAGAGAGAGAGAGAGAGAGAGAGAGAGAGAGAGAGAGAGAGAGAGAGAGAGAGAGAGAGAGAGAGAGAGAGAGAGATGAGTTGGTTTAAGGGGAAGTGTTTATTCAGATTTTAGATGGAGAGATTGGGAATTAAAGTAAACACTTTCAGCTACGGTCCTTGGAGAATTATATTCATCAGGAATTATTTTTTGTTTGCATGTCCCCTCAAAGTGCATCCCCCATTTTCATAGCCTCAGGATTACTGGGACACTTTGATGTTTAATATTAACGGTTGGGTTAAAGTACCTCATGCAAAATAGAAGAAATCTAGTTCAACGTCTCTCTCCCCTTCTTCTACACCATTGCCTGGTTAGTTTAAGAAACTGTTTACACACATAAATTTTAACACTTTTTACTAGAACCAGGAAGTATGACCCTATTAGCCCGGTTCTGTCAACATCTGTCAAACATCGCATACTTTTTAAAATCTTGCTAATTACTTGCAAAGCCCTAAATGGTTTAACTCCCCATACTTGAGTGAGCTCTTAACACATTGTAGTCCTTCATGTCTATTACGATCTGAAAATTCTGGCCAGTTGATAATACCTAGAATATCAAAATCAACGGCAGGCGGTAGATCCTTTTCCTATTTAGCACCTAAACTCTGGAACAGTCTTCCTAGCATTGTTCAGGAAGCAGACACACTCTGTGAGCTCTATCATACACCCGGTGCAATGCAACGCCAGGAGCGACGCAAGCGTTTTTTGCATGTTACGCCCATAACACACCCATGACTCGGTACAACCCTTTTGGACCATGTGCCTGGCGCGCCGACCGTTTTTCCCATCGTAAAACTAGCAAAACTGGATTTGGACACACCCTAAGTGCACCTGTGCCATGCACTCAGATCGGTAAAATAGGGCCCTGTCAGTTTAAATCTAGACTAAAAACACATCTCTTTAACCTGGCATAACATAACACTTTATCAGTTTCATGTAAGATGGTTGTTAGGCTGCATAAATGAGGCCAGCCAGAAACGGGAACACTTCCCATAACACCTGATGCACTGGTTACATCATAAGAAAAATGGCATCTACACAAATATTAGCCTCTCTGTTTATCCCAAGGTTTACAGTATAGTCTGCCGGAACCAGCCCGCATCCAGATAAGATGGTGGAGCTGCGTCTAGACACAAGCACAACCCAGCCCTGAAGTGTCAGCAAAGACCGTGTTAACTAGATTTTCCCTCTGTACAGATAAAAACATTATCAAAATGATTCACGTTCACATGCATTCGCGGAAACGACTAAAAGTGCTGTATTTTGCATGCCAGACAAGTAATTGTCACTTCCTAAAGAAACACTACGTGCCCACGCACATACGCATTCAAGCACGCTAGCCTATAGACTAAACACGTAATACGCATTTTGGCCCCCTTTATATTGGGTGGCCTAAAGTACTATGTACTGCAAAACACCTTTGCTGATATTGAGGTGGGATACGGGTAGGGTTAGGGACAGGTGTGATGATAAGGGTAAGTTTATGGGTAGGGTTAGGTGTAAGGGAAGTGCCAACTGTGTAATTACAAATGTAACTACAGAAATGAATTACAGACATAATTGCATGCAGGTATTTTTTAAAATGTAAGTACAATGTAAAAACATGTATGTACACAATAAATGCATTGTATTAAATGATTAATTAAAATGTTAGAACATAGTAGTTAAGGCCACCTAATATAAAGTGGGTCCCGCATTTTTTCTTACTTTTTAAAGAAAAGGTTCTATATAAGGATAAATCTATACAAATACACTATATTGCCAAAAGTTTTGTGACGCCTGCCTGCACATGAACTTTAATGACATCCCATTCTTAATCCGTGGGGTTTAATATGGAGTTGGCCCACCCTTTGCAGCTATAACAGCTTCAACTCTGGGAAGGCTTTCCTCAAGGTTTAGGAGTGTTTTTATGGGAATTTTTGACCATTCTTTTTGAAATGCATTTGTGAGGTCAGGCACTGATGTTGGACGAGAAGGCCTGGCTCGCAGTCTACGCTCTAATTCATCCCAAAGGTTGAGGTCAGGACTCTTTGCAGGCCAGTCAAGTTCCTCCACAACAAACTCGCTCATCCATGTCTTTATGGACCTTGCTTTGTGCACTGGTGCGCAGTCATGTTGGAACAGGAAGGGGCCATCCCCAAACGGTTCCCACAAAGTTGGGAGAATGAAATAGTCCAAAATGTTTTGGTATGCTGAAGCATTAAGTGTTCCTTTCACTGGAACTAAGGGGCCAAGCCCAACCCCTGAAAAAAACCCCACACCACAATCCCCCCTCCACCAAACATTACACATGGCACAAATTATAATATTTTCTAATTTGCTGTATTATTTGTGGTATTGTGGTGATTGTTTGGCTGCACCCCAGTTCCACACATGGGATCAATAAAGTGTCTGTCATTCGGTCAGTCAGCATGAGTTTCCATCGCCTTCAGTTCTTTACAACTTAAACCCATGTAGAGGAATGTTATTTTGTCGAGGAGATCCTCTGCTGTGCAAGTAACATAATGGAGCACAATTATCTGAGGAAGAAAAGCACAGTGGCACTGACAAATGTAGCTTTTCCCATGCATGAAACATTATGCTCCTCCATCAGGGGCTAAATAACCCCTTGTTTATCTGCCTGAGAAAAAGAATAGATTTCCAGGAAACTCTCGTGGTATATGGCACATGGTATATGTTCCATGAAATCTGGGCTGAAGAGCTCCTGACATATTTTGTGAATTTCAATTAGCTGTGGTTGTTGTGAAGGCAGGCATTTGTACCTTGGTTGGCACTGCTCAAATAGACGCTAAAGATCTGTTTAAAGAGATCTCAAAGAATTTGAATCAAGCACGATCCACAATGCACAAAGGCTTTTTAGTTGTTAGATAATTCAATATGAACATTATACATAATTAATCATAGATGTAGCCATTGTAAAGTACCTTTTCTCAGTCCTGCATTTGTTTGTAACCTTTTAATATTTTTTTTTACTTATTAATTTTAATTTAAAAATGAACATGTACAACTTGTACAGTTAATATTTGTAGGGGCTTAATTTTTAGTAATGCAGTACTGAGTTATTGGTCGATATTAGATTATATGTTTTTTTTCTTGTACATTCTCATTTTCCCTATTTTTACATGCAGATGGCCTTTTTTGCTCACTACATTAATCTTCAACAACATTTACATTTATTAACACAGATGCAGCAATTCCCATTATACTCTTTCCATTTTATTGCATTTGTTCATTTTTCAGGTTCATTGAAATTATAGTGACATTTCAGACTAATATAAAGCATCTCCTACAGAAATACAGTCACTAGAGTTTGAGACACATCTCAACATGATTCTTCACCTCTGTAATAAGGGACATGAATGTTTTTTTTTTTTTTTTTAAGTACAACACCACTAAACATAGTTTCCATTAAGTTATCATTGTTGAGTCATAATTTGTGTACCTTATAATATTTAGAGGCAGTGATGTGTTTAGCTGGAGAATTTGAAATCCATACTGATGGATCATTTTTTTGTTTGTTGGCCCGTCCATCAGTTGTCATCGTTTTTAAAGAGCATTTGAATGTGTATAGCGTAACCAGACTGAGCACTGGGTAGCAATTTATTTCCTTATTTCCTTGTTAGAGTTTGCAGATTGGCCTGTCAGTTCTGATGTACACTCATATTGTGCTGACAGTTGTGTGTCAGTTGTGGGTTCTATACCCTAAAAAAGTAACACGTCAAAAATATTTTAGACTAAAATGCACATAAACACAAAATGCACACTAGTCTAAAAAGCACATAAAAGGCATCCTTCTACTGTATCATTGACAGCAGTAATTGTTATAACATTTGGGATGGAATTTGAGGCTGACTGTGAGCAAGGCCCCATTGTAACAAACTAACCGACTACTGTTTTGGCTGTACAGCAGCTCTGGAAAAAAGTTATTGTCCAGCTAAAGCTCATTTTCGGTTTAGTTATTTACTTTGAACTTTGACAACTGACACGGCACCATTTTCAAATAAAGAATGGCAATGACATGCACATATGTATTGTGTTTAATCTGTAGGCAAGCCAAATTTCTTGTCTGGCATGCAATACAGCATTTTTAGTTGTTTCCCTGGATCCATGTGAACGGGAATAATTTTGATAATGTTTTTATCTATACAGAGGGAAAGGGAAGGGAAGGAGGCCTTCACAGGGGAGAGTCTACTAGACATTTGGGCCAACATTTATTTGCAACATTTATCAGGTTATTTGCTGACATTTCAGGGATGCATTGTGGTCGTGTCTAGGCGCAGGTCCCCCATCTGATCTGGATCCAGCCTGGATCCGGCTGACTACATTAAACCTCGGAATAAACAGAGAGACTAATAGCATAGATGCCATTCTTCTTATGATGTAACGAGTACATCAGGTGTTATAGGAAGTGTTCCCGGTTCCGACTGACCTAGTTAATGCAGCCTAAAACAATCATTTAACTGATTTGAATAATAGAAATTGATAATGTTCTACATGCATGCCAGGTTAAAGAGATGTGTTTTAGTCTTAAACTGACAGAGTGTGTCAGCTTTCCAAACAATGCTAGGAAGACTGTTCCAGAGTTTAGGTGCTAAACAGGAAAAGGATCTACCGCCTGCAGTTGATTTTGATATTCTAGATATTATCAACTGGCCAGAGTTTTGAGATTGTAATAGACGTGAAGGACTGCGTTAAGAGCTTGTTCAAGTACTGGGGAGCTAAACCATTTAGTGCTTAATAATATTTTAAAATGTATGTGATGTTTAATAGGGAGCCAGAGCAGTGTTGACAGAACAGGGCTAATTTGGTCATGCTTCCTGGTTTTAGTAAAAACTCTAGCTGCTGCATTTTGGACCAGTTGGAGTTTGTTTATTAAGCGAGCAGGGCAACCACCCAGTAGAGCATTACAATAATCTAGCCTTACGGTCATGAATGCATGAACTAACAGTTCTGTATTTCGCATTGAGAGCATATGTCGTAATTTAGATAAGTATTGAAAAGAACATAGGGGTGTCTGGTAAGGGGTTTAAACTATAGGCCAATACTTTATGTGCTATAAATATTGTTGGTTCAAATGCCAAATTACTTGTGATTTTCTTGTGTCTACTAAATGAATACACTTAAATGTAAGCTTAACTGGAAGACTGGAAAGGAAGTTGAACGTTCCTTACTTGGAGAAAAAAACAACAACACAATAACAAGATAACACTATACTTTTGTTGTCTCTTATAGATCTCAGCAGAACAAAACGACTTGTCTTTGGTTCAAGTGGTGCTGTTGTAATGACCATGTTCCATTTCTCCATCAGCTTCAATATCTCAAGAATTGTTGTTCAGAGAAAAAGAGCTATTTCTGGCCTTAGTCTATCGACTGAGGGTTAAATGCTTTTTATCCTTCACAGAAATAAGGGTCTAGCAATACTAGGTTACTTAAAACTGTTGTTGCTGTCTTTTCATTTTTGAAAAGGAATGCATTTGCTTTAAGTAAAAATGCGTTGTTAAGGTCAATAGCGAAAGAGCTAGTGGATTATTAATTTTGTTGCATATGTAGCCGATTGAGACTTTTCTCTAAGAAAAATGTCATTTTATATACAGTGTGGTGACGCTGTGAGTATCGTCCCTTTTTGGTGGACTGTTTTACATTCTTAAATGCTTAATTCTCATGGCTACGAGTGCGTATGTGCGTGTGTGCAGGTTGAGGGGACATGCCTAACGGCTTGTTTCCAGCTCTGAGTGGGGCGAGCACACCTTTAATTGGAAGGATATACAGACTCGGACTACGCTGCTGTTTTGTCTTCATCGTGAATTTGTTTTGTCTATTATTGTTTTTGTTTTGTTGGTAGTTTCGTCCCTTGTGGGGAATTGTTTGTGGATCTGTGTTATTTTTTTTATTTTATTTTTTTCTTATATATATTATTTGTATTTATTTTTGGATAAATTCGATACAAATCAAATCAAATCAAATCACTTTATTTGTCACTCTACATATGCACAAGTGCAACAGTAGGTGAAATTCTTAGGTGCAGTTCCGAGCAGCATGGTAGTCATGACATGACATGTACAACATTTAAAGCAGCATCAGATTACACTGATGCGCCCACAATTACTCACAGCACAGTAAACTCTACAATAAACAATAAATAATTTACACAATGTGAGTGTAGTTCTCACAGCTTTAAACAATATACACATACTTACAATATACATATACTTTAAACAATATACACTAAACATACACTAAACAATATACATTACGCTATAATAGTAATAATAATATACAATGTACAGTATAAAATATTATTCACAGATTGAAAAATTGAAATCCAAAGTGCAATAGATGCTGTATGATAAATAAATGTGTATATAATGTGTGTTTATCTACAGTGGGTTGTGCTGAGTGATATTCTGTCCAGTGTGTGTTATGATCCTGATGGGTCAAGAGTTAAGGAGTCTGATTGTTTGTGGGAAGAAGCTGTTCTGGAGTCGGCTGGTGCGTGATCTGATGCTGCGGTACCGTCTGCCTGATGGCAGCAGTGAGAGCAGCCCATGGTTCGGGTGGCTAGAGTCTCTGATGATCCTCTGAGCTCTCTACACACACCGCCTGACATAAATGTCCTGGAGGGAGGGAAGCTCACCTCCGATGATGCAGCTGGCCGTGCGCACTACCCTTTGCAGGGCTTTGCGGCTGCGGGCGGTACTGTTGCCGTACCAGGTGGTGATGCAGCCAGTCAGCAGGCTCTCTATGGTGCAGGTGTAGAACCGTGATACCTGAGATTTGCTGGTGAATAATTAATTGTATAAACATCATCTACCTGCGGTTATATATGGTAATTGCCCCAGGTGTCTTTATATGATTTCTTTTGTCTTTGTTTATTTGGGATTTATAACTTTTGTTGTAAGTGCTGTGGGTTTCCCAGAGGACGCCGGTAAAAAGGGTACTTTGCCCGCAGTTTTGATATTTATTTATTTTTCTTCTTTTTTTTGTCCTCCTCTTTGATTCACAATACCTTCTGTAATAACATCTGTGGGTAATTAAGAGGTAACTGCCTGAAAGGTATTCATCAGTGAATGTTTTGTTTAAGAACATCATGTAATACATTTTTTTTAATTGACACAACAGTCTCAGTCCTCTATGGGTAGAACGAACCTGTGAGTGCTTACATATCCTTGGGTGAAAGTCCCGAAGTGGCGTTGTTGGCTACATTAAGACTTCCTTTGAGATTTTGCTTAAAGTAAACTTACCTGTTGTTCATCTTGGTTACCATTTTTCTATCCACCTTACCATCTCGCCACAATCTGGCGCAGTCGGCAGGGTATTTTCCCAGTTGAGGCTGAGACGTTCTGCTCAAGTTTGGAATTGTTTATGGGAAGACAAAACAGCAGTAGGCTCCATTAGGTTTGGCAGGTTTTTGATTTCTTATTATTATAATTTTTCTTCTCTCGTTCTCTGTTCTCTTTGCAGCTGTCATGGCAGAGGACTTGCAACAATTGCAGGAGCTGGCACCACTGAGAGAGTGGTGTATGTCCCTAAGGAAAGGGGGTGTTCAATGTTTAGAGGCAAGCGTGGTTTAAGTCTGCTTGAATGGGTGGAAGAAGTAGAGGCTAGTGTACATGCTCGTCACTTATCTTCTGTGTTTCAAGCATTCTTTTTGTATGATCATTTAGAAAGGGAAGCGAGGGAGTGTGCTTCCGGTTATTTGGTCCGGCAGTCGGAAAACTAATACCCAACGAGCTGTTGAGCCACAATTCGGTTGGGAGTAAGATGGGCTCGATGGCTGCTTTAGAGGCAGAGTCTTTACCTCAACTGATGTCCTCCTGTCCTCATATTGATGTAGTCCTAGGGGGTGTTTTAGTGCCATGTTTGTGGACACTGGTTCTATGGTGTCCACCATAATGGAGAGTTTTTTTCTCTGAGTACTTTGTGGCCAGCTTGACTTCAGTCTTGTCATTGGCTACAGCTTTAGGCTGCCAATGGCCTAGTCATACCATATGTAGGGTATATTGAGGTGGACATGGAGCTTTGTGGGAAGGTAATGCCTAGGCGTGGGGTGTTAGTAGTTAAAGATCCTCCAGGAAGTAGTTCTGGAGTTCCAGGGGTGATAAGGATGAATGTTCTCCAAGAATTTTATGCAGAGTTGTTTGGGGAGTATGGTTCTTTATTGTTTGAGGTACCCTTGGTGATATAGGCCCCAAGTTCAGTTCGCCAGAACTTGCAGCCGTTTCATCATGCTAGGGCAAAGCCCTTTATGGACTCTTTAGGTTAGGTAAGAGTACGGGGGGAAAGGGTTTGTCGTGTTCCAGGTGGTACCTTTAAGTTGGTGCCTGCTACGTGTTCTGCCCACTATGCTGGGCTTTCTGTTTTGTTTGAGCCTCTAAGTACTAGGCTACCAGCTGGGTTGTTGGCCTCTACATAACTGGTTGGGGTAACTTGTAGTACAGTATACATTCCAGTAGTCAATGTGGGGACTACAAAAATTTTACTATATCCTCGCACTGTAATTGGTATTCTTAAGGCCTTTGCACACTGAGTCCGAAATTTTCGCATGCGTTTTTTCGTATTCGTGATCCGAAAAATTCGTCACGCACAGAGACCTTGCACACTGAGTCCGATGCGTATTAATGAATGCGTTACGAAAAAAAAACGTAAAACAACATAAAATGCCGTCTTTCACCTCCTTATCAAGGAGCTGCAGATTATCCAGACCGATTCAAAGTTGAATGTCAGTGGCTCCATTTGATGCTTTGCTAGCGATACTGGAGCCACATATTAAAAAGAAGACCACCAATTTCCAATCCTGAACAGAGACTGGCAGTATGTCTAGGATCAGCGTGCACGCGCACACACACACACACACACACACACACACACACACACACACACACACACACACACACACACACACACACACGGTTTACAGGGAGTTGGTGTGCTATAATTATAGCTGTGATATTGCAGTATTCTTGACACAATAATATTTGTATATATAATTGTAGGTATCTGAGGAGCACTGGCGATTCATTCACCACCATTGCCAGCAGTTTTAGGTTGGGCATCAGCACTGTAGATGGGAAAAACGGATGCGAAAAACGCAGAAAATCGAACCTGTTCCGATTTTTTTTTTGACGGACGAAAGTTTCGGAGGCAGTGTGCAAGTGTGATTGACATAACGTGAGGTCGAATTTATTTTTTGACGTGCGAAAATTTCGCATGCGAATTTCGGACTCAGTGTGCAAAGGCCTTTACTACGACCAGTATTGTTAGTCTACCAGCTGGTAGGGCTGAGGGCTGCTACTGCAACTGTGTCTTCTCTGGAGGCATCTGCTATCCAGGATAGGATAAAAGCTCTTGATTTGTCTCCCCTCTCTGAACAAGATCAGCATGATGTACGGTTGCTTTTGAATAAATATAGTTCCCTTTCATTCAGTCACTACGACGTAACGTTAGTGACTAACGAATGGGGGTTTCGCTTAGAAGCCTATCATCTTCGAGCTTAGAGAAAACGCCCAATGGCGTGCCAATGCCATGGGGCATGCGGAATTTGCATACGTGACTCCGCCTCACCGCGTGAGTATATAAGGAAGTACGTGGCAATATCGCATTATGTTTCTGCTTTCGGAGCCAAGGGTACCTACCTCTTCACTCCTACTGCCTTCTGAGACTCTGTCAGCTTCTTCGAGACAAGCAGCTTTCCAGTCGGTGTTGGTGTTACGGCGCGTTCCAGTGATCGCATACTTCCTGCCTGCTGATCTGCGCAGTGGTCCGTCTGACAGCTGGTGTGCGTTTCCCTGGGCGCTTCGGCATCGACTGCGAGGCTTCCTCTCCTAAAAGAGCTTGCACGTGGCACGTCCTTTTCAGGATGTCTCGCCCGTGCACTTCTGGTTGCGGTAGATTTCTCTCGCCTTCTGATGGGCACGAGCGCTGCGTGACGTGTTTGGGCTTTCAGCACGCTCAGGCAGCGCTCGTGGATGATTCATGTTCTCACTGCGGGAACATGATCATCTCGGTGTTACGGCCGAGACTCCGTGACCTCCGTGCTGATGCCGGAGCGAGAGTCCCCTCTGCCACACCCCAATCTACGGTCTCCACCGGAGGCGGCACTTTGGCTGGTGGCCAGGGTGACCTGAGGGTGACGGTGTGGAATAAAGCTCCGACGCTCATGCCTCGGCCCACACCCCCCTCTCATACACCTGACCCGCCCCGCGTTCAGGCGTCTACATCGGGGCCAGCTCCTGCTGTCCCGACTGTGGCGTTTGGCGCGGCGGAAGACGAGGAAATGTCTATCGCCGCATTGCAAGGTGGGCTGGAGTCATCTGAGGATGATGACTCGGCTGTGCTGCTGCCTTCGGGTGTGCCAGCATTGCCCGAGTCGGACCCAGAGTTGACAGCCATGCTCTCTCGGGCCGCCGCGACGCTTTGGTTGGAGTGGAACCCGTCCGGCAACCCCTCCAATACCTTTCTTCCCCGAGGTGCATGAAGAGATCGCGCGGTCCTGGAAGAACCCGTTGTCTTCCCGCGACCGTTTGGCGAGCTCTTCTGCCTTCTCTGCCCTTGATGGAGCCGCGGCTTAAGGGTACACTGGGGTTCCCCCAGTCGAACGCTCTGTTGCGATGCAACTGTGTCCTCAGAGTGCTTCGACCTGGCGTGGCGACCCAAAGCACCCCTCCAAGGCCTGTAGGTTTTCGTCGTCTCTGGTGGCGAAGACCTATAGAGCTGCGGGGCAGGCCGCCGCTTCGCTGCATGCCATGGCAACCCTCCAGGCTTACCAAGCCCAGTTGCTGTGCGACATGCACGAGGGTAGAGCTGACCCAGGACTCAGCAATGAGTTGCGTGCCGCCACCGACTTCGCTCTCCGGGCGACGAAGGTGACCGCACGCTCCCTGGGTCAGGTGATGTCCACTAGTGTGGTCCAGGAGAGACACCTATGGCTCACCCTGGCTGATATGCGGGACGGCGAGCGAACCCGGTTCCTCGACGCACCCATATCCCAGGATGGGCTACTCGGCGGGGCGGTCGAGAGCTTCGCCCAACAGTTCTTGGCCGCTCAGAAGCAGACTGAGGCGATAAAACACATCCTGCCCCGGCGGTCAGCTGCTGCCTCCACACCACCGCCCGCGCAGTTGCCTCAGCCTGCTCGCCGCCGAGGACGCCCTCCCGCGGTTCCCTCAACCTCTGCGCCACCCAAGCAGCAGCCTCCACCCGGGCCGCGCAGAGGTAACCACAGGAAGGCGTCCCAGTCCGCTCCAGCCCCGCAGCCCGCGAAGAAACGCCAGGCTAAGCGGCGCTCCTGATGCGGACAGCTCAGGGATGGGCAGTTCTTTCCAGGAGACGGCAGCAGGGCCGCTCCTTCCCCCGGCGGACCCCAGTGGAACGTGCGTCCTTCCCTGGTCTCCTCTGTCAGGACGCAGCCGGTAACCGTGCCCCCACACAAGGACGCCCCACAGCCTCCCATGTCCGGGCCGGTAACGCTGCCTCGCTGCTCCACCCTGGGTACGTCTGCCGTCCGTATGACCCCGCTGGTGCAGTTTCTGGGAGCCTGGCTTCAGCTTCCAGGGCTGTCCCGCTGGGTCGCGCGGACCGTCAGGCTCGGCTACGCGATTCAGTTCGCGCAGGCTCCTCCCCGCTACAGGGGAGTCCGCTATACCATGATCGGGGCCAACGCCCCCGTCATGCGTGCGGAGATTGCCACCCTGCTGGCGAAGGGTGCGATCGAGCCTGTCCCTCCAGCCGAAATGAGGTCGGGTTCTACAGCCCTACTTCATTTTTCCCAAGAAAACCGGTGGGTTACGACCAATCCTGGACCTTCGCATCTTGAACCGATCCCTTCACCGGCTTCCGTTCAAGATGTTTACTGCGAAACGCCTTTTCGAATGCGTTCGTCCTTACGATTGGTTTGCAGCGATCGACCTGAAGGACGCCTACTTTCATGTCTCCATCCTTCCTCGACACAGACCGTTCCTTCGGTTTGCTTTCGAGGGGAGAGCATATCAGTACGCGGTCCTCCCATTCGGGCTATCTCTGTCCCCTCGCGTCTTTACGAAGATTGCCGAGGCAGCCCTTGCGCCCCTTCGGCAGCACGGGGTTCGCATCCTGAACTATCTCAACGACTGGCTCATACTGGGCCACTCTCGGGAGCAGGTTTTCGGACACAGAGATCGGGTGGTCCAACACCTAGCCCGTCTGGGCCTTCGGGTCAACTGGGAGAAGAGCAAACTCTGCCCAGCGCAGAGGATCTCTTTTCTCGGTATGGACATCGACTCGGTCGCCATTTGCGCGCAGCTTTTTAGCGAGCGCGCGCAGTCTCTGCTGACTTGCCTCCGTCAAATCGAGAGCAAGAATGCGGTTCCACTGAAACTATTTCAGAGGCTCCTGGGGCATATGGCATCTGCAGCCGCTGTGACTTCAGCACTGGCTTCGCGATCGAGTCCCGAGATGGGCATGGCAGTCTGGCACGCTCCGGGTCCAAGTGACTCGGCCCTGCCTACAGACGCTCACCCCGTGGTCGAACCTCAGTTTTCTACGGGCCGGTGTCCCCTTAGAACGAGTTTCCAGGCATGTTGTCGTATCGACGGATGCCTCTGCCACGGGCTGGGGTGCCATGTGCAATGGACAAGCAGCTGCAGGCTCCTGGACAGGACCCCAGCGCCTACTGCATGTCAATTGCCTCGAGTTGCTGGCAGTACGGTTCGCCCTGCACCGCTTCCGAGTGTTGCTGAATGGTCAACATGTGCTTGTGGCATGGCGCCTCGCTAACAGACATCTGCAGAGCTGCAGGCTGGGCGACACCAAACACATTCGCCAGATTCTACAATCTCTGAGTGGAGCCAGTGTCCGACTATGTACTTGCCCCCCCGAGGGGCCGGTAATGGGCCAAGCTCAGGTGTCTTCGCTTGCTCGCCACTCCACTCCTTGGACTGGATACGTGTGATATTTTTCCCTCAGGTGAGCTCCCCGAGAGCCCTGAGTTCCTCCAGCACTGCCTACGCCTATACCTGTGTGTCTGCCCTCTAAGCGAGCCCAGACCCTCGTCTCCGGCCAGGTGCCCCGTGTGCATGGTTCCCCTCCGGCGACCCCCACACGTGTATTTCACCGTAAGTCTCCGCAGCGAGCGGGTTTCTTCCCTTGGCGTGTCCCCCGCCACTCCTAGGGTTAAAAATCCACCTTCGGCTGGTACCCTAGAGTTCTCCATATGCAGCCCATAGCGGGTCATATGTGTTCTCTTAAGTCCTCCCCACGGGTAGGCATCTTGGCATTCCCTCACTGGGATATGCTTCCCAGTGTACCTTGATATTCCTGTGATAAGTGGGAGTCCTTCGTCCGTACTAGTCTTACGACAGGGTACTCGCACTTACGCAGGGCACTGGAAGACAGCTGAGTGGCGTGATTATATTGGGACCCCCATTTGTTAGTCACTAACGTTACGTCGTAGTGACTGAACGAAAGGGAACGTCTCGGTTACAGATGTAACCCTTGTTCCCTGAGGAGGGAATGGAGACGTAACGTCCCGTTGCCACATCAGCTGTGCTACCGGGAACGCGGAGTTCAGTTTGGCTCCTCAAGCAGGTAACATAATGCGATATTGCCACGTACTTCCTTATATACTCACGCGGTGAGGCGGAGTCACGTATGCAAATTCCGCATGCCTCA
The DNA here is from genome assembly GCF_949357685.1 of Gobio gobio. NCBI lineage: Eukaryota > Metazoa > Chordata > Actinopteri > Cypriniformes > Gobionidae > Gobio > Gobio gobio. The sequence continues at coordinate 15,346,438 of NC_137112.1, read as the reverse complement.
TGGCATTGGCACGCCATTGGCCGTTTTCTCTAAGCTCGAAGATGATAGGCTTCTAAGCGAAACCCCCATTCGTTAGTCACTAACGTTAAGTCTCCGTTCCCTCCTCAGGGAACGAGGGTTACATCCGTAACTGAGACGTTCTGTTTTCTCCTCTCACGACACAGATTTGGGTTGTACCACATTGATTTCTTATTATATCCCTCTACTTGATGAGATCCCAATTAGGCAGAGATATCGCCGCATTCCCCCTTCAGAGTATGAAACTGTTAAGGCCCACATTAATCAGCTGTTTGAGGCACAAATCATCCGGGAGAGTAGTAGCCCCTATGCCTTCCCCATCGTGTTAGTGAAGAAGAAGGATGGTAGCCTCAGAATGTTTGTGGATTACCGTCAATTGAATGGGAAGACCAGGAAAGATGCCTTCCCCCTCCCAAGAATTGAAGAGTCTCTTGATGCCCTCTGTGGTGCTCAGTGGTTTACAACAATGGACTTGGCTCGTGGGTATAACCAGGTCCCAGTTATTGAACACGATAAGCCAAAAACTGCCTTCTGAACACCAGTGGCGGCTGGTGATGGAAAAAGTAGGGGGGGCTGAGGGACAATGTGGTTTTAAAATTTTTATTTTAACAATTGAACAATTTCTGCTGTTTATTTATTACATTAACACCAAAGTAACGATTTAAAAACAAATAGCATCTAATGGAATTATTAAAGTATGAATTTAGAATGTCCTTGTAGATTTCAAATATTGTTCTTTCAAAGACAGAAAGATGTGCCAATTTGAGATTCATTGGAAACCAAGTCATACAAGGTGAAACTGCTGTAATTTGCGTCAATATTCAATAAACACACAGAGGTAAATAGTCGCTGTTATTACATGGAGTAACCACTGGATGAAGAAGACTGTGCATTACCAATTGTAATGGAGAGCAAGTCAATAAAAAATGCTATACATTATATAACTGTTACCCCTTGTCGGCTTATGTTATATAACAGAGTAGGGATGGCAAGGCTCGATATTAACTAAGGTATAGGTAAAGAAACTAGTTTGCTTTGGTTTGCTCAATTATAATTCTGAAGGATCAGACTCAAACTGTACATTACACAAAATCAACACAAACAAAACAATAAACAAAGGTAGAAAACATCAGTGACACCAGGCATCAAACAGGAAAAGTTCAGTGTTTGGTGAATCTTGACTGGCAAAGCAAATGTCAACACTTAGCTGATGGTGAAGCTGACCAGGTTTGATAGTAGTGGAAATGTCCTTGCAAAAGTCCACTCTTTTAGATAACCCAGATCACTCAGAGATACTTCCAATGCTGAAGAAAGGAAAGGAGTCTTTCGGCCTCCTCCAGAGACACAACAGCATCTCCTCTGCTCCTCCAGAGACACAACAGCATCTCATCTGCTCCTCCAGAGACACAACAGCATCTCATCTGCTCCTCCAGAGACAAAACAGCATCTCCTCTGCTTCTCCAGAGACACAACAGCATCTCATCTGCTCCTCCAGAGACACAACAGCATCTCCTCTGCTTCTCCAGAGACACAACAGCATCTCATCTGCTCCTCCAGAGACACAACAGCATCTCCTCTGCTTCTCCAGAGACACAACAGCATCTCATCTGCTCCTCCAGAGACACAACAGCATCTCCTCTGCTTCTCCAGAGACACAACAGCATCTCATCTGCTTCTCCAGAGACACAACAGCATCTCATCTGCTCCTCCAGAGACACAACAGCATCTCATCTGCTCCTCCAGAGACACAACAGCATCTCATCTGCTTCTCCAGAGACACAACAGCATCTCCTCTGCTTCTCCAGAGACACAACAGCATCTCATCTGCTCCTCCAGAGACACAACAGCATCTCATCTGCTCCTCCAGAGACACAACAGCATCTCATCTGCTCCTCCAGAGACACAACAGCATCTCATCTGCTTCTCCAGAGACACAACAGCATCTCCTCTGCTCCTCCAGAGACACAACAGCATCTCATCTGCTTCTCCAGAGACACAACAGCATCTCCTCTGCTTCTCCAGAGACACAACAGCATCTCATCTGCTTCTCCAGAGACACAACAGCATCTCATCTGCTCCTCCAGAGAAACAACAGCATCTCATCTGCTCCTCCAGAGACACAACAGCATCTCATCTGCTCCTCCAGAGACACAACAGCATCTCATCTGCTCCTCCAGAGACACAACAGCATCTCCTCTGCTTCTCCAGAGACACAACAGCATCTCATCTGCTTCTCCAGAGACACAACAGCATCTCATCTGCTCCTCCAGAGACACAACAGCATCTCATCTGCTCCTCCAGAGACACAACAGCATCTCCTCTGCTCCTCCAGAGACACAACAGCATCTCATCTGCTCCTCCAGAGACACAACAGCATCTCATCTGCTTCTCCAGAGACACAACAGCATCTCCTCTGCTCCTCCAGAGACACAACAGCATCTCCTCTGCTCCTCCAGAGACACAACAGCATCTCCTCTGCTCCTCCAGAGACACAACAGCATCTCATCTGCTTCTCCAGAGACACAACAGCATCTCATCTGCTCCTCCAGAGACACAACAGCATCACATCTGCTTCTCCAGAGACACAACAGCATCTCATCTGCTTCTCCAGAGACACAACAGCATCTCATCTGCTCCTCCAGAGACACAACAGCATCTCTGGAGGAGCAGAGGAGATGCTGAGTGCTTGGAGGAGCAGAGGAGATGCTGAGTGCTTGGAGGAGCAGATGAGATTCTGAGTGCTTGGAGGAGCAGAGGAGATGCTGAGTGCTTGGAGGAGCAGATGAGATGCTGAGTGCTTGGAGGAGCAGAGGAGATGCTGAGTGCTTGGAGGAGCAGATGAGATGCTGAGTGCTTGGAGGAGCAGAGGAGATGCTGAGTGCTTGGAGGAGCAGAGGAGATGCTGAGTGCTTGGAGGAGCAGATGAGATGCTGAGTGCTTGGAGGAGCAGAGGAGATGCTGAGTGCTTGGAGGAGCAGATGAGATGCTGAGTGCTTGGAGGAGCAGATGAGATGCTGAGTGCTTGGAGGAGCAGAGGAGATGCTGAGTGCTTGGAGGAGCAGATGAGATGCTGAGTGCTTGGAGGAGCAGATGAGATGCTGAGTGCTTGGAGGAGCAGAGGAGATGCTGAGTGCTTGGAGGAGCAGAGGAGATGCTGAGTGCTTGGAGGAGCAGAGGAGATGCTGAGTGCTTGGAGGAGCAGAGGAGATGCTGAGTGCTTGGAGGAGCAGATGAGATGCTGAGTGCTTGGAGGAGCAGAGGAGATGCTGATTGCTTGGAGGAGCAGAGGAGATGCTGAGTGCTTGGAGGAGCAGAGGAGATGCTGAGTGCTTGGAGGAGCAGAGGAGATGCTGAGTGCTTGGAGGAGCAGAGGAGATGCTGAGTGCTTGGAGGAGCAGAGGAGATGCTGAGTGCTTGGAGGAGCAGAGGAGATGCTGAGTGCTTGGAGGAGCAGAGGAGATGCTGAGTGCTTGGAGGAGCAGATGAGATGCTGAGTGCTTGGAGGAGCAGAGGAGATGCTGAGTGCTTGGAGGAGCAGATGAGATGCTGAGTGCTTGGAGGAGCAGAGGAGATGCTGAGTGCTTGGAGGAGCAGATGAGATGCTGAGTGCTTGGAGGAGCAGATGAGATGCTGAGTGCTTGGAGGAGCAGATGAGATGCTGAGTGCTTGGAGGAGCAGAGGAGATGCTGAGTGCTTGGAGGAGCAGAGGAGATGCTGAGTGCTTGGAGGAGCAGAGGAGATGCTGAGTGCTTGGAGGAGCAGAGGAGATGCTGAGTGCTTGGAGGAGCAGATGAGATGCTGAGTGCTTGGAGGAGCAGAGGAGATGCTGAGTGCTTGGAGGAGCAGATGAGATGCTGAGTGCTTGGAGGAGCAGAGGAGATGCTGAGTGCTTGGAGGAGCAGAGGAGATGCTGAGTGCTTGGAGGAGCAGATGAGATGCTGAGTGCTTGGAGGAGCAGAGGAGATGCTGAGTGCTTGGAGGAGCAGATGAGATGCTGAGTGCTAGGAGGAGCAGAGGAGATGCTGAGTGCTTGGAGGAGCAGAGGAGATGCTGAGTGCTTGGAGGAGCAGATGAGATGCTGAGTGCTTGTAGGAGCAGAGGAGATGCTGATTGCTTGGAGGAGCAGAGGAGATGCTGAGTGCTTGGAGGAGCAGAGGAGATGCTGAGTGCTTGGAGGAGCAGAGGAGATGCTGAGTGCTTGGAGGAGCAGATGAGATGCTGAGTGCTTGGAGGAGCAGAGGAGATGCTGAGTGCTTGGAGGAGCAGATGAGATGCTGAGTGCTTGGAGGAGCAGATGAGATGCTGAGTGCTTGGAGGAGCAGAGGAGATGCTGAGTGCTTGGAGGAGCAGATGAGATGCTGAGTGCTTGGAGGAGCAGATGAGATGCTGAGTGCTTGGAGGAGCAGAGGAGATGCTGAGTGCTTGGAGGAGCAGATGAGATGCTGAGTGCTTGGAGGAGCAGATGAGATGCTGAGTGCTTGGAGGAGCAGAGGAGATGCTGAGTGCTTGGAGGAGCAGAGGAGATGCTGAGTGCTTGGAGGAGCAGAGGAGATGCTGAGTGCTTGGAGGAGCAGAGGAGATGCTGAGTGCTTGGAGGAGCAGATGAGATGCTGAGTGCTTGGAGGAGCAGAGGAGATGCTGAGTGCTTGGAGGAGCAGATGAGATGCTGAGTGCTTGGAGGAGCAGAGGAGATGCTGAGTGCTTGGAGGAGCAGATGAGATGCTGAGTGCTTGGAGGAGCAGAGGAGATGCTGAGTGCTTGGAGGAGCAGATGAGATGCTGAGTGCTTGGAGGAGCAGAGGAGATGCTGATTGCTTGGAGGAGCAGAGGAGATGCTGAGTGCTTGGAGGAGCAGAGGAGATGCTGAGTGCTTGGAGGAGCAGAGGAGATGCTGAGTGCTTGGAGGAGCAGAGGAGATGCTGAGTGCTTGGAGGAGCAGTGGAGATGCTGAGTGCTTGGAGGAGCAGAGGAGATGCTGAGTGCTTGGAGGAGCAGAGGAGATGCTGAGTGCTTGGAGGAGCAGATGAGATGCTGAGTGCTTGGAGGAGCAGAGGAGATGCTGAGTGCTTGGAGGAGCAGATGAGATGCTGAGTGCTTGGAGGAGCAGAGGAGATGCTGAGTGCTTGGAGGAGCAGAGGAGATGCTGAGTGCTTGGAGGAGCAGATGAGATGCTGAGTGCTTGGAGGAGCAGAGGAGATGCTGAGTGCTTGGAGGAGCAGATGAGATGCTGAGTGCTTGGAGGAGCAGAGGAGATGCTGAGTGCTTGGAGGAGCAGAGGAGATGCTGAGTGCTTGGAGGAGCAGATGAGATGCTGAGTGCTTGGAGGAGCAGAGGAGATGCTGATTGCTTGGAGGAGCAGAGGAGATGCTGAGTGCTTGGAGGAGCAGAGGAGATGCTGAGTGCTTGGAGGAGCAGAGGAGATGCTGAGTGCTTGGAGGAGCAGATGAGATGCTGAGTGCTTGGAGGAGCAGAGGAGATGCTGAGTGCTTGGAGGAGCAGATGAGATGCTGAGTGCTTGGAGGAGCAGATGAGATGCTGAGTGCTTGGAGGAGCAGAGGAGATGCTGAGTGCTTGGAGGAGCAGATGAGATGCTGAGTGCTTGGAGGAGCAGATGAGATGCTGAGTGCTTGGAGGAGCAGATGAGATGCTGAGTGCTTGGAGGAGCAGATGAGATGCTGAGTGCTTGGAGGAGCAGATGAGATGCTGAGTGCTTGGAGGAGCAGATGAGATGCTGAGTGCTTGGAGGAGCAGAGGAGATGCTGAGTGCTTGGAGGAGCAGAGGAGATGCTGAGTGCTTGGAGGAGCAGAGGAGATGCTGAGTGCTTGGAGGAGCAGATGAGATGCTGAGTGCTTGGAGGAGCAGAGGAGATGCTGAGTGCCTGATGGAGAGAAGCAGCTGAGATGATTATGCAGTCACTTGTAAAGAAATTTTGCTCTCCTTTCTTTCTGGGTTGCAAACCTATCAATAACTTTGTTGTTGAAGTTGGGCATGTCTTTCACAATCTTTTTCTCCATAGAAAGCATGGCAAGGGCATTCAGTCTTTCTTGAGACATTGTGCTCCTTAGGAACGTTTTGATTCTTTTTAGAGTGGAGAAGCATCTTTCAGATTCTGCTGATGTCATTGGAGTAGTGATAAGGATTTTCAGAAGATTAACAGTTTCTGAAAATGTGCACTGAAGGTTGTTCTCCATAAAAAACTGATACAGAGGCACTGCACCACTACACTTTTCAAACTCCGGGTTTTTATAGACCAAGGATAGTTCTGTCTTCAGTCTAGCCTTGTTCAGCATCAGATAGGCCTCCACGGTGGCATTCAATGCAGCACTTGGAAAGGTTTTAGCATGCTGTGAGAACAGCTCTCCATGCAGCAGTGTTGAACTCACAAGGTGCCCAGTGAATGCAAAGCGCTCCTTTGTCTGAGCCCAGATGGTATCACACACCTGTAAAACATAGAAAATAAATAACATATTAATTGCTATACATAGAACTTTATTAAATTATGTCACAATAATGCAAAAATCAGGTATGAAATACTGTTGTCTAAACCAAAACTATCTACCATAGAACTAAATCATTGGAATTGAGATTAGGAGGAAATCCCAAATAAAATTATTGTAATGTACATGAATCCGTGTAGGATTCGTTCAGTCATTTTTTGAATTAAAATTGAAAGTAGAAAAATGAGAAAACGGTTCCTTTTTCGTTTTTTCATTTTCTACACAAAAACGAAAAACAAGAATCAAATCAGAGGAAAGGGGCGTATCGGTCAGTGTATATTTTGGCCATTTGATTTTCCTTATAGAAACGGGTATTAAAAAACAAAAAACGGCTCCTTTTCGTTTTTTAAACAAAACGAAAAATAAGAATTCAGCTTTTTTTTTTTTTTTGAAAATTCGATTTATAGACGTGGGCGGGAATTATACACGCCTTTCTGCTGATTGGTCAGCCAGAGATCAAACTGTTCCGTCATCAGTTCTTCCTCAATTCAGCACAGCAGAATAAAAGTGCTGCACTGCTACAGCTGTACGGATTACCGCTTTAATTGCAGCTACATTGAATCTTTTATTCTTCAAACAACCAGACTAACGAATGGCTCGACACAACATGTACCGGGGCAGAGCCTGTACAGGGCTTTCTTCTGTGTAGATAGAAATTCACATAGTCCTACACTTCGCATCAGCTGGGCATGGCAGGCTAGGCCTATATGACGGCTGTCCACTCCGGTTGCCCAGTGTTTAAAAAAATAATAATAATTAAGATATAAATTAATATAATTAGTTGTAAATTAAATATTTTAAACACTAATACAAAAAGGAAAATAATTATGCATTGACTTGGGTATGTTGGGCCTATACCGTTCACAACTGTCATTCTGACTGACAATCGGACAGTTCACACAGTTCCAATAGCCTAAGTTGCGATGAGTTAAATAAACTAAAGCAGATAAACACGCCAACAGTCAAGCGCAGACCAGTAGCCCTATTGAAGTGTTCAGGAAATACACAGCTGTTATAGCTACCTTTTGTTTTTGAGTTTATCTTGTTAATAGTGAGTGTTAATTGATGTCAAGCAAAACGGTGTGTGTTATTTTCTCTGCCAAGTAAACTTCCAAAGCACATCATGTGCGTTATCTCCGCGCTGTCCTGTGTGTCCCGCAGCTTTCACACAGATTGTGAGAGTTGGCCATCCAAACAAAACAGGCCAAAGAAGTGTATGGGAGAAGATGCAGCCTACATTCATTTATGAAATAAACACTTACAATAGCCTAGCCTAAGTCTCTTTTACCTGCGTATAGCCATAAGTGGATTTTAAATTTACAAGGACCCCATAGCCTAATTATTATAGTGATTCAGTCCAAAATTAATGTGTGTGCATGGGGCAATAAACACAATTTGTGTTTTGTGTGCGTGTGTGTGTGTGTGTGTGTGTGTGTGTGTGTGTGTGTGTGTCTGTGTGCAAATGGCCTCCATCCTATGATTTTTGTATTAATAGCCTGCAACTTTTATAATCGACCGTCGCTATTTGCCTGAAAATAAGTCGCACCTGAGTGTCACACCTGGTCATGTTGAGAGAGACGCGCGCGTTGCATCGTTGTTAAAACTGCACTTTATTATTAGTCTACATTCAGAATTATAAAATAGGCTATCGGTAAATAAAATAGCAACAACAACACCACAGGCTATGCGCATTCTACTTGCCCAACAGACCAATTGTAACCATTGACCATTGTACAAAAGACCAAATTAGATGTTTTCCTCGGCAGGGGAAATAACTTAGCCTAATACTGTCATCATCATAGGCTACAGATGAGTAGGACATCATAATCATCATCGAAACAGTAAAATGTATAATTTTATTTGGTCACATTTAAAATGACTACAAAGTTATGCCTTTGAAAAATAAATAAAACAGGATGTGATGCGTGCGCCTCGTCTCCTTGAACATCTGAAGCACACCGCAAACATGAAACAAAACAGCCTACAGCGAACGAGTCTACTTTTAAAAGTCAAAATTTCGATTATTTGATGTTAAAAATGCATTATTTAGTCACTTTGGAATAAATCACAGCATGTTTCATGATAATATGGGTTATAATATGGGTTATCAAAAACGTGACGGAAAATACGGTATGATAGCAAATTCGCGGACCCCCTGGCACTTTGCTGGTCTACACAGAATAAATTCCTGTCTAGGCTCTGCCCCAGGACGGGTTGTGTTGAGCCATTCGTTAGTCTGGTAGTTTGATGAGAAAGAGATGAAATGCAAGTTGCAATAAACGCGTCAAGAATACACATTTGCTCGCATTTGCCCATACATTTTTTTCAAGCGGGTGCAAATTTGTTAAGTAATCCTATGCAACTCGTGTCGTAGGCTAAATTCCAAGCGTTCTGAAGGTATAGCTTCTATAGGGTTTGCTGGTGAGAAACAAACCGAAATGGCAAGGGAGAATCTTGTGTTGCAGTCCTGTGTGCATGTGCAGCAGCTCGCTCAGCGCACAAGCGCATTCTTCTATCAATTATAATAAATGTTAATAAAACATTTTTTTTTAACATATCTGTTGTTCTCTGGTTGTCAGTTAGTCAGAATGACAGTTCTTGCGTGAACGTTATAGGCCATAGGCTACGTCAACGCATGATTCTTTCCTTTTTGTATTAGTGTTTAAAATATTTAATTTACAACTAATTAATTTATATCTTAATCTATTTATTTGTATTAGTGTTTAAAATATTTAATTTACAACTAATTAATTGATATCTAAATCTATCTATTTGTATTAGTGTTTAAAATATCCTATTTAATTTACAACTAATTAATTCATATCTTAATTTATTTATTTTTAATGGGCAACCGGAGTGGACAGCCGTCATATAGGCCTAGCCTGCCATGCCCAGCTGATGCGAAGTGTAGGACTATGTGAATTTCTATCTACACAGAAGAAAGCCCTGTACAGGCTCTGCCCCGGTACATGTTGTGTCGAGCCATTCGTTAGTCTGGTTGTTTGAAGAATAAAAGATTCAATGTAGCTGCAATTAAAGCGGTAATCCGTACAGCTGTAGCAGTGCAGCACTTTTATTCTGCTGTGCTGAATTGAGGAAGAACTGATGACGGAACAGTTTGATCTCTGGCTGACCAATCAGCAGAAAGGCGTGTGTATAATTCCCGCCCACGTCTATAAATCAAAATTTCAAGCCGTTTATTAATTTTCCAACCTCTGAACGAAAAACGAAAAATCAAGCTGAATTCTTGTTTTTCGTTTTGTTTAAAAAACGAAAAAGGATCCGTTTTTTGTTTTTTAATACCCGTTTCTATAAGGAAAATCAAATGGCCAAAATATACACTGACCCGTTTATTTCCCGCCCACGTGTAGAAATTGAATATTCCAATTGTTTATTCATTTTTCTAACTGAGAACGAAAAATCCAGCTGAATTCTTGTTTTTCGTTTTTGTGTAGAAAATGAAAAAACGAAAAAGGAACCGGTTTCTCATTTTTCTACTTTCAATATTAATTCAAAAAACGACTGAACGAATCATACACGGATTTACATGTGCTATGTTTTTATCTGTAGTGGCACTTTCTCAGTAAATGAAGTCCCTAACGGATAAAGTGAATTTGATTTGGCGAAAACATTAGTAACTGCTCCAAACATAACACAAAATTAAAAACTATATATAACAATAGAGGACCTTTGAGTGGTACCAGTAACCATGCAGCAGTTTGTGAAGCACTATTGTAGACTAGAGCACAAGAGGCCTATGAAAGTGAAATAAGCTGTACCTCAATAGCAATCCGATGTTGTTCTGCGGGCCCCAGTGTCCTCTGTCACTTGGCAGCTGGAATCTCCTCTTGCACAGTGATGGAAGACCTTGTTTAAACATAAAACAATTGATTAATACTACATTATTCTGCATTCATGCATTTATTCTGTTATTTCTATGATTTTTCACATTTACCTGATGTTTCTAATGCTGTCGGCAAACATACAGATGGCAGCTTTGATGAAGATGGGGTCAATGTTTCGTTTCTGAAGCTGCTGAAAGAGCATGTCGACGTGTGGCATGATGTTATGGAATAGTTGGAGAAAAAAGCAAAATGTGCCATCCTCCAGCATCCTCACAAACCCTCCTGCTTCTCTCACAGTCACAGCATCAAAGTTCCCAGAGTCCTGAATGGTCTTAAAGCACTTAAGAAGATCCTCCCTGTGCTCATATACAGTGTTCACTGAGCGACTGTGAAAGTTCCATCTTGTTGCACACGCTCTTGGAAGTCTGCTGCCAACAACATCATCAAGCACGCTGGTCCGTTTAGGCGACCTTGAAAAAAATGCACAAAATCCACCTAGCTCCGAGAAAAATGTGGAGACTTTGGGTATCTTTGAGGTGGCTTGCTGCATTACCAGATTGAGCTGATGTGCGTAACAATGTACGTAGTGTGCGTTTTCATACACATCCAACACTTTACGCTGAACTCCTCCAGTGGCACCCCGCATAACGCTCGCTCCATCATAAACTTGAGCTATTAATTTTGTCTTGTCTGTGGGTGGGATCAATGCACTCATCCTTTCCAAAAGTGCTTGAGCGATGTTTTCAGCATTCGCGTTTTCAATCGGCATGAACTCCAAAAAGCGCTCTTGAATGACGTTGTAGCGGTCGATGTAGCGAAGTACAAGGGCAAGTTGGCACTGGACAGACACGTCAGATGTTTCATCGGCTTGAATGGCAATATAATCAGCTGCAGTCACCTCCTCGTGAATGTACTCCTTAACAACAGTCAGCATACAGTCCAGCAGCTCATTCTGAATCGTTTTGGACGTACCTCTGAACACAGTAGCTCCCTTCAAGTGCTCCTTCAGAGCAGCGTCCAACGACGAGGCGAAGTTAACAAGGCCCCTAAAAATGCCTGGGTTTTCAGAGGCTTCAGTCTCGTCGTGGCCACGCAAAGCCAATTCAAAGGCACCACAAAATTTTACACAGTCAATCAGTTTAGAAAGAACATATCGATTCTTGTCCACTTCCTCATTGTGCCTTCTTATACAAAGTCGATGGCCATCATCCAACTGAGTAGCAATGTTAGCCTTCCCCAGCAACGCAAATTTCAGGCAGTTGTCCATATGCATCTTTGTGTGTTCGTGTTTTTTTATTTTTTCCGAAAAATGTTTCATGTCCTGAACACCGTTTTCACACCAGGCTCGATCGGTCGCTGCCGTTTTAAAAAGCAAACAAGGGAAGCAAAACAGCGAGTTAGCTACTCCGCAGCCGGTTAGCCACGGCTTCCTAGTGTACCATGTCCGCGAAAAGCCTCTAGTATAAGACGCTTCCTTGTCTTTCACCTGCTGTCTGATGTTAATTTGTGGCTGGTCCGGTCCCATTTCTTTTATTTTTATTTTTTCAGCCAGTGGTCTTCTTTCAAACGGAGTTTGAAGAAGAGATTGCACGGTTTCTTTCTCGTGTGACGCCGGCGCCATTGTCAACTCGAATCTCAGTTATCTCACTGCAAGGTGACCACACCAAACTCACGTTATTCTCCGATGGGCGCAGAGGCAAAGCGCCCATCGGAGAATTATTACTGCGCGTCACTGATTGGTTGATTTGATCCTATTTAGTGACGTTTTATAGCATATCAGCGCTCCATTGGTTAGATAGCGTGGGCGCTCCTTCTCAGCGCCCGAGCATAAAACTACACATTTATGAGGCACATGATGAAGCTGGCAGACAAAAAGACCCCCCCCCCCCCTCATTCTAGTGTGAAAAACACGTAAGTTTTTTTTCAAATGTAATTTTTTTTTAATATATATATATATCATTTTTTTTTTTTTTTTTTTTACTTGGTAGGAGGGGCGGCGCCCCAGCGCCCATAATAGATCAGCCGCCCCTGCTGAACACCTTTTGGCCTATTCGAGTGGAATAGATTGGCCTTTGGCCTGTGCAATGCCCATGCCTCGGGTCCATGTTCTGCATTCATTAAACACAGCCCAAAGTGTAGCGAGAGTATATTGCAGTCATTTTATATACAGTGTGGTGACACTGTGAGTATGATCCCTTTTTGGTGGACTGGTTTACATTCTTAAATGCTTAATTCTCATGGCTGCAAGTGTGTGTGCAGGTTGAGGGGACATGCCTAACGGCTTGTTTCCAGCTCTGAGTGGGGCGAGCACACCTTTAATCGGAAGGATATACAGACACGGACTACGCTGCTGTTTTGTCTTCATCGTGAATTTGTTTAGTCTATTATTGTTTTTCTTTTGTTGGTAGTTTCATCCCTTGTGGGGAATTGTTTGTAGATCTGTGTTTTTTTTTGTTCTTTTTTCTTATATATATTATATATATGTATTTGTATTTATTTGTATTTATTTTTGGATAAATTCGAGACCAGAGATTTGCTGGTGAACAATTAATTGTATAAACATCATCTACCAGCGGTTATATACTGTATATGGTAATTGCCCCAGGTGTCTTTATATTATTTTTTTGTCTTTGTTTATATGGAATTAATAACTTTTGTTGTAAGTGCTGTGGGTTTCCCAGAGGATGTCGGTAAAAAGGGTACTTTGCCCCCCCCTTTTTGGTGTAGTGTTCAACACGCTTGAGTGTGAGTTTATCAGGGTCTTTTGGTGTGGAGCACTAGTGTGATGGTGCAGTGATTGCTCACCGGGGTGGGTTAGGAGATTCTTTTTTTCCTGTCAGTTTCATTGGCAAAAAGTAGTTGTGATATTTATTTCCTTTTCTTTCTTTTTTTTTCCTCCTCTTTGATTCACAATACCTTCTCTAATAGCATATGTGGGTAATTAAGAGGTAACTGTCTGGAAGGTATTCATCAGTGAATGTTTTTTTTAAGAACATCATGTAATAAAAATAGGTTTTAATTGACAGAACCGTCTCAGTCCTCTCTGGGTAGAACAAACCTGTGAGTGCTTGCATATCCTTGGGTGAAAGTCCCGAGGTGGCGAAGTTAGCTAAATTTAGACTTTATTTGAGATTTTGCTTAAAGTAAACTTCCCTGTTGTTCATCTTGGTTATCATTTTTTTATCCGCCTTACCATCTCGCCACACATAGAAACATTCTGTTATGTCAGGGAGTAGATCTAGTGGAAGGATTTGAATTAATTTAAGAATGGCTAATAAAATAATGTTTTAATGATAATTTGTATCCTTAATATTTAATGTAGTAACTGTTTTATATATATAAAAAAGACCAAAAACGGCTTTAAGCTCTCTGAGGGTATTCATTCAGAAGCAATTTGACAAGTAGTTGTGCACAGGTCTTTTTTTATAAAACAGGTCCTTGACGCTGATTGGTCAGTAGTCGTGTTTTATTTACGATAAATCAAGGCTATGACCACTTCACCAAACAGATCTGTGTATCACAACGTCCTAAGCGCACGTCTCAGAACACTAACTGTTTCTATGGCAACTGGAGCTTCTAGTGGCTGCTTCAGTGAAATGATGACTTTGCCAATCAGTGATTGACTTTTTTTTTTTAGAAGGCGGGACTTATTCCATCCTATTGTGTACCCTTATACTATTCCATGTATTATGTCTTTTTTTGAGACCGTCTCATATGGGAGATAAGTTAAAGGTGAACTATGTAGGATTTTTGCAGTAAAACATCCAGAAATCACTAGGCCAGTGTTACATATTTTGTTCAGTTGAGTACTTAGAATATCCCAAATGTTTTCAACTATTTGTAAATCGTGAAAAAATTGCTATTTTAACCAAGGAGCCGGGACGTGTGAGCTATGCGTGTGAGGGAGTCGCCTGTCGATTGCGTCATATCTGCGTCACCCTCGGTCTCCGGTTTTATTCAGTGAAACACTTTACTCTCACTGCATTGTGAACAAGTGTCATAGCAGCCGCCGAGCGAACGTCATAACTTCCTTTTCAACACACTCAGATATATCTAATACGATAAACAGAGCTGCGTTACCTCACACTCAGCACTGGAGAAGAGGAAGTCCCGCCGGCAACTGTGTCATAATAAAAGTCCCGCCGGCGACTATGCCATAATAACAGTCCCGCTCTTCAATCGCTCCTGCGGCCTTGCTCAGCTCCACAACACTCGGTCCTGCTCTGCTTCACTACAGTAATGTTAATAATCGCATCCATGAACATGATTTCTGCCCGAGTCCTATCCTGACTGTTTCCCACCGGCTGTGAGGTGAAGACCACATGTCCCGAGATTCTGCGCTCAAACGTGGCGTCATCAAACTACGCCTTTGTTTTGAACAGGCGACCTCTAGTGGACGGAAAAGTTACATTGTGTAGCTTTAATGTGTGCATGTGTGTTGGTGGAATATTTTTTGGCTCGCATATTTGTATTGCATTGTAACTATGAAAGCAATAAGGTACTTGAGGTGTGCTGTATTGTGAATATAGTCATGCTTTTAACGCACACAATATCCTTAATATCATATCCCTAACCTAAACCTAACCCTAACTTGTAGCATTTGTACTATAAAATCCACCTAGAAAACATTTGCAACCCCTTTTTGTAACAACACAGGAAATGTGAGTTTGTAAGTAGCTAGAGGTGAGTATACAGGTAAGTATTGTCACAAACCACTTGGAGTTGCAAAGGCAGGGCAGGAACTCAGGTAAACAGGGTAATTAAAGAGACCCAGAACATAGGGTCAAGACCAGAACAAATAATCCAAAGAACGTTAAGAAATGTGGCTGTGACACATACAAGACTTTGCATTGAATAAGGCAGGGTTATTCAAATCTTGCCCTGGAAGGCCAATGCACTGCAGAGTTTAGCTCCAACCGTAATGAAACACACCTGAACATGCAAATCAATGTCTTCAGGTTCATTAGAAAATCACAGGTAGGTGAGTTTGATCAGGGTTGGAGCTAAACTCAGCAGCGCATTGGCCCTCCAGGGCAAGATTTGAATAACCCTGGAATAAGGGCTTATATAGGCAGAGTTAACAAGGTTAATGATACACAGCTGACAGCAATCAGGGATGATGAGTCCAGGCAGTGAGTTCTGGGAAATTAAGTCCATAATAGAATGACAGTGAATGAGGGGAGTGCCTTCTGGTGGACATCCAGGGCACGCCAGCTGGTAATCGTAACAACTATTAAAACGGTCTTTAGCAAACTTGAAAAACATATGCTGTGTTCGAAATCGCCCCCTATGCCCTCATTCACTATTCCCAACATTACTCCACTAATATAGTCCACTTGAAGGAGTGAATGAAAACCAGTGAGTGAATTCGGACACTGAGTGCGCCGGACGGGCTGCCGGTTTTTCATAGTTTAATATTTATTTGAAACGTAGCAAACTGGAAGCTCCAGTAGAAATGAAAAGATATATCTTGAACTCTGCCATGGAAATAGCCCCGTACACACGGAGACGCGTTTAGCTGTATATATACAAATGTTGCGTAACAGCGTTTCACGAGTTCACACTTACATCAAATTAAATACAGTAAAGATTATGCGTATTTGGCGTGCTGTCCGGGGGAGGGCTCCGGGCTCGAAGTTTTGGCCCGAACCCAAAGTATTCCTTTCCGTGATAGAGATTGTCTAGAACTAGAACTGCATTGTATTATGGATTATGTTGACGTCTAATAAGAGTTTATTAAATCAAAGTGTGGAGATGGGGTAGTGGAAGGATGCTAAAAAACGCTGTCAACGAAAGGAGGTAAATCTGTATATATTCACCTATTATCGTTGATTAATTGATTAGCTTAATGTGCTCCATTCGTGTTTAATTAGGTTTAATTATCTGAACTTGCTCCACTTGTGTTTAATTTCGTTTAATTATCTGAATGTGCTCCTCCCGAAATTTGTTAATAAAACATCAGGGTTTTGGGAGGCAAAAACCTCTATTTTTTTAAATCCAGGTCCCAGAGTGGATAAATCTGAAAACGACACCCATGCATTTTCATGTATACAGCCAATCCGTATATTTTGTTAAACGATGATGTCATCACCCCACGCGCATGCTCCAAATCTTTTTCTCTGTTTTTACTGTATCTCTGTGGCAGAATTACAGCGCCACATACTGGCCTGGCATGTATACTACATCCTTTTGAGTCCATTTCAATGGTTTCATGTGTGTGTACGCAGATATTTCTTGAGGCGACGCCGTGTTTACAGAATTTTTTTATAAAAAAAAAAAAGATTGGATAAGGAAAGCTCTGGCTTTGTCTGGATGTGGCCTATGTATAAACTGTAACTAAACAATTTAATCAATTAAAAAATAATTTATACCTATATGATATTATGCTGGACCAGCACGGTTTGGAAAATGCCATGGATGGATGATTCAGCTGCGGCACCATCTTCTGGTCAGATGCAGGAATTCACTCAGCGCGACTCTCACAGTGCATTATGGGTATTCTCTAGCCTTTGAGGTGTAAATCAGTGGTACACTTATTATTGTGGTGCAATATGTGACTCTGGACCACAACATCATAAGGGTCAAGGGCAATTTTTTTAAATTAAGATGTATACATCCTGTATAAAACTCTGATAAATAAGCTTTCCATTGATGTATGGTTTGTTAGGATACAATATTTGGCTGAGATACAACTATTTGAAAATCTGGAATCTGAGGGTGCAAAAATATCTAAATATTGAGAAAATCGCCTTTAAAGCTGTCAAAATTAAGTCCATAGCAACGCGTATTACTACTACTTATACATTTTTGATATTTACAGTGGGAATAATGATATGAAAATAACAAATAATGACGATCATTTTGACGCATACAATGTACTGTTGGTTTTTGCCATAAATATGCCAATGTGACTTATGACTGGTTTTGTGGTCCAGGGTCACATATGGGATTGAATGAGCGCACTCAATAACGTCCACTATGGTTTTAGACACCACTAAAAATAGCTGTCCCCTCAAATAGTGTCCTATTTAAGGGTATAGGGGGCGATTTTGGACACAGCCTGTGAGTGCGAAGCGGGGCAGAGAGTGTGCATGTGACACCAACATGTTAAACCACTAAGATCCCCTTAACCACTGCATAGTGACACCTTTATATTCACCCAATAGACTACATCCTTGCAACCACACAGTAACATGCTAAAAGTACCCAGAAAAGTATTAAAAATCCCTTCCCTCATGTTATACTTTACTATGTCAGTATCTTTATGTCAGCGTCTTGCTTATTATCTACAAGAGTCACCAATGATTGGTTCAAAGTCAAAGAAGGACAAGCCCAGTCACAGAAAAGGAAAATAAAATCTCTCACTGTACAAGGCACTAAAGTGTCAATAGATTTTTTTTTGGTCCCTTTGATTGTAGATAATTACCTCTGTGATTTGAGTGTGGGCAGCAGGGGCCGGCTGAAGGGCCATTACCGCCCGCTGCCTTTCAACGTTTCCTGGGAGAGAACAAAGAAACCATGACCACAGACCACAGGCAACCCAACCCCAGTGTAAGGATGAGTGATGTGAAATCATTTTCCCTCATCACCTGCCGGGAGGTCCAATCACACAAGGTCTAAGATGATGGGCAACGGCCCAGGGAGCCTGATTGGACCTTCAATAACATTATTGCGGTCAACAGCTTTATGTGTCTATGTTTAGTCTCAGACTCAGCTCATAAATAACGATATGTACCTGTCAAAGATTATATGTTTCAGGCTGAGTTTAGATATGAGGCATTAAACCAGTGGTTCTCGTTCCTCGTGGCCACTCAAAATCTTAAATTTAGACTATCTAGAGGCTCGTTCAATTCGACCATAAGTGCCCTGTGAAGTGGGACATAGGGTATTTCACCATCATAAGTGAGATTTCAATCCGAAAGAGGTGTGCATGTTCAGTTCAAAGGCCACTGCTAACAGCATAGGGAACTAGGGAACATCGATACACCACTTCATTGTATACTTGAGCACTTGAAGAAGTTAGAATAAAATAAAGGCAGTAAAAAAAGTTGAGGCTTTAGGATTTTTATTGAGTTTAATAAGCCCCATGTGTGGTTTGTGTGTGTGGTTGTTTGTGGATATAAAGTGAGTGAGATGTGACAGTTACTAGTGCAAATCTCATGATTCACCCACATTTTGATGGTATATGATACAAATTATTCCAATTAATTTCTTGGTTCATTTGGAAACGTTTTATTGGTAAAAAAAATTGTTGACCCCCCCACCCCAATTTTTTTTTTTACGTTGCCTTAGGGAAACATTGCGCAACAATTGTACAGAATCGTAGAGAAAATTATTAATTCACATTTCATAGTTTCTGATATAGTAAAATTTCATTCATAGTTACATTTCTGACAATGGTCAGAGAGCAATACAAAATCACAAATCTTTTAAAAAAATGTCAAGAAATCTAAAATAAATAAATACAACTATATTTAGAGCGTATATGGTACATTAATGTGATAATATGTGATAACATCCAAACATATCGGACTCTATTTTATCGATCTGAGCTCATGGTCTGAATCTCATGGCGCAGGTGCTCTTAGGGTGTGTCCGAATACACTTTTTTTGCACAATGTACTCGTTACTAAATCAATCAAATATCACAGCCAATCAGAAGAGCGTGTGGGCGGAGTCTATTTGCAAGTTACCGTTATCAGTTTGTCGCAGTAAATGAAGGGGTATCATATCGATCACAAGTTCAGTATGGAATACCACAAGGCTCAGTGTTAGGACCGTAGCTTTTCACCATGTACATGCTACCCTTGGGAGATGTCATTAGGAAGCATGGCGTTAGTTTTCATTGTTATGCTGATAATACTCAGCTCTATATTTCTTCGTACCCTGATGAAACATACCAATTCACAAAATTAACGGAATGCATAGCTGATGTTGGATAAAAAATTAGATGACTAGAAGATCGGGACAGGCAGCAAACAGCAATGGGAATAATCCAGGCAAACAAACAGTGTGAAAGGCAGGCAGCAAAGAGTCTTACAAAACAAATCCAAACATTTGCAGAGCAATAAAGGAATAACAGCTCTCAGAATTGCAAAATTTTGCAAAGAGTGAGCAAACACACGGGGCTTAAATAGTTTGGGTAATGCGGGACAATTCATCCAGGTATGTGTGTTCTAGGGAATTGTAGTAACATATTAAAGCTTGGCCGAGTGAGATGCAAGTCATTTATGATTTATGAGCCACATAATCTTCCCTGATTTTGCAACTTCCATTTTTGTATTGATATTTTGCACCAATTTCTCAGGAAGTGTTGTTCTCTTGAACACATGGGATGGAAACTGTGCTTTATTCCTAAATGTTTTATGCAATATTTTGCATACAAGTTAAATTTGCAACTTTAGATGGAAACATAGCCATTGAGAATAAGTCAGGATAGCTTAAATCTGAAAGCTTTTTGCCACAACAAGTGGGCAACATAGACCGTGGGTCATTCAAAAATGCTTCCCTCTGGGCAAACACCCATTATGAAAACACTGAAAAACAGAACCGAAAAGAGTTTGCAAGAAAAAAAAGAAAGTGACTGTGCCCATAAATAACACAAATTATTTCAGAAACACGTTGTCATGTTCTGTTTCTATGGACTTTAATGGGCCGTTTACACAACACCGCTTTCAACTAAAAACGGGAGATGTTTTATGCGTTTTCGACATTCATTTATTGTCCGCGTACCGTTTGCGTTAATTCGTTTTTTTACTATTTAATACTGAAAGTAGAAAAATGATAAAACGGCTCATTTATTCGTTTTTCTTTTTTTATGCAAATAGCTTCAGGGGTAGAAAATGGATAAATGGCTTGAATATTCGATTTCCATGTGTGGGTGAGCATGAAATGCCCCTTTCCGCTGACTGGTCAACCAAAGATCAACCCGTGCCGCTTTCAGTTCTTCAACAGTTCCGTGCAGAATAACAGTCCTCCGCTGCTGGACGGATTCTTAAAGTGTTTATTACAATAATCTCTCTCTTATCAAATAACCGGACATTACACACATAACATACATTACCCATCAGCCCAGTTCTTTCGCACACCACTGGTTTTGCTATCAAAATCTAAGCTGTGTGATCCACGGGACAGGTGCAGTTACATTGTAGCGAAGCGCATCAGTATCGATTTGATGGTAAATATGCAGCAGTCATAACTTTCATTTTAGACAGCACGCTGAGTTTTGAACATGGAAATCAAATTAATTAATGCTATTGCAAAATAAAGCTACAGAACCGTTGCACGGCTGACTCACAGGACAGTGCTGTTCATGAATTAATCTGATTCTTTAAACGAATTGGAGTGAATGATTCATTGTTCTATAGACAGCCACTTGCTTCATTCCTGAATGAATCAGCATTTTGAATGAATGACTCACTGATTGACTATTAAGACATGCTGCCACCTGGCGGTTTTACTCTCAAAATCTAAGTATCATGTAATTTTGTCGTTAATTTCATATTTCTGAAGGCATTTGAAATATTATATTTAAAACTGTAATCTCATAACACTGTAATTGTAATTACTGTGTAAATCCTCAGAGCAACATTAAACAGTTTTTAAATAGCCATAGGTCTACATGTCACTTCAGAATTCAGATGCAACTTCTAGTTGATACTGATTTGATTTGATTGGTAACAGCCTATTGTCTTATTATTCTAATTGAATTTGTCGATTACATTTAAGAATTTTTCATAAAAGATGACAAATATCAGAAAAAAATGCCCTTATAAAGGTTAAAAAAAGGCGTTGAATTGCTGTGAGATCGGGTTGGTTTTGAAAAAAATGTCGTCTCCTTGTAAACTACAAAAATGCAAATTTGTGAAAACAGTGACGTCATGTGCATGCGTGTTCAATCTATGGCTGCGTCCGAAAACCTAGGCAGCTGACTAGTTGCTTCGCTGCCTTATCAGACAATGGCTTGTAAGGCAGCATTTGTACATGAAGGCACCTCGCAAAACTAATTTCGGACAGACTTCTTAGGCAGTGTAACCGTTTAATGATCAGCAACAAAATAGAGAGAGCTTTGGTGAGAACTAAACAAATATTAAATTACGACATTAGTAGTAAAATAGAAGTAGAAAATGTTGGTAAAAAACATACATTTACACACAAACTGACCAGCAAACGCAAGTTTCGGACACCATCTTTTTTCCTAGCTCAACTGTCTCAGAATGGAAAGCACAGGATTGTGGGATATCAAAGGCAGCGAAGGATACAAATATGCTGCATTCAAAAATCGATCAGATGAAGGTATCTCTGGAGGCAGGAAGTGAAGCTAACATTACATTCGGATGTGCCTTGGTGCCTTCCTGCCCTGAAATGTGTCCTCCGAAGGCAGCATTTTCCAGGTTTCGGACGCAGCCTATATGTGCATAGTGTTTCTTTACAAAGTCACATCGCCATCTACTGGCCTGACATCAGAATAAAGCTGTTTTAGTCATTTTCATGGATCCATTTGAAAAAAACAAAACAAAAAAAACATTTGACTAAAATTAACATGAAAACTTAAAATATAAAATAAAAGATAATTAAAAATGCTAATAATATTAAGTGTTATCTATGCTGTGTGGCCTTTTGAAATGCATTTTTTTTCACTGATTCTATGTGCACAGCTTAAATTAATCAAATTCATCGTCGAGCTCTTTCAATTTATTACTTTGGTAGAGTATATTCTATCCAGTAGATTGCAATTGAATAGAAAAGATTGCCCAGCACATTATTGCACAGAAAAAAAAGACAGTCATATGTGTTTGGAATGAAATGAGTGTGTGTGAATGATTACAGTTTTTACATTTTTAGGTTAATTAATCCTTTAATAATTACCAGTCCTCTTTCAGGTACAGTTGTTATAAAAGCATGACATTTCTGATAAACTAGTTTCTCGTGCAAGATTAAATGCCATTTGTGTTTTTTAGCCTCATGTGACATCTCTCTGCGTGTGCATTGGATAGATGATGTAAGATCTAAAGAGCCATTTGTACCACACACAGTCTTTGGTTTCCTCCCCCACTCTTTTAGACATGCTAAGTTGCTCTGCCTCCAGGCAGCCTGTGTCTGGTAGCACTTAATATCCTCTCAGCAAAGAGCCCGATCTCAGCCCATTTTCACTGAGGTTGACACAAGCTCTTGAATGCCGCTGATGCCACACTGGCTCTTGTAGCACATGGAATTTGAAAATCCATCGGAAGATTATTGGGGAAAACAAAAAAGGCAGCTGCTTTTGGCAGGCATGAATTCAATGTCATCTACAGCTCAGTCTCCCGGCCACAGTAGACCAATGAGAGAAGAGCTCTCTCAAGCTGAAAATACAACAATGTGAGGCTTTAGATTGACAGGGCTGATTACAATCAGAGGGAGGGGGAAAAGGCCCCATCTTTGTTTGCAGTCTGCATCTGCAGAGCCCAGATAATTTGCAACCAGTATAGAGTACAATTATGTCGTATTCACTAGGATCTCGTACACACTGACTAATTTTGTGCCAGTAAAGCATCTTTACCAGAAAGTTGTCTTCAACTTATATTGACCCATATCAACATCAACAACAAAATTCCATTTAAGCACAAAATTGTAATATGGCATAATACATTTGCAAATAGCGCAGTTTCCTTCCCATGTGTTCAAGAGAACAGAATCATCACACTGCCTCAGAATACCAGTATTAAAAGTGTACGTTTCTACAGTCGGGCTCTTTTTCCTCCATCATAAATGAATGTCGTCTCAACACAATAAACGCCGTCATGTTCTCTTGCGTTGGGATGCTGGTGTTTGGGAACACAATCGTGTAAGATGCTTCTGGAGAAATTAAACCAAATGATTTTGATCACAGACTTTGACTCAGGCGTTTCAGAGCAACCAAACCAACATTTGAGATGCTGCAATGCCATTGGTCCGCTGGTTAGGCCAATTATCCAATCACAGAGTCACCTGAGGCTTTTGTTGTGCATCGAGGGATTGATTCTGTAAATGTGTTTCCATCATAGTTTATGCGTAAGTTTTCTTATCTGACAAAAAAATGATCTGACTCAATTGAGTGCATTCGTTTGTTTTATGTGCCCCATTTAATTTTCTTTTGCCCCAAGTTGTTACATAACTTTCACAAGAAATTGAAAGATGGCAAAAAGCCTTAGTAAAGTCCACACGTCTAAAGAGTAAAATGTGACCTCACGTTTAATCACGAGTGTAGTCTGTCTTCTCCGCTGCTTTCACAAAATGTACTAGGACGTGACATTTGACTTTAAGTCCCAAACAAAAATAGCATTCCATGATGAACCTGGCAGCTCAAAACAGCTTGTTGACTTGAATCACTGCAGAGCGCAGTCTGAACTACACAACATGATTATGTCATATCTAAAATAAAGTGTTTGTATAGATTGTTGACTGTACAATCATGCAGTCAAGTCAATCATGCAGGTTAGGGAGAGGTGGGGTCTTTTGAAGCAGAGATACTAAGTCAGAACTAAACAGTTGCACCCCTTTAGAGCATTTATTTACAATAACAGGATCTAGCACTGAGATTGTGCCATCCTATCAATAACACCTAAACAGTCCTAAACAAATGGGATGCGATAAGGCAAGTGATTTGTCTATCCACACCAAAAACTACACAACTAAGAAACTCAACAAAATCAATCAAATATCACAGCCAATCATAAAATTGTGTGAGCGGAGTCTCTGCAAGCGCACTGCACTCGTAACTAAATCAATCAAAAATCACAGCCAATCAGAAAAGTGTGTGGGTCGAGTCTCTGCAAACGCACTACATTCACAACCAAATCAATCAAAAATCACAGCCAATCAGAAGAGCATGTGGGCGGAGTCTCTCTGCAAGTGCACTGCGCTCGTAACTAAATCAATCACAAATCACAAGCAAACAGAAGAGCGTGTGGGTGGAGTCTCTCTGCAAGCACAATGTACTTGTTACTAAATCAATCAAATATCACAGCCAATAGAAAGAGCGTGTGGGCGGAGTCTATTTGCAAGCACAATGTACTCGTTACTAAATCAATCAAATATCACAGCCAATCAGAAGAGCGTGTGGGCGGAGTCTATTTGCAAGTTATCTGTACTCACAACTAAATCAATCAAAAATCACAGCCAACCAGAAGAGCATGTGGGCGGAGTCTCTCTGCAAGCACACTGGAAATGGATAAGTACATAATCAAAAATTATAAATATTACACCATTTTAACATTATTAAAAATATACTGAGTGACCGAAACTGTCCTTGTCATAGAATACACATCTGTTCACAATTTTAGCATTATTATTTCCTTTAAATTATTTTCAACATCTGAGATGAATTATCCATTGTCGCTTTGAGTTCTTGAATAAATATCACCAAAAAATTATATTTAAACTCTTTTAACATTAAATAAAGCAAACTTACATTTAATTAATTTTACAGTAAAAAAATATATATTTAATTAACTGAAATATTATTAATATATCAAATTACTAAAATAAGGTTTTTACTAATATACTGACAACCACCTTAAAACACTGGCGGTAAAGAGAAAGCCACAAGATGAAACAAAGTTCATGACTAGAGCCACATTCATACTGTATAACAGAAGAATCATATGCTTGTTACACCAACATAGTGCAGTGTTTCTTAGTTTAAGTCTAGCCAATCTGTTTGATTCCAGTAGCATCTGTTAAAATGTTTACATTTAATCGATTGGGATTTTTTATTGCACAAACAGAAGTATGCCTTTTGATGTGAACTGCTTCCACATTTCTTCCTTGATCATCCTTCCTAGGTCTCTTTCCCATGCCACTTTTAGCCCGCTTAATTAAGGTGCATTGGCGTCTCTCTGTCGATACACTGATCAGGCATAACATTGTGACCACTGACAGGTGAAGTTAATAATTGGATATATTAGGCAGCAAGTGAACATTTTGTCCTCAAAGTTGATGTGTTAGAAGCAGGAAAAATGGGCAAGTGTTAGGATTTGAGAGAGTTTGACATGGGCCAAATTGTGATGGCTAGACGACTGGGTCAGAGCATCTCCAAAACTGCAGGTCTTGTGGGGTGTTCCCGGTCTGCAGTGGTCAGTATCTAACAAAAATGGTCCAAGGAAGGAACAGTGGTGAACCGGCGACAAGGTCATGGGCGGCCAAGGCTCATTGATGCACGTGGGGAGCGAAGGCTGGCCTGTGTGGTCCGATCAAACAGACGAGCTACCGTAGCTCAAATTGCCCAAGCAGTAAATGCTGGTTCTGATAGAAAGGTGTCAGAATACACAGTGCATCACAGTTTGTTGTGTATGGGGCTGCATAGCTCACAGACCAGTCAGGGTGCCCATGCTGACCCCTGTCCACTGCCGAAAGCACCAACAGTGGGCATGTGATCATCAGAACTGGACTACGGAGCAATGGAGCAGAAGGTGGCCTGGTCTGATGAATCACGTTTTCTTTTACATCACGTGGATGGCCGGGTGCTTGTGTGTGGCTTACCTGGGGAACACATGGCACCAGGATGCACTATGGGAAGAAGGCAAGCTGACAGATGCAGTGTGATGCTTTGGGCAATGTTCTGCTGGGAAACCTTGGGTCCTGCCATCCATGGATGTTACTTCGACACGTACCACCTACCTAAGCATTGTTGCAGACCATGTACACCCTTTCATGGAAACGGTATTCCCTTTCAGCAGGATAATGTGCCTGCCACAAAGCAAAGTTGGTTCACGAGTTTGAGGTGTTGACTTGGCCTCCGAATTCCCCAGATCTCAATCCAATTGAGTATCTGTGGGATGTGCTGAACAAACAAATCTGATCCATGGAGGCCCCACCTCGCAACTTACAGGACTTAGAGGATCTGCTGCTAATATCTTGGTGTCAGATACCACAGCACACCTTCAGGGATCTAGTGGAGTCCATGCCTCGACGGGTCAGAGCTGTTTTGGCAAAAAAAGGGGGATCAACACAATATTAGGAAGGTGGTCAAAATGTTATGCCTGATCGGTGTATATAGACATAGAAAGCATTGCAAGCAAGCAGAGACGGGCCAAACTGCGTGCAGCACTTCATTCAGATAGAGACGGCTGGAGGTTTGACAGACAGTTTTTAAGAGCCAATGAAGCTCTTTTTAAAAAATGTGCATTGTTTAAACATTTGCAAAACCCACAAACAAACATAAAGGGTGACCAATATGATAAAAAATAATTTAATGACGAAATATGGTGATGCAAGGTTTCTGCCCAACAGCGATGCAATGTCAGTGTCAATTGCCTCATGATT
Organism: Gobio gobio; assembly: GCF_949357685.1. Lineage (NCBI taxonomy): Eukaryota > Metazoa > Chordata > Actinopteri > Cypriniformes > Gobionidae > Gobio > Gobio gobio. Next base: position 15,319,794 of record NC_137112.1, on the reverse strand, counting down.
ACACATGATGGCACAGTCATGCTTCAGGTGGCTTGCAGTCCCTTTCAATCTCAAAATATACACAAAATCTAAAAACGCAACAATTGAAATTTTTGGGTTAACCTTTCCTTTAAGGCTCTGCACGCTCCTCCAGTTTGCTTCATAAATAAACATTACTTGAAGAGACGTGGGAACTAAAACGTAGCAAAGCACAGTATGTAGTCTTTGGAGTGTGGTGTGATACAGCTTGCAGGTTAACAGGGTTTTGGCTGTAGTATTGCAGGGTAACATCTTATTCTGTTTTGGACCCATAGAGACTTGGTCAAAGAAATAACACAAAATGCATTTCCATTTATTCATATAGCAGATGCTTTTATCCAAAGCAACTTACAAATTAAGAATACAACAAGCCATTCATCATAAAGAGGCACAACACAGGAGAAGTGCTGGTAATACAAAGTAGCATTTCAAACTCAGCTGTTGCTCTCAGGCAACATTGTACCATCGTGGAACACAAGTATTACCAAACCATCATATCAAGTTATCATATCCATCTTAATTCTCATCTCCATCTTTTGATCTCTCTGACCTCATTTTTCTCTTCACAGTATGACATCTCATCCTCACCCATATCAACTGGCAGTTGTGTTTTATACATTTTTTTAAGCTATAGAAAATGTGCAGATCATAATATGTGCAGTTATAGTATGTTAATAACTTTTTTTTATTTTTATAAGAGCATTACAAAATCATGCAAAAAATGCAAATATATTTAGATAATTCTAACTCTTTAAAATATGGAGCCAGAATGTGCTCATGTGCTGAACCAGGACACAAAATGGACCCATGTGGGACATGTGACTTTTTTTGCACTTTCATTGTATAGTATTTGAATTCTTCTCCCCTGAGATAGGTTTGAACAATAAATTGGTGTTTCATTTGATTGAAAATGAACTAAAATAGAGCAATACCGTATCATAGAGGGTTAAGGAATAGTGAAAGCATAGGGGAAGATTTTTCCGTGCTGATGAAAGAGAGTTTTCAGCGGTTTCTTGAATATTGTCAGGGATAAATGCAGAGAAAGGGTCTAAAAATGTACAAATGAGCACTGACATGTTAAATAAGAATGAATGCACTGGAAAATGTTTTACTACAAACAATCCTGTTTTATCTAAAAATAAACAGCATGGGTTCCCAGGAGAATTGTAAACTTTTTTGTGTGTGTGTGGAAAAGAGGGATGCCCAATTTTTTTGCTCTTTTTTCCCCCTTCCTATTTCTTTTTCAAAAAACCTTCAAAGCCGAAGTTGTTCAAAGGGCCGGGGGTTTGGGAGGAGGACCAGACAGGGCTGTTTTTAATTCATCCTTCTTAATTAACAGTCTAGGCAGCAGCTCCCAAACACTGAGGCTTGACTCACTGTTTTCTCTTATTTTCCCTAAACAGAGCAAGGGTTCAGCATGAGAACGAGCGCTGGGAAGAGAGGGTGGGCCGGTGTTTAGCACACTTCCTGATGCATCTCTGGCACCTTTATTCAGTTACTCATTTCCACATTTTGCTAGAATAACCCGAATCCAAACTACTTTTTTTTTTTCTTCAAACCAATAACCAGAGACCAGAGGCAGCCATGGTCACCTTCACAGTGATTGTATCTGGACATTCTGACAGATAATTAATATATATTTTTATATAATATTTAGTGAGTTTGTTATCTTACTTACAGTAGTAGCTTACAAAACTAAGAGCTTGAAACCTCACCACTGGTCTAGCTCCAATTGACTAAATTTGCATGAGACTATGAGAGCTCAATCAGTGGACTATTGTGTACTCATAAGTGCAAAACCTGCCTGAGAGAACCCATTACATATTACTATGTAGGTCAACACTATTTCTAGATGAGATATTGCATTTGTGAAGTTTATTTATTCCGCAAAAATCTTCTTTTTGCTCTTCTAAATTTTGCGTTGTTTTTTTATACTATAATAGATGGAATGCAAGTTTTAAAATTATTATTGACCGTGTGATTTGCTGTTTTGCCACATACTGTAAACATATAACACAAGCATGCACATAATCACTGTCTGAATGAGAGAAGCATACAAGTAGTTCTGTCCTTTGTATACATTATGAAGCTGTTTCTCATGGCAGTAATCTAAAAACAATTTACAGGAGCAACAGTGTAAGTATCAGGAACAGATTCTGGAAGTCTAAATACAAGTGTACATTTTCTAAACAATACATTAAAATGATTATACATACACTATATTGCCAAAAGATTTGGGACACCTGCCTTTACATGCAAATTAACTTTAATGACATCCCATTCTTAATCCGTAGGGTTTAATATGGAGTTGGCCCACCCTTTGCAGCTATAACAGCTTCAACTCTTCTAGGAAGTCTTTCCACAAAGTTTAGGAGCATTTGTGAGGTCAGGCACTGATGTTGGACGAGAAGGGCAAGTTCCTCCACACCAAACTAGCTCATCCATGTCTTTATGGACCTTGCTTTGTGCACTGGTGCGCAGTCATGTTGGAACAGGAAGGGTCATCCCCAAACTGTTCCCACAAAGTTGGGAGCATGAAATTGTCCAAAAATGTCTTGGTATGCTGAACCTATTACAGTACCACACTTGAATTCACTGAGCTCCTGAGAGCGACCCATTTTTCATATAAGTTTGTAGAAGCGTCTGCATGCCTAGTGCTTGATTTTATACACCTGTGGCCATGAAAGTGATTGAACACCTGAATTCAATGATCATTCAATGATCATTCAATGAATGTTGTAAAAATTTTGGGCGGGGGTTTATCTTTAGGTTCGGTGTTAAAAATTACACTCTGAACACTAAGGCTACGTTCACACTGTCAGTCCAAATCCGATTATTTGTGTATACGATTGGAATCTGATCTGAAATTATTGACATCCACACTGTGTATCGCAACTGTTCAGATCTGATTTGTGTCCATGCCGCTCTTTCGTTTTCCGGGATATCTGCATTGGTTTCTATGGCAATGATGATGAGTTGATAGGCACAAGCCAAAAACAACAACAAGCGCAGCATGGAGGGGTTTGCAATATCTTATTTACAACATGACATTGACAACTTTATTCTGCGCCTTCAGTTTTAAAACCATGTCTCCGTTATAGCCTATTGTAATTCTGTTCGTCCGGCTATTTGCAACAACACAACCTTGTTTCTGCAGTGATGTTTAGCATGTTTCCTATAACAACATCTGACATTTATGTTTTTAGTGGCGTGAGAAAGTCATAAGCGAAAATCTGACTGCTCTGATCTGAGTTTTTATGACTTATGAATGTACAGTCAAACCAAAAATTATTCAGACACCAGATATACTTTTTTACTAATGGGTGCAGGACCCTATAATTCATTTCTGTAAATGAGCATAGCAAAATAAAGTCAACTGTGACATATTGTACCCAAAAATGCTTCATACATTGACTACCAGTAAAATTGATAAACATTTGGGACCAAAATGATTCAGACACTTTGACCTGACCATGTTTTGCTTTAATTACTAAGTGTTTTTTCTTTAATAATGCGACCTTTGACACCACAGACTGAACAAAATGAAGCATTGCTTGGTCATTGGTTGACCTAAATTGGTATTATCTAATTGTGTTCTCAAATTTAACAGCTTATTGGTTGATTGCAATCCATTACATCCCTTTCTATCAAAGTTATCTGACATTATCAAGAAGAATTTGTTCTGACACAGTTTAAGAGTTTGAGTTCTTGTCATATTTTATTACCATCTAAACTATAGCAAACAAACTGTGATAATGTGAGAAATGTTGAAGGTGTCTGAATAAATCTTGGATTGACTGTAGCTCGAAACGGATTTGCTGCATCTGATCGGATTTCAATCGAATAAGCCAAAAATTGGATTTGGATGTAGCCTAAGTGAAACAGGACTAAATGTATCATTTTCCAAAGGAACCAAGAGAACCAAACTACAACCTTAGTGATGCAGCTTTGAAGTGACTGTTATGAAAGGGAACTAAGAACCTCACTAACAACTAACCAGTTTTTTCCCAGATGTACCATTTTTTTTCTGTTCTTGACACTGTGGCAATAGAGCTGCTAGTTCATTCATTCTGGAGTCAGACTGTAATTAGAATAAACGCAGTGCAATGCTCTTCTGATGAGAGACGGTTCCTGACAGACAAGCTCTGGCAGGCATGACATCACTGGTTCCCGCCTCCCATGTCCCATGCTGTGGCTACAGCCGTCTGCTTCATCAGCTGAGCTTTCACCTGCGATCAGTGCACAACATCCCCCTGATTGGCAGCACTAATTACAGTGAGCCGCCAGCTCTCCATGTTCGCACCAGACTCTGTGCTCTGACCTGACATGCCTTTCCCGTTCAGAGCCTGGCTTTCAGTCTGACTGATGTGTTTAAACATTGATCCGGTCACTATTTGTAGAGCAGTCTATACTGTAGGTGTAATAGGGACTGTGCCCACTCATTTGTGTTGATTACTTTCTGGCAAGGATTGCAAAAGCCATTTCATGAGGAACTATTATTGTGTCAATTTAATTGCTTTAAAGTGCCCGTATTATGCTTTTTCGGATATTATATTTCATGTAGTGTGTAATAGAGCTGTATGTGAATGTAAAAGCTCTGCAAAGTTTCACAGATCAAAGTGCAGATAAATTAAGCTTTTGTCTCCTAAAAGATAGAAGCGATTCTGAACTGAAACGAGTCGTCAGTACCTCGTTTGCATAATGCCAGCCTCTGGTCTTGATTGGCTGAGCAGCGTCTCTTTGCCCCGCCCTCACACACTGAAGTTGTATCTGAGACTGGAAGAGTTTGGTTCATGTTGTTCATGTGGAGTAGGCGCAAAGCAAATCCACTTTGATGAGATTGATACGGTAAAACCTATGCCATCATTACTGCTCGTATCTACGGAGCCCCGCACATGACATGCAAGAGAAAAAAAAGTTCCTTGATTTATAAATCATGCGGACGATTTACTATTTCATTCCCTTGATTTGCTAAATCGTCCACACGATTTACGAATTCGTTCTCTTAATTTATAAATTGTGCGCACAATTTAAAATTTGAGGGAACGAATTAGCAAATCGTGCGCACGATTTAGCCTACTAGTTTATTCCTTTATTCATGTTCGGGGCTCTGTACGTATCACTGTGTGTCAAGAGCTGAAATTCATTTATGATAATGTGCATTTGGTTTCTGACCAATCAGAGCAGAGCAGCTCTCAGAGAGGCGGGGTTTAGAGAGACTGAGTCCTTGATGGAAGCGTTCACATCCAGAACTGAAAAGGTTTGTTTGCACTGAAAATAATGACTGATTTACTGCCTTCATTGATAATAACAATAATGTTCTGGGTTCATGTTAAATTCTATCAACAGCATTGGTGACACAATGTGGATTACTACAGAAAACTATTTTGACTCATCTGTACAACTACAAAGTTTATAGCAATATAGCATATAGCATATATGTACATTTATAACACTAATACTTTGTATTTTATTACTTTTGCATCAAATGACAATAATAAAGTAACCGCTGCTGTGAGGGTGTTTAGTAATAGCGTCTATGGGAGTGATGGTAAAAATTTACATATTTCTCTCTTTTCACTGCTGTTATCAATCTCACTCTATTTTTTCCCTCTTTTTGAAAGTAGTGAAATCACTACTGTGGCGTTTTTCTTTTGCTATGTGAGCAAATGGGCAAACAAAAAAATATTTAATGTATTCTCTCATTCACAGCTATAATATTTAAACCAACTATGACGACTTCCGCTCTGAGAAACCCGAAAATGTGAAAAGGATCTATTGCGTTCACGAGAACGAGAACGCAACAGACAAGATTTTGCACAGTATTTTTAAGAAATCCTCAATGAAAAAATTAATGACTGAAAAAAATAGCCTGCAGGTGCATTTTGAAATGCTTTAACTAATCATCTTGTAATGAACGTCATTTCAGTTCTACTTTCTGAGAATTAATTATCAAATGCATTGAAAGACAACAATACTCAAGCACTGTAACAAACAACTATCTTCTCTCCTGTATGATTTCACACGAGTCTCTTCAGAACTTACTGTACATGAATTATGAGCTTCCAGAACTTCTGACTGAGGCTGTGTGTAGGGGTCAAACGATATGTGTTTTTCAGTTTTTTCCTATATGTTATTTCCATAGTAGCTATAGTTTTTTCCTCAGTGGGGACCAGCAACTGTTTGGTTACCCACATTCTTCAAAATATCTTTTTTTTGTGTTCAGCACAAGAAAGAAATGAATACAAGTTTGGAGCAAGTAAATAATGACTGAATTTTCATTTTTTGGGTGAACTATCCCTTTAAGGACAAGCGGCGCATACAGAGACGCATCCTATTTTCTTTCAACTGTTTAATTTCCCTTTAGACATAACCAACTGTGTTTATGTAAACCTTGTGTGTACTGGACAGTATAAGCACAATAAGACTAGAAAGATAACTAGTAATCAGGCACTGTTTGGCAGGCTTTTAGCCCGTGTGTCCACCAAAGCGTTTTTTCACGTGGCTGGCTGGCGTATCCAATTGTTTTCAATGGGAACACTGCGTTTTTAGAATCCCAGGATCGCAACGAGGCACTCAAGCAGGTATTTCACACTCAAGCGTTCAGTGTTTTTTACTGGTCGCCGAGAATTGAAGAATGTTCAATTTTGATTAAAACGCAGCACTCATCACTTTCACTTTTCACCCAGCATTTCAATCAGAGTAGAGGAGGGGCGGGACAATTACAACACCGACCAAGCGCCACATATTCGTGTACAACTTCAAAAGATGAAAACTGCTCAGGTTATGTATATAACCCATGTTCCCTGAGAAGGGAATGAGCACTGTGTCGGAACGACACTTTGGGGATGCTCCCTTTGCATCAGCGAATCTGAAGTCAGAATGACAACTAGGCCAATCCGATTGGCGTGCGTGATGACGTAACTGTGACGGCATACCCGGAAGTATAAAAGGGGAGCCGGAGCGTAATGTGGGCAGTAATTGCTCTGAAGCATGCGCTCCAGGCGTGCCGAGGTGTGGCGACGAGACACAGTGCTCGTTCCCTTCTCAGGGAACATGGGTTATATACATGACCCGAGCAGTTCCCTTTCGAGGGAACTCTCACTGCGTCGGAACGACACTTTGGGGAACGAGTACCCACTAGGCCACACCGAGGGTAGTGTGAAGCCGGAGACCGGACACAACTAGGACTGGAGCACCCTAGCACCAGGCGTCGTAGGGAGATCCAGGCTATAGAACCTGATAAAGGTGTGTGGGGTAGCCCACCCGGCCGCCTCGCAGATATCCTGCAAGGGGACCCCAGAAAGAAGGGCCACCGAAGAGGCTATGCCTCTGGTGGAATGAGCCCTCACGGCCACAGGTGAAGGCAAACTGCGCACCTGGTAGGCCATGGTAATTGCCTGGACAATTCAATTGCTGATTGTCTGAGTAGACGCAGGCAATCCCTTCTTGAGTGAGCCAAAACACACCAAAAGTTGTTGAGATCTCCTCCACTGTGCAGACTTCGCCAAATAAACTCTGAGAGCCCTAACCGGGCAGAGTAGGTGAAGTCTCCCCTCTTCCGCCGTCACGTGAGGCGGAGGATGGAATGCCTGCAGAACCAACGACCTGACCACCCTTGATGGCACCTTAGGCACGTAGCCCGGCCTAGGGTGTAAGATGGCTTTTACTCCGCCCGGGGCAAACTCCAGGAAGGTTGGCGTTACCACCAAGGCCTGGAGATCTCCTACTCTCCTAAGAGAGGTAATGGCGAGGAGAAAAGCCACCTTAACGGTCAGGTTCTTTGGTTTAGCTGACTCCAATGGCTCGAAGGGGGCCTCAGCCAAGCCTTCGAGAACCACTGCCAGATCCCAGGTTGGAACTCTGGAATGAGCCGCAGGCCTCATCCTCAGAGCCCAACGGAGGAACTGTACAACCAGCTGGTGCCTACCCAGAGGCCCATCACCGATAGGAGTGTGGAAAGCCGCAATGGCAGAGAAGCGATCTTGGAGGAACTCCAGCACTGAAGCCACTGGGCAGTTAACTGGATCCACCTCACGCTCCCTGCACCAAGTGGAAAATACATTCCACTTGAGGCTGTACAGTCTCCTCGTAGACGGAGCCCTGGAACTGAGTAAGGTCTCTATCACCTCTGCCGATAGGCCAGCCTCTAGGTACCTGGTCCCCTCAGGGGCCAGACCCACAGGTTCCAAATCTCTGGGCGGGGGTAAAATATCGTACCCGCCGCCTGAGATAGGAGATCCCTCCTCAGAGGAATCTCCCACGGCTGACCTGCTAGCAGAGCTATGATATCCGAGAACCAAACTCGAGTCGGCCAACGGGGTGCTACCAGAAGTAGACTGACCCCCTGTCGCCGGACCCTCTCCAGGACTCCCGGGAGCAGAGCAATCTGGTTGCGTGAGGGAAAACCACAGTGGGCAGTGGGACGTCTCTCGAGACGAAAACAGATCCACTTCCACTGGGCCGAACCTCTTGCATATGGCCTCCACCACCTCTGGGTGGAGTTGCCACTCCCCGGGCCTCAGCCCCTGCCTCGACAGGATGTCTGCTCCCTGACAGCTCCCTGTCTGCTCCATGTATGCTACGACAGACGTTTTGCCTGTCCGTACTAGGACATGTTGGCCGCGGAGGTCCGGGAAAAAGCTCCTGAGAGCTTTGTAGACCGCCATCATCTCCAGGCAATTTATGTGCCAGGAGGAATGACGGCCCTCCCACGGGCCCCTCGTAAAGCGGCCGTCCATGACCGCGCCCCAAACAGTGAGGGAGGCGTCTGTTGAAACGTAATTCCGGCAACAGGATGCTCCCAACACTGGCCCCTGGGACAGAAACCAAGGTTTCTCTCGAGGCTGGCGTCGGGTGTTACACGAGTCTCGTTCCCAACCCCCTGAAGCGGCTGACCGGCAGGAAGTGGTTGGGAACGATACTCTGTGTGCGGACATGCAAGCTGCCCAGCCGCAGGTCTTTCCAGAGGCGGCTGGAGCAGCATGCGTTCGCGGGAAATCGATGTGGCCCGAGGCGTCATAGACGGCGGGATTGCCACATCGATTTCCCCAGAGCGCCGCGGAGGGAGCAACCTCGGTTGCCCCTTCGCGGGGGGGACCGCTCTTGGAAGTCCCGTCGCAGCTAGGACTTCTTCCCAGCAGCCTTTTGCGCCTGCAGAACGTTCCTCAGATCGCCTTTAGGAGCGGAAGACTGCTGCTGAGAGCGCCACCTCTGTTGCCAAGCTCCCGGGGCAGGGGCTCTAGAGGCGACGCTCTCCTTCTGCAACTGCCGGTGCGAGGAGCTGGTGGACGGCTGAGGCTGCCCACTAGGGCCAGCCTTCCCAGGCTTTGAGCGGCGAGGGAGGTACTGGTGGAAGGCTGCTGACTGTTTCTTCGCCTCCTGGTGTCTGGAAACGACGGCGTTAACTGCGTCTCCAAACAGGCCAGAAGGCAAGATCGGGGAGTCCAGGAGGAAGGTTTTATCCTTCTCCTTTATCCCCGACAGATTCAGCCAGAGATGTCTCTCCACGGTCACCATGGAAGCCATGGAGCGGCCAATAGCGCGGGCCGTCTCCCTGGTGACGCGGAGAGACAAATCTACAGCCTTCCGGAGCTCCAGCACATCCTCCGGAGAGGGACCCTCGCCCTCGTCTAGCTCTTTAAGGAGGTCGGCCTGGTAGGCCTGCAAGATCGACAGAGTGTGCAGGGAACTACCAGCCCACCCAGCCGCCATATAAGCCTTGCCCACCAACGATGAGGTGTCCCGACAGGGTTTGGTGGGCAATACCGGAGCTTTGAGGGACGATGCAGAGTCGGGTGAAAGGTAGCTCGCGAGAGCCTCCTCCACCCGAGGCATCGCCCCATAGCCCGTCTCGCGTGCCCCCAGAACATTGGAATAATCCAATACTGGAGGATTGGACACACGCGAGGAATAGGGCCTCTTCCAAGATCTGCACACCTCGATGTGTAGATCCGGGAAGAAAGGCAAGCCTCGGCGAGGTGTTTGGACCCGGTGCGAGAGGAACCGGTCATCCAGCCTACTGGGTGGCTGAACTTCCGGAGCCTCTTGTGGCCAATCGATCTTTATTTTGGCCACAGCCCGAGTCAACACCTCGACCAGCTCCTCCTGGGCGGGTGGATGAAGTGATGAAACAATTCCTGCTTCACCACCCGCCTCGATGCCCACTTCCTCCGGCTCCTCGGAACCGGAGAGAATGGGCATCGGACCCTCCAACCCGGGGGAAGAAGCCGCAGAGCGGGCTTCCACACGGGGAGGAAGATCCTCGGAACTGTCAGATGAAGATTGGGAAAGTGCCGCAGCAGTCCTGAATCCCTCTGACAAGTCCCGCTGTGAACCCCATGATCTGTGACGCCGAGCCGCCTCAGCGACCGCGGGTCCAGAACCATGGGGCTCACGAGGCTGGCCGGCCTCATCAAACATGGCCAGCCGAGAGCGGAGCACTCTGAGCGTCAGCCGCTCGAGCATGCTGAACGCCCAGACAGTGCAGATGGAGGTGCCAGAACTGCAACTGATAGAATGCACTGTAGCATGATACTACGGTATTTCTCCAAAAGCAGATCGTGGACACATTTTAATTGTTTTGCAACTTCAGTGTAGTGATTTATTGCAACTTCAGCAACATCTGATGCTGCCTTACCTTTGAGAGACTTACCTCAGTGATCACAGCTCCCGTTAGCAAGTGCTTTCGGTGCGAGAGTGCAAAACTTTCAGTGCTTTCAGCCCACCGCGTTGATTGGCTAGACTCGTGACTCTCCACAAATCAGATGGGAGGTATGCGGGCATTGGTCTAGGCCACAGAGTGGTGAGTTCCGACAGACACGGCTGCATCAGAGCCAAATACGACATTTCAAAATTATAATTTTTTATCGGAAAATCTGTTTTGAAAATGACAGATACCAATAACCAAACAATGCTTAATATCGTCGCCGATAATTGGCCAGACCGATAATCGGTCGACCCTAGCTGTGTGTGACCTCCTAATGGAACTCCTTTCCACAAATTGAACGTAGAAAAAAAAAAAAAAACATAAATAACAAAAATAAATAACAGTTTTTTCTTAGTCTTATTAAGTGCAAACAATAAGTGCAACCATAATCAAAGTACTCTCTCACTCTCCCAGAGCTGAGATTTGGTTACAACTAGACAGCCCAGCTTAAGATAGCTTTGATATTGGGAGACAGGCTATTGTATGTTGCTTAATTTGCGAGCATCAGGGAGTTTGCGTTTACTTTCATTTTCGATTCGCCATCGCACATACTTTGTGTTTAGGGAGCGCCAGCGTGGCGCGAGATCTCGTCACATCCCTTTTTTAAGCTTCAAGTCACATGTGTTGTCCACATGCACAGCTTGATGGCAAAATTTACATCATGTCTCTGTGAGATGGAGTGGAATGCAAACAACCAAATATAAAAAATATTCACTTTTTCCATGTTCCTAATCAGTGCAATGTCTTTTTAAATTCTGCTCTTTCTTTGTGTCTTCACATTATGCAATAAAGTTTAAGTAAAGTTATTAAACGTAATTTCAGGAGGAGTACGCCCATCTAATCTTTCAATTAATACCAAGGTATAAAACCAGCAGCTTACCTCTTCCCGTTGTTAGTTCTTGCAGCATCCCTCCTCCTCCCCTGCTCCTCCTTTTTGTACAATATTGCCTGTCATAGGGGGGCAATCGGAGCTCGTGTAGAATATCCTCTCGAGCCCCTCTATAGCAGACAGAAAGCCAAATCTGTTTACCACCTTCACCAAGATTATATCGGCACACAAACTCGTGAAATAGCAATGTTTAATCACTTAGGGAAGATACAATTAAAGGCAAACAAAATCAGTTTACAATATACCTTGCATCATTAGTTTCTTACAGCTTTCTAGAAACTGTGAATGACTTCCTTTATCTTTTGCTCTCCACACTTTAATTTATCCTCTTTCAGTAAGCCAGTGGTGTCCATCAGTCAGCATTCCCTGCATTCCCTGCTGGTTTAGTTGATGACAGCAGAAAGCTTCACTATTGCATTTTTTTCATACTTACACATTTTTAGTTCAGCAAAATTTGCTGCTGATTTCATTGTCAAATGAACTAATTCTAAGTGACTGAGCAATTGCAGTTGAACCTGAAATTGACGAAAAAAAAAAAAAAGAATTTCAGTCTGATTTTGCAAGGCAACCGCATAAAACCATTGCTATCATTGTCTTGGTAGTCATTAACATGAGAATAAAGTTCTTAAGTAATAATATACTAACTGAGGGTCTGGTATACAGCAGAATGATTGGGGCAAATTCTTAAGATCTTGTGCTTGTATATAAAGAGAGAGATCATTCAACAGTCATAAATGCATATTATATACAAATAAATAAATTCAATGGTGCGATTGGCCAATCAGAAACTGTAAATCATGTAAACCGACTGAAGATTTATTTGATAAATTCAGGAAATAATATGTAATTCAATTGGGATGCTTTTTCTGTTTGTATTCAGATGTTGTGCTTCCAGCCTTCTTCAGCAAGGGAATGCATGATGAATGTGAAAGTTGCATTTTTTTTCTCAGACTATAAGTTCCTTATATATTAGGCAACTAACGTAGCATGTCCAAGGCTCTCAGTGTGTGTGCAACACGAAAACGAAATAGTAGGAGGCAAATGGAGATGCCATCACTCAACCTCACAAGTGATTAGACAGCCAGAGGCTGCGCTTTGCTCTCAGCTGATTTCTCTCACCCTTAGGGAGATTGTTATAGTGTTTTGTCTTATTATCAAAAGTGGAAGAGGAAACGATCACCCCATTATGAATTCATTAAATTCCCTTTAAAAATATGCCCACAAAAAAATAATAAGAAATCAATCAATCAATCAATCAATCAATCATCCAATCAATCAATCAATCAATCAATCAATCAATCAATCAATCAATCAATCAATCAATCAATCAATCAATCAATCAATCAATCAATCAATTGGGGCCTGATGTCATGTTACAATCAACCTGATTTTCAGAAACTTTTGCACCAGTTGAAGGGTGCTGAAAACAAAGTTCTAAATTAAGAACTATTTGGTGTCTTTTGGCTTATTTGAGCTGTGCAAAACATTATATTATCTCTTCAATATGATCCTAGAAGTAGAAGACAGGTTGAACTTTTTAAGTGGTGGGAAAATGTACACATAACATTCATACGTCACATATGAGACTGTCATTAATTGGGTAAGTTGAACTTATTTGTTTATTGACCTGCAGTATCGTGCTCAATCAGACCTTTGTAAAATAGTATAAACTGTGTTGTGTCTCAGTAAGATCAAGGTCCTAATTGTAGTTTTTAAATGCTGTAAATCTAATTTAGAAAGAAGAATATTATTTATGATAGGGGTAACTCCATTCCCTTGAGATAAACTTTTCTAATGGCCTAGTTCAGAGCAGTGTTAATTATATGTTAATCACTGCTTTTTTCTTGTCATGTGTAATTTGAGTGAAGGATTTTGAGTGTGCTGATCTACTGGGGTTATACTTTTGCCTAGCACATATTCTGATGCTCTTGTAAACACGGTCTGGTCTTTAAAGCAAAGCTTTGCATTTCACATGATTGCTAATAGTATTGTATATCATTATGCTTTACCTAGTTATTTCTGCCAGTTCACCAGTGGGTGTAAAGCTGTAATGGTGGAAGTTTTTTTTTTTTTTTACCACTGCAGTGCACAACCACCGCCAGTTAGCTGTGTTTTGGGGGGTTGAGTGGCTGGGATTAATTAAGCCAAATTAATTCACAAAAATAATACACAATGCAGAAATGATGCTTGTAATGTGATTCAAACTTTAAAAGTGTATTAAAATGTAAACAATGGGAATTTAAGAACTAAGCTAAGTTACACAAAGATAAATGCATGGTCATAGATACCACTCTACCACTCTGTGCTTTCAGCGGGATGTGGGACATGAGCAGAACAGAGACCATCTCTTGTCTAATATCTCCATGTCTTTTCCCAATGTTCCAAAGCAAACTGACACTTGTTGTAAAAGGTCTGAAGAGAAATTGTGATCTTCAGCAGGTGAAAGACATTTAGGCTATATTTGATGCTACACTGCCTGTGGAATGCCCTATAAAAATAAACTTGACGTGCCTTACCAAGTCTAAATGTCATGCTCAGGCTTAGGCTCAATGACCAGAACTGAGGTAAAACTCAAACAGGTATTATTTACAGATATGGCAGAAACACAGAGAAGGAGGGAGGAGATGAAGGTGTGAGGGACCATAGTGTGATCCAGAGCAGTGCCAAGACGAAGACAGGAGGACCAGAAGTCCATGACGCAACCAGGGTGATGACTGGCCAAGGTGGAGCCAGAGGGATGAAGGAGCCTGGCAGAGTCTGATGGATGACGGACCACGGTGGAATAGAGGGGAGAGCCAAGGTGGAGCCAGGAGCCTGCCTGACTGAGGGGGAGCTGATAGAGTGTAACACTCCCCTAAACAGCTTAGTGGAGTTTACACTATTTAAATGGGACCACTCGTTCCTATTTGCTAAATCAAAACTATGGAGGAGTATAAAACACAAGACAAATCAGATTGTAAAGCCAAAATCACCAGTGTATTAACAAGACACAAATATACCCAAAATAACATTTACTCAATCGTGAATGTGTGTGTGTGTGTGTGTGTGTTTGTGTGAGCGAGGTGCATAAGTCTTTATGTCCAGCGTGTAACGTTACTATGTGCAAAGTCAGATCCGTCTCACCGGCAACGTTGACAACTCCGGGAGCAGTATCTGTGTGTTGTCCAGCTGTTTAAAGTCCTCCGGAACGAGTAATCCACAGTCCAAGGAAACGGATATACTCCACAGAAGATCGGCAGTCAATGCTCAAAAAATCAGCCATCAAACAACTCAGGTAATCCGACACGATCGGGTCCGTAGTGAGAATGAATGAGCGCGCTCTCGATCGCCGGTTTGCCGGTACTATATATTTAAAACCCACACTCCCAGTTCCTGTTTGGGTGACGTGTCATCACGTGACACTCCGTCTCGCCCGGAACGCATCTCGCGAGACGGGAGATAAAGCTCAATAACACAGACAGGTTAGGAAGAAATACAGAACACAGGAGATAGCATTTAAAACAAATGACCAACTAATCACTCTTATTAGTTGATCTAATATAAATATGCTTCCCCTTATGTGGCCACGCTACAAGAGGTGGAGACCCAGGAGGAGCCAAGGACCCGTAGATTCGAAGTGACACTGATGGACTGGAGGGTCGAGGATTAACCACAGGCTCGCGGCCAGTGGAGACGGGGGCTCAGCAGATTGTGGTGGAGCCAGTGGGAGTGAGGACAATGGTGGAGCCAGAGGGAAGGAAGAGCCCGGTGGAGTCAAAGGGGTAGAGGGATGAGGTATAGCCAGAGGACCAGAAGTCCATGGGGCAACCAGGGTGATATCTGGTCAAGGTGGAGCCGGAGGGACGAGGGAGCTGGGCAGAGTCTGAGGGGTGACGGACCACATTGGAGCCAAGGGAGCACTAAGCCAAGGTAAAGCCAATGGGTCGTAGGCTAGAGGTGGAGGGATGAAGTTAACCGGAGGATCAGAAGTCCATGGCACAACCAGGGTGATAACTGGCCACTTAAGGGACTTGAGGATGAGTGGAACTCAGCTCCATGAGGTCAAACTCCACCAGCACTCCCCACTGGCTCGGGATTTGTGGTGGGCAGAAGGAGTGAGGAAAGACCACACTCGACTCTATATAAATACTGATACATACTTTTTGTCATTGCAACAGATCGCCATTGCATACCTCTACTATATGCAAACTTTTGTCTTCATTAGTTATAGATCAACCTTTATTTAAATCCCCAATTTTTTGAATAGCAGTCCTGTGCGAATTTAACTAAATAAAAAGATGGAGCTTTAGACGAAGTCATGATCAACAGTTTTGTGAGGAGTAAAAAAAAAACTAAAACAAGCTCAAGTTGCCCCGAGCTAACCTTCAAATATGATTGTCAACTAATGTGGACCTAGCTGAGCTGGTGGACCCTCTTTTACCAGCAACAAACCAGATACCAGGGGCTGCTGATGTAACCCCTCCGAATCTACTGGCACCGTTTCAAGCAGGATTCGACCCTGCATTTGCAGCATGGGAGGCACGTGCTAAGATGGACTCTAAAGTCAAGTCAAGTCACCTTTATTTATATAGTGCTTTTTACAATGCAGATTGTTTCAAAACAGCTTCACAGTGTTGACAGGAAAAAAATGCGACAGAATTTGATTCGGCTGTACAGCCGCTCTGGAGAAAACAGTGATGTCATCCATCTCAGTGCAATTATCATATAGTGTCAATGCGGGCAGATTATAGTTGAATAATTAGTATCCCCAACTAAGAAAGCCAAAAGCCAAAGGCAAAAGTGGCGACGGTGACAAGGAACCAAAACTCCATCAGGTGACAGGATGGAGAACCAGGCTCAGTCGAGGGGCCAGTTCTCCTCTGGCCAACGAACAAACAGTGTAGGATTATGATTCAGGCAAACATTACAAGTCAGAAATCAGATTAGATTGGAACATTCAGAATAGTTTTCCAGTTCCATCTGGTTGAAGATTGGAGTAATCGTGCAGGATACGGGTTTGTTGAGGATCAGTGCCACTGGATGTTGTGTTGATGAGGCCTTCACATGGGAGAGTCTTGTTGACACGGTCTCTGCAGACACTTCAGGGATGCATTGGTCGTGTCAAGGCGCAGGTCCACCATCTGATCTGGATACGGCCTGGGTCCAGCTGACTGCAGTAAACCTTGGGATAAACAGAGAGATTAATATTAGCGTAGATGCCATTCTTCTTATGATGTAACGAATACATCAGGTGTTATGGGAAGTCCTGGTTCCGGCAGACCTTGTCAGGGGTGTAGCACAAAATCCTGGGCCCTATGCATAGGCAGTCCTGATGGGCCCCCATGTTCCATGTTAAAATATATTCCAGACTTTTCAAAGGGCCCTCTCCCTAGACGGGGCCCTGGGTAGTCAGGTCCACTTTTCCCCCCACTACCACGCCCATGGACCTAGTTAATGCAGCCTAAAAAAATAATTTAACTGATTTGAATAATAGAAATTGATAATGTTCTATGTGTATGCCATAGTAAAGAGATGTGTTTTTAGTCTAGATTTAAACTGACAGAGTGTGTCTGCTTCCCGAACAATGCTAGGAAGATTTAGCCCCAGAGTTTAGGGGCTAAATAGGAAAAGGATCTACCGCCTGCAGTTGATTTTGATATTATAGGTATTATCACCAATGTAACTGGCACATTGGTGGTTCTATGCGCACACGTTCCGAGGCTAAAGGCCGCCAGTATGCCTCTTGAGGCCAGGGGAGTGAGGCTCTTAGCTGGCCTCCGTTACACTTACTTCCAGCCAGGTTATGACACCAATGTAATCAGCCCTATTCAACTCGCGGATTTGAATCGGCGTCTCCGGCATGTGAGGCAAGCGCACTAGCAAAGACCACAGCCTCTATAGCATCAGTCACCAGTACAACAAACCTACCAGCAAAAGCTGGTTTTAGCCGGATTATCTACAAGAAATTTCAAATTTACCTTGCAGTAATTAGATTTTGTTTGCATTGGTTAAACTAATAAATATTTTTTACCTTTTAATTTACAACACTTGAGTGGTTACAAATAGCCAATTACACTTTCTGTACTATAGTGTTATTTAGGGCTAGTGTTGGGATTTACCACTGCACCAGAATCCTATGCTGGCCAACCATAATAGCGTAATAGCAGGGAACCAGTCAACAAAACACATCACATACTGGTGAGCTGCAGTGTTCGACTTTTGAGCTATACAGTGGTAATTCAGTTTATCTAACCATGCTATAAACCAGTGTAGCTGATTTTACTTTTTAATCCATACTATTATTATTGTGTGCTTCTCATGCTAGCCAGTTTACAGCACTGTGGGCTTACATCATAGAGGCTGGTCTCTCTGTTCTCGTCAATTGCTCAAATAAAATCTAGGCCAACATATATTTATATTGCTGGTTTAAAAATGAGCCATATTCTTCTTCAGTTCTGCTGCAGCAGTCGCAAATAGTTCTCTTCTCGTGTGAAATTTTTGGATTCATCCCCCCTAAGTGCATAGTTCATCTAACTTGAATAATAAACAAAAGGTTGAAACTGTTCTGATTGGCCGTCATTGCCTGAGCTGCTGTCATATGTGAGGTAATTGTCTGTAAAAACAGAACAACGTGAGCAACAAAGCAGAAATCTGATCCTCTCAAACTGTGCTTGAACGCTCCCCTGGAATATCAATTTTTCCGAAGTGCTTCCCTCTCCCTCAGTGAATGAAAAAAAAAATGCATTGCAAGGAACTGAGTCACCTTCAGGTCAACACACCCTCGCTATATTCATTCACCATACACACTCTTTCAAAATGACAATGACTTTATAATAAATGATGAATGGATACATGAAAAAAATGAATACTATTTAACAGAACAAAGATCATCTGCAATACCTATAGCAAATAAAACAGTATCCGTCCATTCAACATCAACAAAGGCAGCACTGACTGGGAAAAGCAGGGAAATAGATTTGTCAAATAAAAGAAAAAGAAAAAAACACTATTCACAGAGGAAACAAAAATGACAGAAACTATCAGAAACAAAATGACACCCATTCAAAATTCTAATTAATAAAAAAATGTACTTGCTGAAATGTGCCAAAAAAAAACTACAACACGACACACCACAGAGACTCTGGCATTATTGATGTTAAATTCAATAATGAATTCAAAATTCAAAATTCCCATCCGTTTTTTTTCTCATTTGTCTTCTGTAGTGCCATCACTATCTATTCTACAGGCCAATTCAATAGTAGAACTGACAGAGAAAAGAACAGATTAGATATTCAGCACCTGTCGTTTTTACACATTTCAAATAAATATATTTTACTAGGCATGTGTGAGTGTGTGTGTGTGTAACATCAAGATCCAGTTGAATAATTGCCTTAGCTAACAATGAATATCCTGGCCTACCATGTGCAAAACACTGATAAGAGCATAAACCACGTGTGTGTGTGTGTGTGTGTGTGTGTGTGTGTGTGTGTGTGTGTGTGTGTGTGTGTGTGTGTGTGTGTGTGTGTGTGTGTGTGTGTGTGTGTGTGTGTGTGTGTGTGTGTGTGTGTGTGTGTGTGTGTGTGTGTGTGTGTGTGTGTGTGTATGAATGTATCATTTAAACAACAGTTACGACTGATTGCTATCAGTATTGACGCCTAAAATTTTGATTTTACGAAGGCTAAATGTCAGTATAAAACAGATGTCATAGATATGTGGTAGACACATGCTGTACATTATGGTTTAACATTTTGGTTTAGGGCAGTACAAATAATAATAATGTATAGGCTAAAGTGCTAGTTGAATTTTGCCTCTTAGTTATTAGGCTTCTAGGTTTGGCTCTGAAGTAGCGCTTTATTGAAACAGATTTACAATTATACTTTGCGCTCTGCCTGAAGTAAATTACCTCCAGCACATCTGTCATTGGTTCAGCCCTGAAGACTCCAGGGAGAGACTCTGACATCAAGCCTCCTCCAAATGTCTCGTCCCTGATCAACCCCCCACCCAGACTAGATTTAACATGCCAATTGGATCCACAAGCACAAGCTATTATATCACAGCGGTGGTGTATGTGGGCCACGGGGAATGTCACACTATGGAAATCTACAATGTAACCTCTAGGCTGCATCATATGGATATCAGTTACATAGCAAATAATTGAGAAACAGACTAATAAAATAAAATAACATTTGGGATTGCATTCTGAATTGAAAGGTTTATATGGAATATTTTGCATAATTTATGACTGTGAGTGTGTATTTAATAATTACATTTTACCATCAGAGTCTTTGTTGACAATCAGAACTAGTTTAATGACGGAGCTCCATTGGGACTATTAAGGGTTTTATCGCTAAAGGAGATTAATTATCCATCAGGGCATCTATTAATCCACGAACAGGTCAGAGGAAACCATTATATTCAAGCGTCCTGTCTATAATCGCTCTTACTGTGAAATGTGAGCACCACTTGCTTATTTATAAAGATATTATTTCGCTCTTAATCATCTATACATCATTTTTAATGATCAAAACACTCTCTTCTGCTAATTTTATTAATTTATTTTTCAATATCATAACAACAGAAAAGGATTAAAACTGTTTAAGTTGTGCTGATTAGTTTAAAAAAGAATAATAAATTAATTAATTAAACTAACGACATTTTGACAAGCACCAAATAATTATTTGACACGAGACATGAAGCACACATTATAATCTATAATACTTTATTTTTTTTAAATCAGATAACATATGGCAATCATGCTTTTATATAACACCATCTAAAGACATTTATTATATATATATATATTTTCTTTACATAGAATATTTTACATTAGGCCCAAACAGTTAGAAATATACAAAACAATATTTTGTTCGACTAGACATATTATCTATTATCTCTTATAATCTTCCATCATTGTTATTCATTTGTTATTACTATTCTTTTTTACATTTCATAAAGATATGTGCTTTAGTTTCTGAGATTGATGCATTATTGCAGTAAACAGCAAATAATATAAGGTTCTTCAACAAGACAAAAACCTCAAAACGGACATCCACAGGTACTTTTACACGGTACAGTTTTACAACATTGTTTCAGAGAGAAATCTGATGAATGGTAAATTTATACAATTTCACGAAGAAAAAAAAAACCTCTTATTGATTGCACATTTTCATCAGACGTCTTGCAGAGAATAAATCGACGAATTAATCCAGATCTCTGTCACATGTAGCTGCCGTCGAAGCAAACTAACAGTGTTCATTTTCGGATACCTTTGTGGCTTGTGAACTTAAAGCTTTGTGCTTTTCACCAGTGGCATTTCAAAATAAAACAGTGGAAATAAAACAGTCACTTCTCTCTGTTTCATACCAACACACACACATGCACACACACACACATATGCCTTCATATTATTTCATGTAAATGATTTATTGCCCAACTAGTCTGTATAGATTTAAAAAGAACATAATTTTCCTTTACATTTTCATATTGGAATGACGGCTCTGTCCGTTTCTGACACATAGTGCTGGTTTTTCAACGATGTCTGAAAAAAATGACCCTAGAAACCATGGCAACAGACTATAGCTTCTGCTCAGGACTGATTATTCGCTGAAGGCTGCTCACAGCTATAATCGTTTTCGATCCAGGAGAGCAAATTTTGGTCACTTTCGCCATTTTTCCTGAGGAGTGGCACGCAAATGTGGTGAGCAGGATTAACAGTGGTTTCGCAGGGGTACGTCTGCCCCAAAAAAACGATTTTTCGGACCCTGTGCAGTGATACGGTGCGACGTAAAACAGTTTTTCAGATCTGTCAGTAGCATAAACATGAATTTGGTCCTTCTTACTCTTACATAGAAAACATGTACTAAAATGATTCTAAAAAACACATACAAAGTTATTTTTTGTCTTAGAAAAAAAATGAAAAAAAATTGTAACAGTCTTTTTTGACGTCAATTTGCCCCGCGGCTGGTAATGCACAACTGCCCGGGGCGTTTGTAAACCCAAATCCATACTGGTCTTGTGCTTTTCAGGGATTCGCCCGAGGGCTAAACGGGAGAAAAGGGCTGTCTTGAAAAGGTTCAGTCTCGGCCCGTTGCACACTCCCATATTCTCACTCTCTGCTTTTATATAGCTATATAGATATAGTATATATATATTTTTTTTCAGATACAATCAGATACAATTCAATTCTAACCTACAACTGTAATTTTATATTTTAATACATTAATTACATGTAATATCAAATTAACACTGTGGTGTTGGAATTACATTGGGACGCCAAATCTTGAATTATCGTTTAAATTACATCCTGTGCTTACACTATGACCCTTTGTTTTTTTTTTTAGAAAGACTAATATCTTGCATATGAAATACAGATTAACCATAGAACATTGCTGGATAGATTTTTTTTAGACCATACGTATATATATATATATGTACCAAAAGAAGTCAAACTGTAATCAGGTTGGTTTTCCCTCGGAGGTAGGTGAATATACTTTAGACATGGAAGTCCTTGGTTGTGATCGACTCTTTAATTCTCTCTCTGAACGTTGACCTTTGATAATACGGGTGAAGTGGGTGGACGGCGGTTAAATGTAGGCCTCGTCGTTGGCTGGGGTGGGGTTTTCAGGTTGCTGTTCAGGTCCGTTCTCTTGAGTCCGAACCGCTGATGTGGGCTGGATCATTATCCGAAGGCGCTGCGAAAGAGAAGGAAAGTCGTCAGCTGCCATTCCAGGGAAGACAAACTATACCAAAGCGTGAAATCTCAACGTTGATGGGTACAATTGGTTCTCTGGTGGGAACCTGTGATTCAAGCATGGGCGTCGGAACCATTGTATGTGGGCGGGACAAGACCCACCCACTTTTTAAGACCATGCTATTGGACCCATCACTTTTATCGTCTCTAATTCAGCGCATGTCTGTTCACATACCCCTAACCGATAGACATCTAATTATTAAACACACGTTAGATGTTTTATTTCCTCTTTTTGAATATTTTCTTAATTTTTATTGAAAATAAATGCCTTTCCGATCTGATATGGGATGGGAAAAGAGAGTAGGGCGAGTTCGGCAAAAGGCAGATTCATACCTCTGGTCGATTTGCGTCTGCTATGTGCTTTATCCCAACACTATCGCCACTGTAAAGAACTCCATGTCTTCTGCAATTTTGTCTGTTCCAACCAGATGTTTAGTAAACAAGCGGCCAATTCACACTTAATGTAAATGGCATCTACTCCAGTAAAAAATTTCTGGGGGAGGACCCCCCCACATTTTGGCTTCCGACGCCCATGGATTCAAGTGTGTCAGTGTTGTCATGAATCGTTGCTCTTTGTTCCTAATTACTAGTCTCAGAAACCTTTGTGTACGCCTTCATCAAAATCTCCTCATTTCTACAATCAGTCCAAGTCGTTGATTGCATGCTCAAATGGCAAGAAGTGAAGACTAATTGATGCAATTAGAATGAATCCAATAGCCAGCGCATGCTTCGCCCCATGCTGGAACATCTGCATTAATAATGCACGCAATCTGAATCAATTACTCCACTGTCGTTTCATGTTCCCTGACACTTGCACCTGTGGCTGCAAGGACTTTCTCAGGCATAAAAATGGTAGAGGTACCTCTTTATATGAGCCCTTCAGGGTGAGGAACATGTAGCCCATGTATCCCGGGATAAGAATCATGGATGACAGGGCCATGCACCAGCCTACTCCTTGCCCCCACTTTGGGAACACGTAATTGTTCATTGTAAGCGGGACCATCTGAACGGCGCTGAAGATGAACACACCCTACAACAGAAGGAACAGTCAGTGTGTATTTACATCTGGAAAATGCTTTAAATCGATGCGGTGAATCGACCTACCCCGACGATCAGAGGGGTGAACGCGACCCAGCACAGCTTCCACCAAATGCAGGGCTGGTAGCCAATCATCTCCTCGATATTGCCGTAGAATTTATTGACACCTGCAGCGGGCACAAAATAAGAATTAGGCGAGTTATACGGTCACAATGCATGAGCAGTTCGCGGAGGATTACTGGAGGTCTGCTGCGTGCGCCCGCTTCATAAATGCAAATAAAGAGTCGTGCGGTAGTTTGCATAATCAAGCCTGCCATGCACAACAATTAAGATTCTACAGGTTCATATTCATTCAAATCAACTGACTGTGGAAATGAGTCTGGCACCGAGATTAGCATGAATTATATTATCTGTGATAATAATTAGCATGCGTTGTGTGTTACGTCTGGATGTGAAGAATAAAAAGCAAATTAATTGATAATTGCGAAACCTATGAGCGATTCTTTTTCACCTTTTTTGATTTCAATGACTCACGGTGGTGTGATAAACAGATTAACATATTTCGGATGTATTCGAAATTACGTCATCAACACAGCAAGCATTTTTCAAAAACGTTTTCAAATGGATGTTAAACTTCACGCACACACACACACACACTTCAGACCAAGCTTGAAACCATGCAACGTCATATCTGCTTAGGGAAAAGGGGAATGCATTGATTTATTAGACAAATCTATTGCATATTTACCATAGAACCAGGATATGGAGACACATTCAAAGAATACCAGGAACAGCAAACACATCCCACTGGCTGAATAGTAGTCAAACAGTTTGAACACATAAAGGCCGCCCTGTTGAGAGAAGAATCGCCATGGTAAGCAAGCCATGTGGATTAGACAGCTCTCTTATCTAGTTAGCAGTGTTTGGGGGTTCAAAGGCCGTGGATATGTGGTAGCAGCAATGAGCATTGGCAAAACAAGCTTTCTCTTCTCTGCTTTGTATACTGAGTCACATGACTGACCTGAAATGTATGCAGAGTATGAGGATTGTGCATCATTGCACATCCAATGGAGCATCTTAGTGAGTTGCTGTATTACCACATGAAATTATGTTAAAGGGATAGTTCACCCAAAAATGAAAATTAGCCCATGATTTACTCACCCTCAAGCCATCCTAGGTGTATATGACATTCTTCTTTCAGATGAATACAATCAGAGTTTATTATTATTATTATTAGATATTAAAAAATGTCCTGGCTAAGCTTTATAATGGCAGTGAATGGCTGTTTCTGTTTTGAAGTCCATAAAAGTGCATCTATCCATTATAAAAATGCTCCACATAGCTCCGGGGTTAATAAAGGCCTTCTAAAGCGAAGCGATGTGTAAGAAAAATATCCATATTAACACGTTATAAAGTCAAATATCTAGCTTCTGGAGGACCGCCTTTTGTATTCACAAAAAGTGCTGGAAGCTTTTTTTTTTATTTAAAAAGTTTTACATATGGATATTTTTCTTACACAAACCCAGCGATTCGCTTCAGAAGACCTTTATTAACCCCTGGAGCCGTGTGGAGCACTTTTATAATGGATGGATGGACTTTTATGGACTTAAAACAGAAACAGCCATTCACTGCCATTATAATGCTTGGATTAGACAGGACATTTGTTAATATAACTCTGACTGTATTCGTCTGAAAGAAGAATGTCATATACACCTTGGATGACTTGATGGTGAGTAAATCATGGGCTAATTTTCATTTGTAGGTGAACTATCCCTTTAACAACCCATTTTACTTCTGTAATGTGAAGCATTACTAAGTTAAGCTGTCTGTTCAGGAAGAAATGGATTAGATCATGAAAAGTAGCCAAATTCAGGTGCATTGACGAATCATATACAAATTATTTTTTATACTGACTTCTTATACTGACTTTGAAAAAAGTCTTATTCCATTATCTTTAGATACATAATCTAATCTTTCCCTAAAGTTTTATTTAGATACATGAAAATCAGGGACAATAACACAACAGTTTTTAATTACTTTATTATCTATTAAATAATAATAGTTTTTTTTCCCTTTTCTGCAGACTCTTCACTGGCTTTTATATAACAGGTGGAGGTTATATAGTGGTTGAACACTCTAAAGTCATCACATATCCCAGCAAAAACACTCACATGCTTCTGTCCCATTAATGCAGCTTCGAGAGCTCTTACTCTGCCCTTTTTATGTATTTTTTACCATATATCCCATTACATGTTTTAGAATAAAATCGTCCCGCTCTTTTCAGAGGGTGATGTGAAATCCATAAAGATGAGATGCATTTACCTGTGTGATGTTTGACAGGCCGATCAGATACGACACCAGGCAGACGACAGCGATGAAGATCTCTCGTCTTCCTCGTAGCACGCGAGGAAACTCGTCGACAAGAGCGGTGATGAATCCCTCCACCGTACAGAACTAGACACAACAGAAGAATGTTTGTTTTTTTTAAGATATATGGTGATTACAACTAGGCAACCTAAACATATGCTCAATTTGATAATCTCTAAACAGACTGGTTTTATTCAAGTCAGAAACACTGGCTGAATTCAGAATATCATGCTTCACTTCAAAGGGATAGTTCAAAATGGAATTTACTCCTTGATTTACTCACCCTCAAGCCATCCAAGGTCTATGTGACATTCTTCTTTCAGACGAATACAGTGGGAGTTATATTAACAAATATCCTGGCTCTTCCAAGCTTTATAATGGGAGTGAATGGGAGCCAAAATAGTGCATCCATCCATTATAAAAGTACTCCACACGGCTCCAGGGGTTAATAAAGGCCTTCTGAAGCGAATCGATGGGTATTTTGTAAGAATAATATGCATATTTAACATTTTATAACGATTAACAAAAGCCATGTGAAGTATGTTAATAATGGATAGATGCACTTTTATGGGCTTACAATTTTGGGAAGCCATTATAAAGCTTGGATTAGCCAGGACATTTGTTAATATAACTCTGATTGTGTTGGTCTGAAAGAAGAATGTCATATACGCCTAGGATGGCTTGAGGGTGAGTAAATCATGGGCTAATTAAAATTTTTGGGTGAACTATCCCTTTATTTATTCTCCCTCATGTCGTTCCAAACCCGTAAGACCTTCGTTCATCTTTGGAACACAAATTAATATATTTTTTGATGAAATATGAGAGATTTATCTGCCCCTACATTGACAGTCTACGCAACTACCATTTTCAAGCCCCGGAAAGGTGATTAAGAAATCATTAAAGCAATCCATGTGACTCCAATGGATTAACCTCAATGTTATTAAGCAATGTGAGTACTTTGTTTGTGCAATAAACATAATTTACCACTTGTTTGCAAAATATTAATCTCCGACAGGCATGCGTTGTGGTCCTCTCATGAACATGTGTTTACGCAGAGATTAATATTTAGCAAAAAAAGTGGTAAATTATGTTTAAGTACTCACATTGCTTAATAACATTGAGGAATCCACTGGAGTCACATGGATTATTTAATGAGGTCTTGAAAGTGGTAGTTGCGTAGACTGTCAATGGAGGGAGAGAAATCTCTCAGATTTCATCAAAAAGATCTTCATTTGTGTTCTGAAAATGATGACATTAGAGTAATTATAGACAGAATTAAATTTTTGGGTGAAATATCCTTAAGACATTACGTTACAACAGCTGAAAACTCCATAAAAATGAATGGAAATGAAAGGCTACTTCAAAGAGATGTAGAACGACTATAGGCCATATATGCATGCCTAAAAACACATGTACAGTAGTATGCATGTTTGAAGCATGTTCTTTACCTGACTGTCAATGCCAAGCATGAGCAACATGGAGAAAAACAGAATTGCCCAGAGTGGTGAGACGGGTAACTGTGTGACTGCCTCTGGATAGGCCAAGAACGCCAGCCCCGGACCTGTAGAGCACAACACGCTTAATTCGTTTTCTAGTATCATCTGTATAGACTTACAGGAATAATGTTGTAGCATATGTTCTATTTTGGTTTGGTTTTCATGGTGTTCTGTTCATCTTTCCTGTCTCCATGGTTTTTGATTGTGTCATGCACATGTTTCTGGTTTATGTTAAGTATGTGTATTTAAACCCTCTGTTCATTCATTTTCTTTGCCCAGTATCGTCTATTTTAACGTGGTTAAGTTATGGGCTCTGTTTGAACAATCTAAGCTCATGGTCTGAAGTTCACGGTGCAGGTGCACTTAGGTTGTGTCCTAATCCACTTTAGCTAGTTTAACAATGGAAAAAACGGTCTGTGTGCCCGGCGCATTGTCCAAAAGGGTTGTCCCTAGTCTCTTAATGAGTCATGGGTGTGTTTTGGGCGTAATGTGCCAAAAACGAATCAGAGTCTCATCTCCCATTCCCTTTAAAAGCCAGTTGCGCTCGCACCATGGCTGATTCACTATTTACATGCGAGTGGAAAGACTGAACGCTTATCCAGAAAGGAATCCTTTTATTTTTTATATTTAAACATGTGTGTGTGCTGCTGTGCGTCCCTGTGTGTGTAATAAGCAGAGTGTATGTGCGTTGTGCACCTCCTATAGGTTCATGTTACTAACACACCCTTTAAATAACACAAAAAAATTCTGCGCTATTGACTTTTGAGCAGGTTTGTGTTGGTCAATGGCGCAGTCATTTTCAGTTCCTCAAAATAGCAACGCTCCAACAATGCACCTTAACACACCTGGTTTTCAGACCAGACGCCCATGGGCGAATAGAAGCCCCAGTGCATTTGATATTTAAACAACGTGGAGCTGGACGTGAATATGAGAACTGTGTCGAGCTAAAACTAGCAGAAAACACTTGCATCGTGCCTGGCGTTACATTGCGCCGGGTGTATGATAGAGCCCTTTGTTTGAATGATTATTGTTCCTGTGTGATTATATCTCCTGCATGTTCCTGGTTTGGTTTATAATTAAATACTTTATTAGTGATATCCATTCGTCATGCATTCATTGCAGCCCCTGTGACAAAAATAATATAATATTCTAAAAATAAATCTCTAATGTCTCAAAGTTGGTCCGTTTAATGCACAGCACATTACATATTTTATGATTTTTTTTCATTGAATGTTTGTTGAAAGGAGATGCTTAATGATTTATCGCAACTGTAAACCTTCAAACCAAATTTTTAAAATAGCCATTTTATTTACTATGCATTTTATGAGGTTTGTAATATTTGCAACCCTGTAACTAAATTTTGTCTGATGCTTGGTATTTTCATATTTTTCATATTGTTGTTTTATTCTTAATTAAAAAAAAAACAATAAATTATCAAAATACATATACAAATAATTTACAGAAGAAAATATATTTGTGCAATAATTTTGATGGTTGATCTTGTTTACTTCTCTTCATGTAATGCTGCAGAAATTAAACATCCAAATGATGGTACTTCTGCGTCACAATTTATTTAATTATTTATATGTTTATTTATTTATATTGTAATTGGAATAAATAATACAACAGGATGGTGTGCAAAATGTGGGACAGAGCTGAACATTACATTTTTGCGTATTACAATTAGTTAATAATTAAAAACACATTTTACTGCAATGAACTGATCAGTTCAGCAGATTATATCAGCTTCAGCAAGTTGCAAGATTTTGATTATTAGATGCATGAAGGTTGAGGCAGGCCATAATCATGATTTTGGGGGTTGGGGTGGATGCTATGACATCTGATGTGTTCAGAAATAGTTGCTTTATAATAGTTTAGTGCTTGCGACTCATGCACAGTATTCATGGAAAGTGCCATTAGTTTGTACAGTAATGTTCTACCATGAAATACAGGCATGCTTATAATTGCTTATTGACTAATAATGGTCACCAGATGCCAAACCACTGTGTCATTTATAGTAGCAGGTCTTTATCCAGTGATCAAACTGAAATCCATCATAATTACCTGATGCAGCCACGTCTGCTATGGGCCGATGTGTGATGTGAGCCATGAAACCTACGATAGAGAAAATGACGAATCCAGCGAACATACTGGTGAAGGAATTGATGCAGCAGACGATGATAGAATCTCTGAGAAGCAGACGAAAGCATGGAGCCGTTTAGTTATTTTGCCTACACTCTCAAAAATAAAGGTTCTTTATTGGCATTGGTGGTTGCATGAAGAACCCATTGCACCAAAAAAAGGTTCTTTAGATTTTTAAATGCCCTTCATACCAAGAAAAAAGGTTCTTTGGGGAACCTAAAATGGTTCCCTTTTGGAACCTTTCATTTTAAGAGAGTATTATCTATATCTATCACATTGAGGAAGCATTTTGTGTAGGCAAACACTGTTTCAGAAATGCTTGAAAAACACACACAAAAAGAAGATGATTTGTCAAGCTTGTGTCTGTACAGATCAAATTAGAGTTGCCATTTGAATGCCCCTTAATAAATCTTACAATTGCTGCATACTTGTAAACATTGTTGTTGAAAGGGTTGTAGCTCCCGAGGGCGATCAGAGAGCCCAGGCCCAGGCCGTAAGAGAAGAAGATCTGAGTGGCTGCGTCCAGCCACACCTAAGACAGAAGACGAGATGGTAAAAAAATCAGCAAATTACACGCCTGTGAACACGTCTATTACCGTATGATAATTGCAAAGCGCTCTACCTCTGATTCTTTCAGCTTGCTGAACTCAGGCGTGATATAGAACAAAATGCCTTCTTTCGCTCCAGGCAGCGTCACTCCACGGATGAACAGGATAAATAGCATGAAATACGGGTAAGTCGCTGAGAAATATACCACCTGAAAGACACATAAAAAATGGCACGTCTGCTTTGATATTGTGCGACAACGCGCCACGGATCTATCTAAAGAAATAGCCATTAAAGAGCTCGGTAAAGCATGACATTAGATTGTGATCCCACAGCCTTGATTGCAGGCCTAATTTTGAATTTTTGCAAGGACATTCTTACCTTTCCAGTCCAGCCTACGCCCTTCCAGATGCAAAAATAGACCAGGACCCAGGCAATGGCCAGTGTTATTGCTAGTGGCAGTCTTATCTCTCCGGGCTTCTCCAAACCATCCGTCATCTGATGCATGTTCCGTCTGAGGGAGAATAAACATTATTAGAGAATATAGCATTCAAATCTGTCAGCCCACGTTACCCATAAACAGAGCTCGCCTAATTGCAGATGCAAAACATTCAACTAGGGTTGTTTGCCAGAAATAGCACAATAGCCGCATTTTTGTGAAACAACAGAGGTTCTTTTACACAGCCGAGGACAAAAGGAAAGTGTTTGCATGTTGCTAGAATACAAAATTCCAAAGCGTTTAAAAAAAAAAGCCCTTACTCCCAGAACTCCGCGACGGCACTCGTCATGTTGGCGGTGTTTGCCATGCTGTAGTTCGAGAAACATCTGTCTGTATTCCAAGGGTTGTCGCAAGATTTCCAGGGGAGCTCCTAAAACAGGACAGGACAGTATCTGAAACAGTCATGAGCTATTCAATACCTGAAGTGGGAAGCATGTACTTACTGTGGTGAATGAGTTATACAGATAGTAAATTGCCCATGCAATTATGACTATGTAGTAAATATTAAGCCAGAAGGACAGGACTGCTGCTGCCAGGCCAACACCTACGGAAACATGTGCGCTATAATAACAACTCCATATTTCAGATCATTTTTGGCAAGGACACTGAAATGCTTAATCTAAACAGGGTCTATAGTAGTGAATCTTGTTGGTTACCTTTGAACATAGGAGCCAGTTTCCACACTCCAAGGCCACCGATAGATGTGTACTGACCAAGGGACGTTTCCAGAAGAAACAACGGGACCCCAGCAAATATGAGGGTCAAAAAGTAGGGAATCAAGAACGCCCCTATACAGACAGAAGAGTAATATAATGAGACATTTTATAAAATCCACTGCGCTTCCAATGATTGCGCATGTCCATGCGTATATGTTATTCAATCAGAATTTTTTTAGTCCTCTGGGGGGAATGCATAGTAAAAAAAAACAACCAGGATTTTTTTCTTTACCTCCTCCGTTTTTTCCGCATAGATAAGGAAATCTCCAGACATTGCCAAGTCCAATGGCATAGCCAACACAAGACAGAAGAAAGTCAAATTTTCCCTGCCACGTTTCTCTGTCGGGAATGTCCTTTTTCTTCTGAACTTTAACCACCAGAGTTTTTGGTTTGTCATTGGCGGTGGGCGCTTCGTTCACCTCTGTTAAAACGTGTCCATCGGAGGCTTTCGTGCCGTTCGTGGCCATGTCTCTGGGTTTGGTCCTGGCGGTCGGACGGAAGAGTTCAGCACCGGTCCACGTAGACAGCAGCTTCGCGGTTCGATTAACCAACGATTAGAGTCAAAAAACGCCACTGAAGCTTGACACTGACCTGGAAGCCGTGGAGAGAAAGGGACGTTTAGATATACAAATTATTGTGTTCGTCACATGCATTCCAGGTCAATTTATTAATGCAATAATATTGAATGAAATACAAATGGCCTACTAAATAAAATACAAACTGGTGCACGTGAGTTTAGCGCGCGCGGCATAAAAAAAGCTTAGACAAATATATTTATACATTTTTCTTTTTGAAATAATATATAAATTATACAATATCTATTATTTCAGCTATTTAAAATAAAAAATAAAAAAATATGTGCAGACGCGTTTTGTCTGTTATCCAAAACCTGAGGGATAACCAGAGGGCAGAGTATTTGCATTTATTACTGAATTCAAATTATTTAAAAGGTGGATTAAAAAAAAATAAAAAATAAAAAATCCCTCATGAATCCAAATGACAGATCACACTCTGTTTATGTCAAAACGTTCGAATAATTTCGTCGATTTCTAATTTAGATTGCTCGGAGTTCAAAGCGCGCGACGCGTTTGCAAAAGCCTGGAACTGCGCGCACAGACGGTCGGTGAGCGCGCGCTGAAATACGGGCTCAAAAAGTCGCGCAAGACTGTCAACTTGCAGCTGCGTGAGCTTTTTGTCGTGATAAATGAATGCGAGAGTAAAGTATAGATTTTAAAAAAACGCAAAACAGAAAACAACATGCATGCGTAATCGTGTCTGATGTGCTAGCAAAAACATTGCGTTCCACAAGCATAAAAGTCAACAATTTCATACGGATATGTGTTAAAACAGTTCGTTTTAGATGTTCAACTTTCAAATAACTTATGCAGGTGTCAGATTTCCCCAAGACTACGAAAACAAAAGCATTAAAATGCAGCTACGATCTACTTACACTGGAACAGTTTTCCTGCCAGTTTGGTTGCGGCGGTGCGTATCCGTTGGTTCCTCTCCAAATTCCAACTCTTGGAATTTTACTTGTCCAAACCCGTGCAAAATGTTTCCATAAAGTCAAGTGAGGCACGCAGCTATCCTGAGGGGAAAGGTGAAGGAGGGTCTGGTTGTCTGGTGCTGTCCAATTGTGTGGTGCTGAAGGACAGGGGGAAAGAGCCAGAGACAGGAGCAGCTCCGTCTACCATGAGCGTCCAGAGATGTTACATGAAGCACAGACCGTCACTCTCAATGTCAGCTCAAAGTCGACCCTCCCCGAACACAACATCTCCACCACTGAAATCCTAGACACTGCATGGGCACCTTCTCTTCTCAGCGCTTTTTATATGCTTTGTATATGTGTTTTTTTTCTTTCTTTCTTTCGTTTTTCTTTTTCTTTTTTTGATTAACTTGCATCGCTCTGTGTGTGAGAGAGATCGTGTGTTTTATCCATTGACGGACACCGTGATTACGAATCGTTTTATTTGTGCAACGATGTTACTCTTCTCGGAAGTTTTATGCACATGCGTTGCTCTAATAAGCCTGTGAATGCATTTGGCACAGACAAAAAACAAAAAAAAAATACAATAAGAAATGTTACAATTTTAAAATCGCAGTTCTTGTCATTAAACACATTTGCTAGATAAGAAAAAATGTGACTACAATTTGGCAAATAGATTATTTGTAGATTGTCAGCATGGATGTATTTTCATGACGCATGTAGTTCTGTCAGTTCCCAAACAGCCTTGTCAATTAACGTCATGTCACACATTTTCTGTTCTGAATTTTTAAATTAATATGGTGTAGAATAAATTATATCAAAGTTAGCCACAAAAAAAGCATGCACATGCTATGAATATATTAGTATGAGCAATTAAAAAACATGCTGCTGTGTTACATATTATTGCTATTGTACTTGTTAAAAGAACATATACGTGTTTTTACAAGCACGTGAATGACTTGTAATGCAACATAAACGTCACAATTTTTTTTTTTTTTTTGCCCACACAAATTAATTGCCTTTCCATATGTTCATAGTTAAAAAGTGGATAGAACTAAAACAATGCACAAAAGCGAACACGTTTTGGGTTGAAAAAGGCCTGAACTAATTTACTCTCCGAAAAACAGCAGTTTCCAAAGTGTCAGATTGGGATGACGACCAGTCTTTCTCTGGATTCTGGTAAACAGTGATAAGGAAGTCAGTCAATAAGGAGAGTCTGGGGGTGGGAGATAAATTGAAAACTGGTTTTATAATCTTCTTAGCTGACTGTCTCCCGAAATAAAATACCCTTGCGGGGAAATCTAAAGGAACACTCTGCACAGAAGTTAACTCCTATACAACCATCATTTAGCCTGTAATTAGATGTTAAAGCATTCACAGACCAAGAAGTCTTCAGACGAGATGAGAAACACTGATTAAGGATGACAATGGAAATAGGTAGGGCTGTACTGTAGATCACATCCTTGATGCTTCATAGTGTCGGTCATCAAATCAGAAGGGTGGTAGTAAGGAACATTAGTAAGTCTGCAAAAAAAGACCATGAACACGGTGCATATACTGAAGTGTGTGATTCTTTCATTGTTGATACTTTCTCCTATCCCAGCTAGATTGGCAGAGACAACTATAACATTTACATCTTACATGCATTTGGCGTTTATCCACAGTGACTTACATTGCTTTTAGGTGTAAAGGATGATAACTATCAGGGCAGTGAACACAGATTTTGGGGGACAGGTACTCAAGTAGAAAAAAAGGCTATCCTTCTCATATCCTTCTCATACTGTTGAACATCCCTTAATTACAGTAATTCAATTATCTATATGTGGAATTCAGAAACCCTTGTTATTAGTGACACCGGTGGCCGTTCAGTGAACTACAGCAAAAACGTTTTGCTTGTGCTCACACATAGGGCTCTGTTTTAGCGATCTGAGCTCATGGTCTGAAGCTCATGGCGCAGGTGCTCTTAGGGCATGTCCGAATCCACTTTTGCTAGTTTAACAACGGGACATACGGTTGGCGCACCCGGCGCATGATCCAAAAGGATCCCTAGTCTCTTAATGAGTCATGGGTTTGTTTTGGGCGTAACATGCAATAAACCAATCAGACTCTCATCTCACATTCTCTTTGAAAGCCAGTTGCGCTCGCTCCATGGGCGGATTCACTATTTATATGTGAGCAGAAAGACTGAACGCTTCTCCAGAGAGAAGGAATCCTTTTATTTTTAATATTTGAACATGTGTGTGTGCTGCTGCGCGTCCCTGTGTGTGTAATAATCAGAGTGTGTACATGCGTTGTGCACTGCCTATAGGCTCATATTATTAACACACCCTTTAAATAACACAAAAATATGAATAACTGTAATAGATCTAACCTCACATTTAATTTAATTTTATAGTAAAATACCGTTATAAATACCGACCTTCCCAGAATTCCCTGCGTGACACTTCGCATTTGATGTATTTTCATTGCAATAACTATGTTTCTTCTTTGTTTTTTCTAATCAGTTATGTACATTCAGGTTTTATGTTACATCTGATGTTGTTAAATTAATGTTTATTGCATTTTTAAAATTTCATGTGTTTTACCATGATGGTGTTTAGTGTTTGTGTGAATGACACTGAGCACCTTCTAACCCAGGGGTGGGCAATTCCAGTCCTCGAGGGCCACTGTCCAGCAGAGTTTAGCTCCAACCCTAATCAAACTCACCTGAACCAGCAAATCAATGTCTTCAGGATTACTAGAAGGCTACAGGCAGGTGAATTTTATCAGGGTTGGAGCTAAATTCTGCAGGACAGTGGCCCTCGAGGACTGGAATTGCCCACCCCTGTTCTAACCTGTAAAAAAAATCCCCGTAAATTTACGGTAAAAAAACGGCAGTTGTGGTTGGCAGAACTTTACGTTATATATATATATATATATATATATATATATATATATATATATATATATATATATATATATATATATTAGTATTGTCCTCTTAAAAGCTGCTTGTGATGAGCTTTGATTAAATAATCAAAGCTCATTCTCATTCGTGATTCTCATCCCCACTGTGATTGGTGGTTGTCCATCTATATCAAAGGTACATAACAGATATTAGTATTTCAATAGGTTGGTTATTTAACATTATTTCAGTTAATGAAATATGTTTTTTACCGTAAATTGTTTACAGTGTAAACATAATCATTACAATATAAACCATTAAATTATGCGGTTTTGAACTGTAAAATATATTTTTTTTAACCTTAATTATTACATTATAAACCTTTATATTATTTGGTGCTGTCCCTAAAAACCTAAACGTTACTGCCGTATTTTTTACGGTAAAGTTGTGGCAACCACAGCTGCCGCTTTTTACCGTAAATTTTACGGGGATTTTTTTTACAGTGATAGATCTGGCTATGTGAGACAATAGATTAAACAAATCCCTTTTCTTTGAATGACACATTGACATTACAGTACAGAATAGCTCATTATCCTGAACATTGTATAAGCATTCATTTCATGTGTCACTGAACGGAAGAGGCTCCAGGAGTGTAAATGTCACATCCGTTTGATTTAGGATGTCGGGGAAGGTCTCATTTTTTGACTCTTTTCCCTCTAGTGTTCAGAAAAAAATTGAATGGCCCCCAGAATATTTTGTTGTATGAATATCTGAACATACAATACATCAAAAGAGAGAACAGAGCCTCTGCTTTTAACAGAGAAAACACAGAAAGCCGGAAAATTTCATCAATGGCATGGAAGCATTTTCATAAAGGACGGACAAAAAAACCTTGCTTTTCGCCTGACATCACATTGTGCCGGGTGTATGATAGGGCCCCTCGACTAAATGTGAACATGCATTTACGGATTCAGATTCAGTATTCCTCAACAGTGAAATGCAAACGCAGAATACCTCCTATAATTAAATGTTAAATAACACAAATATACTTTATGTATTTAATCTCACTTTATTAACCAATGTGATTATCCAATTCAACCATAATAATAAGCAAAAATGACTTTAGATAAACATCACATTTGTTTTTGTTTTAATTACTAAGGTTCTTCTCCTGCATCCTGATCTGGCATCACAGCTGAAAAGTGTGTTTGAGCTGATTTGAGGCTTATTCATTTCACATTTGGTGTGAAAAGGCCTTTACATTTGTCAAAAATATAACTTTTTTGGGTAACGATTTAGATTACAGCCCGGAAAGCACTGCTTAAGTAAAATAAACTTACAGCGTAACTTTCGGTAATATAGTGTAACTATAAAGTACATACCTGTAGGTATAAGATAACAATATGTAATATTTGGGGAATAAAGGGCGAACTAAATGGAAAAATAACAAATTATTTATACTGTAAGTATTTTTTAATTAAGGGGTAATTATCCGTGTAGTTACAGGGTAAGTATGAATCTGCGGGCTGTAAATTAAAGTGGTGCTTGTTCCCCTCTTGTTTCATGTAGTTACAGGGTAAGCATGAATTTGCGGGCTGTAAATTAAAGTGGTGTTTGTTTCATAATAATAAAAAGTCTTTTAATAATAGCTAGAGACATGGGATTCCTGATTAAGATTCATCTGTGGCAAGAACGAAAAAGAAGAGGAACAAGAGAAGGATGAAGCCAAGCAAGAGAAACTAATAAGAAGTGTTGTAAATCTGTTTGGAAAGTTGTTTCAAAAATAAAATTAAAATAAATTATGCGTGATATCAGATTGTGTACATGTTTTTATTGTACTTCCCCTGTAACTACATGAAACAAGAGGTAACTGATGAAGATGATAACTACCACTTTAATTTACAGCCCGTAGATTCATACTTACCCTGTAACTACATGGAATAACAAGCATCACTTACCCTATAACTACACAAATAATTACACCTTAATTAAAAAATACTTACAGTATAAATAATTTGTTCGTTTTCCTGGTAGTTCCCCCTTTATTCCCCAAATATTACATATTGTTCCCTTATACCTAGACATACATACTTTATAATTACACTATAATTACCAAAAGTTACACTGTAAATTTGTTTTACTTGCGCAGTACTTTCCGGGCTGTAATCTAAAGCGTTACCCATTTTTGTTATTAAAAACAAACATGCAAAAGTAATGTAACACACTTAGGGTTTTCTCTCAATATTGTAATGCATTACTTTTAAAAGTAACTTTCCCATACAGCAAGCTGTTCATACATTAGCAATAAAGTATTTAATACATGAACATTTTTACTTTAACACTATACATACACTCTAGGGCTGTAACTAATAAAAAAGAATAAAAATACATCTTACCATGGATCAAAATCCATTTATTCTGCAATTACAATTACATGAATAATTTGATTAGATTAATGTTTTAAATATAACACTTTGAATATAGAAATGTTGGAAAATGATATGGCCAACTAATTAACATTACCTTGGTACTTGATCAGAATTATGCTAATTCATGAATTCAATTTCCCTCATACCATAGGGGCCAATCCAAAAGAGAGGACAAACTATTGTGAAGCTAATTTATGAATTACATTAAACAGCTGACTTCATAACAATGGACACTTTATCCTGTTCCACTTCAGCAATGACCACCAGCAGTGCTGTTGCAGAGAACCGTTGGTGACTTTTAAGAGGTATCGGAGATCAAACTTCTGTGTTTCATACTCAACAGTAGCGTACTGTATAGTGGAGCGATGAAAAGCCTGAGCTGATGGCAGATGGTGAGCCAATGAGGGGTGAACTAACCTACTAATGATACAAAATGAAATTTTGCATTTAGAACCCATCTGGTTTATTCACCCTCTGGGGAAAGAGAGCTCAGACGTAGCCACACATTTGTGGACCTGTAGTGAGAATCAGAGTGTCTGGCAATTGTTGGTGGCACACATGATTACTCAACTGTGCAATGAATCTCATAACAGCAAAGGGTGGCAGTAATTTCCACCTTCTGGACCAGCTATCTATCCCTCTGTATTATGGACCAGTTCATACTACATTAGGGAAATGCTCCATGCCTCCTACTGTATACAGTTTGGGTCCCAAATTACACCCCTGTAATTATGGCATCTTTTATCTAACACCGCGTTGAGCGATTCAGTTGCAAAATTGTTGAGATGTTGAATGTGTCTATAAAAAGACTGGAAAATTATGTAAATATAGTCAAGCAGAATGTTCATTGTGTTATGACATTATTAAAGCTATGTTAATATCCTCTATTGATGCTAATCTCCATGAGCTGTGCTTGATCTGAGATTCTCAGTAAGAAAAAAATATTCAATGCACTATTGTTTCCGTGTTCTTATAGAACATGTATACAAGTTGTGGCCAAAAGTGATACAGCCTACGGAAATGGACATCTTCACACTTCATTCAAATATTATTCAAAATGTGTTTTAAAATGTGTTGTTATCATATTGCGAAACATGCCAAATTGTACAGCGAGGGTGATCTTTAACGAGCCGAAGAGAGCGCACGTCACGCCTCTCTTCATCAGACTCCACTGGCTACCAATAGCCGCTCGCATCAAATTCAAGGCACTGGTACTCGCCTTCAAAGCAACCACTGGCTCTGCACCAATTTACCTTAACTCGCTTGTTCAGACATACACACCCTCCAGGAGTTCTACCAGTGAACGACGCCTTGTGGTGCCATACCAGAGAGGCATGAAATCACTGTCACGGACCTTTTCCTGGACTGCCCCCACCTGGTGGAATGACCTGCCTATCTCAATTCGAGCAGCCGAGTCTGTAGCCATTTTCAAAAAACATCTAAAGACGCATCTCTTCCAGCAGCACCTGACCAATCAAGAATAGCACTTAACATTCTATTCATTTTTCTGTCTGTCTAATTTATTTAAAAAAAAAAAAAAAAAAAAAATTCCTATGTGTTCTGTGTTAGATTAACTGAGACTTGTTACAGCACTTGCATACTGTAGCCTCTGACTGTTGTAGTTGCTTCTATTGCTCTCATTTGTAAGTCGCTTTGGATAAAAGCGTCTGCTAAATGACTAAATGTAAATGTACAGACTTATTTGTAAACACTTTCTATAAAGCCCATGCTTATAATGATTTATAGTCCCATTTATACTTTTTTCATAAGAAAGTACTATTCTATAAATATATTTATAAAGACTCATTAAGACCTATACTGCATTAAAAGAACAGTTATAGTTATAGTTTGTATTATTTTTTATAATTACTTATAAGTCCAATGTGCATGCTCATAATCCATTATACACTGATTTATAAATATAAATAGTTCCAGAGACTGTATTGCTGAACCAATTAGTTATGTCTTTAATGGCTAATGTCTGCATTAGAGGTCATGAATGGTCCTTTTGATTTGTTAAAATCTATATCTCCTCAGCCTAATGCGTGGTATTGGTTAGCAGTTTGGAATTATTCTTTAAAAAATATTGTTGCATTTTTTTCTAGTTTTTTTTATTTATGTAACATTAAAAAAAGACATGTTTGTATTAATGATTTCTGTGTTTTTCCCCCCATTATTTTATTACAGGACAAGTAAACAACTTAAAATGAGCACATATTAATATTATTTAACTATAATATTTTCTATTAAATTCTGTTGCATTTTTCACTTTACTTGTAGCCATCAATGATGCATTTATAGAGGTTAGTACATTATTACTCACAATAAGTATTTATAAGAACACAACACGGCTATTAATAACAATATATTAACTTATTTATTTGACAGGAATAAATCTGAATTACTAAAAAGTCATTGCAACTATAAAATAATAACACTATAGCAATGCAGGCTGCATCTTTATAAATACATTCATGGAAACAAACGACTGACTGATTAACACTTATAAATCAGCGTATAATGGATTATGGATGGTGACTTGCTGAAGGTAGATGGTGACTTAGCTGCATGGTGAAGACATGGATGCATGGATATTCCTTGCAGGTGACAATGGTGATGATGGATGTGAAGACGGAGGATTGGGAACCCGGAAGACAGACTAAAGACAGGAGATTAGACGAGACAGATCACAGGTAGGTTGACAGGTATGGAGTCTGATGTGGACCAGTGTATACTGTGACGAGACCAGACCAGGAGTGAATGGTGAACAGTGAATATAAAGGGTAAGTCTATGATGAGGTGCAGGTGCAGCGAGTCAGTATTCTGGTGAATGTGAACGAGTGTGTGCAGGTGGTGAGCAGAGAGGATAATGAGAAGTGTAGTGCAGATGCGGTGAGTGGTGAATTTGACATTACTCTCCTCTCCCAGGAGGCGTGTCCTCGTGCCATAAGCTGGGGTGGGAGGGTGTGAACCCCGGAGGCTGACAAGGGTGTGACTCGGTGGACCAGGAAGCCTCAAGGGCAGATCAGACAGCTCAGGGGACCATGGTGGATCAGGCAGCCATGGCGGCTCAGGAAGCTCAGGCTCAGGCTGGAGCCCTCTCTGGACTCTGGTCAGGGGCCGGAGCCCTCTCTGGACTCTGGTCACGGGCTGGAGCCCTCTCTGGACTCTGGTCACGGGCTGGAGCCATCTCTGGACTCTGGTCAGGGGCTGGAGCCCTCTCTGGACTCTGGTCACGGGCTAGAGCACTCTCTGGACACTGGTCAGGGGCTGGAGCCATCTTTGGACTCTGGTCAGGGGCTGGAGCCATCTCTGGACTCTGGTCAGGGGCTGGAGCCATCTCTGGACTCTGGACGGAGACAGGGGATGTCTCTGGGATCTGGATGGAAACGGGACATCACTGGGCTCTAAACTGAGACAGGGGACGTCACTGGGCTCTAAACTGAGACAGGGGATGTCACTGGGCTCTGGACGGAGACAGGGAACGCTTCTGTTCAGAAGTCTATGAGTATTCCTCAATCAATCCATTCTAAACAATATAACAAGAAAAAAAATTATAAAATTATAATTGAATGCCTAGTCCATCTAGTGAAATCCACTAGTTTTTTGTCAAAATTTTATAGGGTCGCTAACGACCCGATGTGTGTAAGATTGTACGTATATTCTTTTCTGCACAATAATAAATTAATCTATAATGATGAAATAAGTGCAATTCAGCTTTATTCCTCAAGGTGGCAATGTCTGATACACAATGATGAAGTGACGTTTCACTCATAGTTACCTCAGACAGAAAACGAAACAATAATAATTATAATCTGCAAAACTTGAAAAAGCTCAGCGATTTACTGCAGAGCAAGTAGTGAACACATTCAAATATTAGTGTTACTGTCACTTGATGATGAATCTGGTCAAGAAGCTGTCAGTGATCAAAATATTTATTTTGAAGGCGTTGAAAATGAGTTTTGAGAATATGCATGAGATCGCGAATATGAGCCAGATGCTGAATGTACTGGGAAATGAGCTCTGACGAGGACAGTGATAATGGCATAAAATGTCTGCTCAAACTGAACCCTTCCAAGTTCAAAAAGGTAACGAAATATGTTTTATTTTAACTTTTATATTCTTATTATATTCTATTATATTCTTCTGTAATTGTTATCAGGAGTTTTATATATTATTGCGACATGTAGAGATCTATCTATCCATCTCTAAAGACCCGAATATGTAAGAACGTTTGGCGAAACAGTCATGCATTTAAGAGTTAAAGCAGTTTGAACAGAAGAAATGTCAGGGTCCTTTACTCTTGCTATTAGTTCCATGCTGTGCAAGACTGCTTTTCTGGTTCGAGAGAAGACAGGAGACTCAGGCATAGCGGTTATGATGGCTGGAGTGGACAAGGGTGCATTGTTGGTCTGGTCTTCTGTCACAACACATAATGGAACAGACAGACAGGTAAGTGTTAATTAATGATGTTTTTTAAGCAGAGTGAAGAAACAGTGGGAACCAGGCGATGGGAAGTGGATGGTGACTTGCTGAAGGTAGATGGTGACTTAGCTGGTGAAGACTGGATATTCCTTGCAGGTGACAATGGATACAAAGATGGAGGATTGGGAACCAGGAAGACAGATTGAAGACAGGAGATTAGACTAGACGGATCACAGGTAGGTTGACAGGTAAGGAGTCTGATGTGGACCAGTGTATACTGTGACGAAACCAGACCAGGAGTGAATGGTGAACGGTGAATATAAAGGGTAAATCTATGATGAGGTGCAGGTGCAGCGAGTCAGTACTCTGGTGATTGTGAACGAGTGTGTGCAGAGAGGATAATGGGAAGTGTAGTGCAGATGGGGTGAGTGAGCTGGTGAATGTGACATAGGGTCATTAAAAGCAAATAACCCCTCGCCCCTCCAGATATCACTTTTGCCCACTACTGTATAAAAACATCTTTGTTTCCATTCTTTAACTCACAATAATGAAAGTGTTTCTGCTCTGTAAAAAGTTTTAACCTGCAATTATTGAGATATTTCTAAACGATTTAGCACATACAAATGTGTTTTGTTGGTATACATTACTGTATTTAGGTTGATTCAGTTATATTTGACTTGTATAAAACCATTCATATAATCAAAATAATAGTTGATTTTATGAATCAACAGAATTAAGACTTTAGGCCTTGCAATTGATAAAAGGCATCAGGAAGTAACTATTGGGGGAGCAATGATACGTTACATTTGTCCTTTTTTTTCATATACAATATATGTTTGGGAAGTTTGCGAGGGGACTAGATCCAGACAACATTACTTCTTTCATCCATTCAGGCAGAGAAAACAAGGCTTGAGATGTCAGATCTCTTTATGTGTGACACCCCGGGCCCCAGAATGTGGGCTGTGTTCATTGGTAGGGCAGTCAGGTAGGCTGTGTGGAGTCCTGCAGAAGAGGCTCAGCGCTGGGTTTCCGCTCTGGCTGAAAGACTAGGGACAGACTGGCGTGTCTGTTGCCGGGTGATCAACAAGGTGGTCTAGGGCCAGTTCAATAGAGAGAGAAAAAACTGGGAATGGGCACAAAACAAACAGATACCTCTTCCCACAATGTAGGAATAGGAATGGGAATATGAATGCGATAGTGAACTTGTTTTAAAGATGTTTTGGTAACACTTTACAATAAGGTTCATTAGTTAACATTAGTTATACATTGGTAAACATGAACAAATAATGAACTGCACTTATAAAGCATTTATTTATCTTTGTTAATGTTAATTTCAACATTTACTAATACTTTATTAAAATCTTGTTAACATTAGTTAATGCACCGTGAATTAACATGAACAAACCTTGAACAGCTGTATTTTTATTAACTAACATTAACAAAGATGAACAAATACAGTAACAAATGTATTGCGCATGGTTAGTTCATGTTAGTTAATACATTAACTAATGTTAACTAATGAAATCTTATTGTAAAGTGTTACCGATGTTTTTTCTTTTGACTTTGGGATGTTATCTCCACTACAAAAGTGGCTTGCAGTGTGATTTCCTCATTGAATACTTAACAGTGTTGAGAAAAGTTACTTTTAAAAGTAATGCATTGCAATATTGCGTTACTCCCTAAAAAGAAACTAGTTGTGTTACTTAGTTACTTTTTAAGGAAAATAAACTGTCATGTTACTTGTGCGTTACTTTAACAGAGAGTCTATTTACACCAAGTGCTATTCACACTAGCTCTGCCCCCAATGCCTGGTTGGGCCAAATAAGATTAAAAAAAGACGTGCATATTTCATTGTCTTCAAAGCAGTAAAGCATAAGGCTTAAAGACAGAGGTGTCAAAAGTATTCACACTCATTACTCAGGTAGAAGTATAGATACTAGGGTTTAAAAATACTTCTGAAGAAGTTGAAGTATCAACTCAAGCTTTTTACTCAAGTAAAAGTGTAAAAGTACTGGTTTCAAAACTACTTAAAGTACAACCCCAAATCAGAAAAAGTTGGGACAGTATGGAAAACGCAAAAAAAAAAAAGTGATTTCTAAATTTACTTTGACTTGTATTTCATTGCAGACAATATGAACACAAAATATTTCATGTTTTGTCTGGTCAACTTCATGTCATTTGTAAATATGCATCCTTTCCTGTCATTCAGACCTGCAACACATTTCAAAAAAAGTTGGGACAGGAGCAATTTAGGGCTAGTAATGAGGTAAAATGGTTAAATAATGATGTGATTTGAAATAGGTGATGTCAACAGGTGATTGTAATAATGATTTGGTACAAAAGCAGCATCCAAGAAAGGTCTAATCCTTTAGGAGCAAAGATGGGCCGAGGATCGCCAGTTTGCCAACAAATACGTGAGAAAATTATTGAAATGTTTAAAAACAATGTTCCTCAAAGAAAGATAGGAAGAGATTTGGATATTT
Source organism: Gobio gobio (assembly GCF_949357685.1). Classification (NCBI taxonomy): domain Eukaryota; kingdom Metazoa; phylum Chordata; class Actinopteri; order Cypriniformes; family Gobionidae; genus Gobio; species Gobio gobio. The sequence continues at coordinate 15,274,939 of NC_137112.1, read as the reverse complement.
CACATTCAACAGTGCATAACATAATTAAAAGATTCAAGGAATCTGGAGGAATTTCAGTGCGTAAAGGACAAGGACGCAAGCCTAAGCTGAACAACCGTGATCTCCGATCCCTCAGGCGGCACTGCATCAAGAATCGTCATTCATCTATAAGCAATATCACCACATGGGCTCAGGACTACTTTGGCAAACCTTTGTCAAGTACCACAATACGTAGTTACATCCACAAATGCCAGTTAAAACTGTACTGTGCCAAAAGGAAGCCCCATGTTAACAGTGTCCAGAAGCGCCGTCGACTTCTCTGGGCTCGGAGGCATCTGGGATGGACCATCACACAGTGGAAACGTGTACTGTGGTCAGATGAATCAGTATTTGAGGTATTTTCTGGGAGGAATGGACGCTGTGTGCTCCGGACCAAAGAAGAAATGGATCATCCAGACTGTTAGTCCAAAAGCCAGGGTCTGTCATGGTATGGGGTTGTGTCAGTGCCCTTGGCAAAGGTAACTTGCACTTCTGTGAAGGCACCATTAATGCTGAAAAGTACATCGAGATTTTGGAGCATAATATGCTGCCTTCAAGAAGACATCTTTTCCAGGGACGTCCATGCATATTTCAACAAGACAATGCAAAACCACATTCTGCACACATTACAAAGTCCTGGCCGCGGAGGAAGAGGGTACGGGTACTTGACTGGCCTGCCTGCAGTCCCGACCTGTCTCCAATAGAGAATGTGTGGCGCATTTTGAAGCGCAAAATGCGACAACGAGGACCCCGTACTGTTGCCCACCTTAAGACTTGTTTGCAGGAAGAATGGGACAAAATTACACCTGAAACACTTCATCACTTGGTGTCTTCAGTCCCTAAACGTCTTTTAAGTGTTGTGAAAAGGAATGGCAACATTACAAAGTGGTAAACTTTTTTTGAAATGTGTTGCAGGTCTGAATGACAGGAAAGGATGCATATTTACAAATGACATGAAGTTTTTGTTCATATTGTCTGCAATGAAATACAAGTCAAAGTAAATTTAGAAATCACTTCTTGTTTCTTTGTTTTTTGCGTTTTTCATACTGTCCCAACTTTTTCTGATTTGGGGTTGTATATAAGTAAAAGTAATGTAAGGAAAAAATGCCATTGAGGACAAAAGCTTAGGCCGCGCCACAGGGGCCTATAGTGCACTACCCCACCTCCTCAAAAAAAAAATTCTAAAGGCCATAATGCAAATACATTAAAGAACCAATTATGTGTACTACTGAGCATTAACATGTGTTTCATGGAGAGGAAGATATGATGACTAGTTGCCTATAAGTATTGTAATGGTGCAAAAACTTTAGAGGCATGTTATCAATAACCTTTATTGGAATGTAAATGTACATGTGTGATCAGTGTTACCAGATTGGTCGACGATTTCCAGCCCAAAAGCTCACCAAAACCTGCCCACTCCAACAACAAAAAAAAACGCACAAAACTTTAACTGCCAAAATAATGTGATATTATTTTATTGCCATACCAATCAAGGTTGATAAGGAACATTTTATCTCCTTAAAACATAACGTTGATGATAAAAAAATCCCTTTCCCAGGAAAACGGATCAAATAAGACTATATGTCCAGGTGAAAACTGTCAAAACGGCAATTCCTCAGAAAAACACATGCATCATTTCAATGTTGGGGTGAAATGCTGTTTCAAGCATAGTGAGTTTTTTACACTGTTAAAGACTTGTATTCCCATGATAAACATGGACAAAGTTTCAAAAATTAAGTTGGACGTTTGATGGAGTATTTCTGTGCCAAAAATACCGGTTTCTCAAAAGTTTCAGAAAGTTTCTTTTCGAGTATGACATCAAATGGGGCGGAATTTCCTTATATGGGTCCAAAAAGGCACTTCTCCTGGAAGGGCGCGCACGCTCCCGTAGATCAGAGCAAGAGAGCGAAAGCAGTACGCCCATCAGTATGGGCCTATGTGACGTCTAATGGGGCGGAATTTCCTTATATGGGTCCAAAGGGCACTTCTCCCGGAAGGGCACGCACACTCCCGTGGACCAGAGCGAGAGAGCGAAAGCAGTACGCCCATCAAATCACTTTGCTCGGCTGCGCTGCAGTCACAGGACTTCACGACATCAACAATGTCACCAAAGAACTGTGTTTTTGGTTGTCAAGGCAAGACAGCCCAACGAACCCAGAGTTAAAGGAACTGTATGTAAGAAATGTATTTAAATTAATCATAAAATCGCCCTGATATGTCACTAGACATTAAGAAATCATGTTAATTTAAAATACTTCTATCACTGACAACAGTAGTCCCGCCAGGATATTGTCATTTGAAAAGTGAAGTTGCAGCCCTCAACTGATGTTGATGTTGACATGTTGTGTTTTGGCCTGAAGCGCCACCCTCCACCTGTCTACCAATCACAAAGTCAGTAGTGTTTCGGCATCCAGGTTGCCAGCTCTGCTCTAGTTACCACAGCTGCAGCTGCAAACTTTTTGGATAAAAAAAAAAAAAACTTTACGAAACCTAAAAGACCTCGTTATGAATCAGAAAACCGTTGTGACAATGTAAAAAAAAGAACTTGCTGTGTAGGACTCGTCACTTGCCATTGGAAGCTCCTTGTAGCAGCCTACATTCCTGCTGGATCCTGCAGCCTATCTGGCAACCTCGAGTCAGGGGGAGGGGGAGAGGGATACACCGCACTACAGTCATTTGAAAGTGATTGCAGTACCAGTTTTGGCCACAATCTTACATACATTTCCTTTAATGAGACAGTGGATGGAGTTTGTTTTTCCGGAGCAGCAACAGAGTTGTACAAGTGTTTTGCTTGTTCCCTGCATTCCGGCTGCATTTTATAAGCAAGGCCCAGTTCGACGCTGGATTTGTAGCTCATCTAATGCTGAAAGATGGAGCACTCCCAGCGATTAAGGTTCACGGTCGTGACTCGTGTTTTAGAAGCAGGTGGTGAGTAAAACTGCTTCAAATGTCTGTGTGTTGTTTAGCTATCGACTCATTCATTCAAATGCACTACTATTCCATTGTTTTTCTATGTAAACACGCTCAAGTCTGACGTGCAAAACCGTTACGCTTGCTACTGTTAACATTAAATCACATATAATAGTCCATAAACTAAATGATATCCTCATAAAGGGTTAGTAAACGCACACCAAATGTTATAAAACTTGCACATGACAAGCCACTAAGCAAGTATTACAGTTCATACCATTGAGACGTCCTTTTATAGTCGTTGTTGCTGCTTCTTCTGTTCAATTTCAGCCTCTAGATCTGATTCTGGATCATATATGAATGGCTGAATCTGATTGATCTCCATGGTTTATTTAGGATAACTTTTTTTTCCACGTTTAAGGATGTCACAGCTTTCAGACACTCTCAACGCAATAGCTGAGCGCGCTCGTGATTCTTTAGCTCCGCCCGCACGATACGCCTCCAGCCGCTCGTTTTTTTTCGGAACTTGGTACAACGTATCTTTCTTTTATAAATATAATAAAACTAAAGACTTTTTGGAGATATGAAGGATGCAATACTACTCTATAGGTACTCAAGATTGACATGAGATTGACTGACTGAAACTGAGTGTTTCACCCCCCCCACCCCCACCCCCTTAAGTGCAAAAAGTGCCCACTATATGATAGTAATTAACAGGCATTTCACACACGTTAATGCACACACCACAGCCAAAATGTGTCATTCATTGTTACTGCACAATAATCTTGCACGGGATTATTGTACAGTGCACTGCAAATTACAACAATGCACTTACCTTTGTGTTGCGCTTTGCTTTGACAAAACTACAGTACATCTTTCGTAAAGTACATAGATCCCAAACTTAGCACAGTCAAAACTGATTAATTGTTGATTCAAACCTTTCAGCAGCTGTTGGGGTTGCTAGTTGCAGATGTCCTGCGTGTGTATATGACAATGGACAGGACTCATGGTTATATTTATAAAGAGCCTTCGAGTCACAGGTGTAATCCACGTTTTGACAGGTGTGATCCACGAGTTGGGTCACTCTCCCACTCTTTACTGTACATACAACTTTATGTATATGTATGCCACTGTGGCATAGCGATCACTTGAATATACAGCAATGAGAGCAAGACACATGAAACAAGGGAACCAATCAGAATATGACACATAACTAAACCAGCCAATAGGAACATAACACATGAGACTAGGGAAGCACATGACTTGATCACATGATGGGAAGGGAATCACATGACCAGACCAGAAACTGAAACATGACTATGAGATTACAAAATAAGAGACATGAAAACATAAACGTGCAACCAAAACCCAAAACCAACCGTGACACCCCCCCCCCCCCCCCCCCCCCCGCCCTCTAAGGGCGGCTCCTGACGCTCTAACAAGCAACCCAAAACAAACAAAAAAGTCCTGGAGGGTGGCCCGTGAAGGGGAACTGGGACAGGATCGTGGAGCAGAGGCGGGCCTGGAGTGTGGGCGGACCTGGACCGTGGAGCTGAGGGGGGCCTGGACCGTGGGCGGACCTGGGCTGTGGTGCAGTAGAGGACCTGGGCAGTGGAGCACTGGAGGACCTGGGCCATGGTGCAGTGGTGGACCTGGGCAGTGGAACACCGGAGGACCTGGACCATGGTGCAGTGTAGGGCCACCTCCACTGGAGCTTGGTACCTATAGTCCCCCCCAAAAGACTCTCCAGGGGAAACTTGAATGGTGGCCATGGCGTGATGAGGCTCTGGCATGGCATCCGTGGCAGGACGGGGCTCCGGCGTGGCCGCTGTGGCAGGATGAGGCTCTGGCATGGCAGGACGAGTCTCCGGTGTGCATGGCAGGTCACTTGGCTCTGGACGTGGACAGGGGACGCCGCTTGGCTCTGGACGTGGACAGGAGACACCGCTTGACTCTGGACGTGGACAGGCTACTCTTTTTAAGTTTTATGCTTTCAGTTGTTTATTTATTTCTTAAAGTTTGTTGAACATTCACCGGTTCCTGCCTCCTTCTTCCCATATCAACATACCTTGTTACCTAATGTCACATACTCAACACCCTCAATCAATTTGATTGGTCATTGTCCAATTTTTTATGGATTTTGGTTAATTTTTACTGAGCTGATTAATTCAGACTTTACTACTCTACAGCACCCATGGATTATTTCATTGCATCCTGCTGTATTTATTATATAAAGTGTCTCACTCATTTAATTCTTAAATCTCATGCCACAAAGGGAGAAAGGGAAGTTAATCCAAAGATGTTTATGTCTCTATGTATCGGTATCTTTGTCCTGCTTTTGTATGTGGTTTGTAAATTTCCACCTTCTTGATTCTGAAATAATTCAATTCATGTTTATCTAAGGATCAGAAACTGTATTTTTGTCAATCATTCTGCCATGCTGCAATAACAAGACATTTTTCCCAGAATGCATGTGCACATTTGATTGGTTGACGCAGAGCTTCCCTTGAGTGAGCCTTGTCTGGTTGCTCTATTTGGGGTAATGGAGGTGGGCATAAATAAATTCAGCAGTCAAGGTGAATATCAGGAGTTAATGACTTTTCCAGATCCGCCCCACATCCACCTGCCCTCACAGCTTGATAGAGGGAAACAGGCACAGCAGGCAGAAAAAATGCTGCGCTTTCCTGGTAATTATTATATTATATTATATTATATTATATTATATTATATTATATTATATTATATTATATTATATTATATTATATTATATTATATTATATTATATTATATTATATTATATTATATTATATTACATTATTACTTATAATGCCTCATAGATTAGTCGCTGTTTTTTCCTCAATACACAGCATTTTGTCTTATAATGAACAAACTTTAGGTGTTCATATTTAATAATGAAAAAAACAACAACAAAACAAAAACAGTAAACACTTGCTACCAAAACACACACAAAAGTAGACACGCTACATTTGGAATATTTGTGGATGGGTTGCTAGGAAACAGACCACTCAACTTCAGTGCATGATATCTGTGGCCTCCTGTGGATTGACTCCACTGCAGCTGCTCAAATAGGTTCATTAAGTTTTATAGAATCCCACTAAATGCCTAGATTAGAGCTCAGAGGTTAATACACATTGAGATAAGCCTTTGAAATACTTGCTCTTCCTTCAGTAGTGCACTGACATATGTACGTTTTTGTCTTTCTTCTATTTGCAATTAATTGTCTTGAAGATATGCATTAATTGTCTTTTGTAATACCGATGTAATGACCACAAGAGATCTGTAGATCTTAAAATATCATCCTTTTGTGTAAATTTGGAAATATTCTGTGTGAGACTGCATATGTCAGCTTGACAAAGCAAATACACCGATCAGGCATAACATTATGAGCACTGACAGTGAAGTAAATGCCATTGGTTATATCTTCATCACGGCACCTGTTAGTGGGTGGGATATATTAGGCAGCAAGTGGACATTTTGTCCTCAAAGTTGATGTGTATAGCTTGGAACATACTCTGCAAGAACAAAGAAATTTGTTCGTTTTCTCGAGGTGACAAGAACAAAGTTCGTTCTGGCCAGGACATTCCATACTTCACGAGAAAAGCAGGTGCCGAACATCTCCGTTTCTCTGCATTAACCCTGCCCACTTTAAAATTCTGATCAATCACACAATAGTTCTCGGACACCCACAAGAAAAAAGTTCTGCTCAGACGATTTGTCGAGATTGAGCTGCGAGAACTCCCAAACCAGGGCTCCGAGAACAAAATGACGTCATTTTGTTCTCACAGCCCTGGGAGCAAGAACTTTTTTCTCTGTTCTTGCGGAGTATGTTGCAGCCTTTAGAAGCAGGAAAAATGGGCAAATGTAAGCTTTTGAGCGAGTTTGACTTGGTCCACATTGTGATGGCTAGACGACTGGGTCAGAGCATCTCCAAAACTTCAGCTCTTGTGGGGTGTTCCTGGTCTGCAGTGGTCAGTGTCTATCAAAAGTGCTCCAAGGAAGGAACAGTGGTGATTCGGTGACAGGGTCATGGGCGGCCAAGGCTCATTGATGCACGTGGGGAGCGAAGGCTGGCCCATGTGGTCCGATCATAAAGACGAGATACTGGAGCTCAAGTTACTCAAGAAGTTAATGCTGGTTCTGATAGAATGGTGTCAGAATTCACAGTGCATCACAGTTTGTTGCGTATGGGGCTGCATAGCTGCAGACCAGTCAGAGTGCTCATGATGACCCCTGTCCACCGCCGAAAGCACCAACAGTGGGCACGTGAGCATCAGAACTGGACCATGGAGCAATGGAAGAAGGTGGCCTGGTCTGTTGAATCATGTTTTCTTTTACATCACGTGGATGGCCGGGTGCGTGTGCGTGGCTTACCTGGGGAACACATGGCACAAGGATGCACTATGGGAAGAAGGCAAGCTGGCGGAGGCAGTGTGATGCTTTGGGCAATGTTCTGCTGGGAAACCTTGGGTCCTGCAATCCATGTGAATGTTACTTTGACATGTACCACCTACCTAAGCGTTGTTGCAGACCATGTACACCCTTTCATGGAAACGCTATTCCCTGGTGGCTGTGGCCTCTTTCAGCAGGAAAGTGCCCTACCTCAAAGCAAAAATGGTTCAGGAATGGTTTGAAGAGCACAACAATGAGTTTGAGGTGTTGACTTGGCTTCCAAATTCCCCAGATCTCAATCCAATCGAGCATCTGTGGGATGTGGTGAACAAACAGGTCCGATCCATGGAGGCCCCACCTCGCAACTTACAGGACTTAAAGGATATGCTGCTAATATATTGGTGCCAGATACCACAGCACACCTTCAGGGGTCTAGTGGAGTCCACACCTCGATGGGTCAGGGCTATTTTGGCTGCAAAAGGGGGACCAACACAATCTTAGGAATAATGTTATGCCTGATCGGTGTATGATATTGTATTTAAGCTTGTTCAATGAACAAATTTCTTCAATTTATCATCCAGCTTTTAAGCTACATGCACCAAACTCAGATCAGTTAGAAATAACTAACTTCACATTTGCATATTTTACAGTATTGGCAATGTAAAAGTAGGTCTGAGCTGAAGCCTTTAGCTAGTTCAGAAGTTGGCCAGATCTACAGCTCAGATCCTTTGGCTAGAGGTGTCCACATAATCCTTGTGCAATCATTTTAGGTCACTGCCTCTGTGAGGAAGCTTCTTTCTTTTCTTTTTTTTTTTTGCAGTTACACCACCCATTGACCATCAGCATTATCATAAGCTCCGGCAACTGACTGAGCGCTCAGGCAATGACAAGCAGCCAGAGGCGTCTCTCTGGCAGAACTCCAGAGAACAGCACAGTCTTTAGGCTCTCTTTAACCTATACAGAACCTGTGAGGTTTCCTTGTTACTTGGTTCCCTTGAATAACCGAGTAAAAGGAGACTGTCACTTGCTCTGTTTCCATTCAAAGCTGATAATTTAACTTGTGTGCACAATTGTAATATTGCATAAAACATCTGTGAATAAAGCACCGCTTCCATACAATGTGTTCAAGAGAACAAAATAATCACTTCCTGAGAAATTGGCCCAAAATATCAGTAATAAAAAATTAATTTACTCAATCGGGCTCTTTTCCCTCCATTATAAATGAGTGTCATCTCAGAGTGTCAGGCGAAACACACACACACACACTCAGAGCGTCAGGCGAAACACACTAAACGCCGTCATGTTCTCTTGCGTTGGGATGCTGGTGTTTGGGAACAAAATCTTGTGAGACACTTCTGGAGGAATTAAACCAAATCATTCTGATCACAGATTTTGACGCCGCCGTTTCAGAGCCACCAAACCAATATTTGAGATGTGCGATGCCATTTGTCTGCTTTTTAGGGCAGTTATCCAATCACAGAATCGCGTTAGGTTTTTGTTGTACATCGAGGGATTTGTTCAGTAAATGTGTTTCCATCATAGTTTGACCCATAAACTGACCCATACGGACGCACACCTGTACATAACCCTACAATTAAACTTACCCATACCACCACACCTTTCCCTAACTTAACCCGTATCCCACCTCAATAGCAGCAAAAGTGTAAACAATAACCTAACCCTGTCTCTAACTTCCCCCTAAACTGACCCATACCACCACATCTGTCCCTAACCCTACCCTTAAACTGACCCATACCACCACATCTGTCCCTAACTCTACCCTTAAACTGACCCATACCACCACACCTGTCCCTAACTCTACCCTTAAACTGACCCATACCACCACACCTGTCCCTAATTCTACCCTTAAACTGACCCATACCACCCCACCTGTCCCTAACTCTACCCTTAAACTGACCCATACCACCACACCTGTCCCTAATTCTACCCTTAAACTGACCCACACCACCACATCTGTCCCTAACCCTACCCTTAAACTGACCCATACCATCACACCTGTCCCTAACTCTACCCTTAAACTGACCCATACCACCACACCTGTCCCTAATTCTACCCTTAAACTGACCCATACCACCCCACCTGTCCCTAACTCTACCCTTAAACTGACCCATACCACCACACCTGTCCCTAATTCTACCCTTAAACTGACCCATACCACCACACCTGTCCCTAACTCTAACCATAAACTGACCCATACCACCACACCTGTCCCTAACTTCCCCCGAAACTGACCCTTACCACCACATCTGTCCCTAACCCTACCCTTAAACTGACCCATACCACCACACCTGTCCCTAACCCTACCCTTAAACTGACCCATACCACCACACCTGTCCCTAATTCTACCCTTAAACTGACCCATACCACCACACCTGTTCCTAACTCTACCCTTAAACTGACCCATACCACCACACCTGTCCCTAATTCTACCCTTAAACTGACCCATACCACCACATCTGTCCCTAACCAAACCCTTAAACTGACCCATGCCACCACAACTGTCCCTAACTTCCCCCCAAACTGACCCTTACCACCACATCTGTCCCTAACCCTACCCTTAAACTGACCCATACCACCACACCTGTCCCTAACTCTACCCTTAAACTGACCCATACCACCACACCTGTCCCTAATTCTACCCTTAAACTGACCCATACCACCCCACCTGTCCCTAACTCTACCGTTAAACTGACCCATACCACCACACCTGTCCCTAACTCTACCCTTAAACTGACCCATACCACCACACCTGCCCCTAACTCAACCCTTAAACTGACCCATACCACCAAAACTGTCCCTAACCCTACCCTTTAACTGACCCATACCACCACACCTGTCCCTAACTCTACCCTTAAACTGACCCATACCACCCCACCTGTCTCTAACTCTACCCTTAAACTGACCCATACCACCACACCTGTCCCTAATTCTACCCTTAAACTGACCCATACCACCCCACATGTCCCGAACTCTACCCTTAAATTAACCCATACCACCACACCTGTCCCTAATTCTACCCTTGAACTGACCCATACCACCACACCTAACTCTACCCTTAAACTGACCCATACCACCACACCTGTCCCTAACTCTACCCTTAAACTGACCCATACCACCACACCTGTCCATAACCCTACCCCTAAACTGACCCATACCACCACATCTGTCCCTAACCCTACCCTTAAACTGACCCATACCACCACACCTGTCCCTAACTCTACCCTTAAACTGACCCATACCACCACACCTGTCCCTAACTCTACCCTTAAACTGACCCATACCACCACACCTGTCCCTAACTCTACCCTTAAACTGACCCATACCACCACACCTGTCCCTAATTCTACCCTTAAACTGACCCACACCACCACACCTGTCCCGAACCTCCCCTTAAACTGACCCATACCACCATATCTGTCCCTAACCCTACCCTTAAATTGACCCATACCACCACACCTTTCCCTAACTCTACCCTTAAACTGACCCACACCACCACACCTGTCCCTAACCCTACCCTTAAACTGACCCATACCACCACACCTGTCCCTAACGCTACCCTTAAACTGACCCATACCACCACACCTGTCCCTAACTCTACCCTTAAACTGACCCATACCACCACACCTGTCCATAACCCTACCCCTAAACTGACCCATACCACCACATCTGTCCCTAACCCTACCCTTAAACTGACCCATACCACCACACCTGTCCCTAACTCTACCCTTAAACTGACCCATACCACCACACCTGTCCCTAACTCTACCCTTAAACTGACCCATACCACCACACCTGTCCCTAATTCTACCCTTAAACGAACCCACACCACCACACCTGTCCCGAACTTCCCCTTAAACTGACCCATACCACCACATCTGTCCCTAACCCTACCCTTAAACTGACCCATACCACCACACCTGTCCCTAACTCTACCCTTAAACTGACCCACACCACCACACCTGTCCCTAACCCCACCCTTAAACTGACCCATACCACCACACCTGTCCCTAACTCTACCCTTAAACTGACCCATACCACCACACCTGTCCCTAACTCTACCCTTAAACTGACTCATACCACCTCACCTGTCCCTAACTGTACCCTTAAACTGACCCATACCACCACACCTGTCCCTAATTCTACCCTTAAACTGACCCACACCACCACACCTGTCCCGAACTTCCCCCTAAACTTACCCATACCACCACATCTGTCCCTAACCCTACCCTTAAACTCACCCATACCACCACACCTGTCCCTAACTCTACCCTTAAACTGACCCACACCACCACACCTGTCCCTAACCCTACCCTTAAACTGACCCATACCACCACACCTGTCCCTAACTCTACCCTTAAACTGACCCATACCACCACACCTGTCCCTAACTCTACCCTTAAACTGACCCACACCACCACACCTGTCCCTAACCCTACCCTTAAACTGACCCATACCACCACACCTGTCCCTAACTCTACCCTTAAACCTACCCATACCACCACACCTGTCCCTAATTCTACCCTTAAACGGACCCACACCACCACACCTGTCCCGAACTTCCCCTTAAACTGACCCATACCACCACATCTGTCCCTAACCCTACCCTTAAATTGACCCATACCGCCACACCTGTCCCTAACTCTACCCTTAAACTGACCCACACCACCACACCTGTCTCTAACTCCACCCTTAAAGTGACCCATACCACCACACCTGTCCCTAACTCTACCCTTAAACTGACTCATACCACCACACCTGTCCCTAACTCTACCCTTAAACTGACCCATACCACCACACCTGTCCCTAATTCTACCCTTAAACTGACCCACACCACCACACCTGTCCCGAACTTCCCCCTAAACTGACCCATACCACCACATCTGTCCCTAACCCTACCCTTAAACTGACACATACCACCACACCTGTCCCTAACTCTACCCTTAAACTGACCCATACCACCACACCTGTCCATAACCCTACCCCTAAACTGACCCATACCACCACATCTGTCCCTAACCCTACCCTTAAACTGACCCATACCACCACACCTGTCCCTAACTCTACCCTTAAACTGACCCATACCACCACACCTGTCCCTAACTCTACCCTTAAACTGACCCATACCACCACACCTGTCCCTAATTCTACCCTTAAACGAACCCACACCACCACACCTGTCCCGAACTTCCCCTTAAACTGACCCATACCACCACATCTGTCCCTAACCCTACCCTTAAACTGACCCATACCACCACACCTGTCCCTAACTCTACCCTTAAACTGACCCACACCACCACACCTGTCCCTAACCCCACCCTTAAACTGACCCATACCACCACACCTGTCCCTAACTCTACCCTTAAACTGACCCATACCACCACACCTGTCCCTAACTCTACCCTTAAACTGACTCATACCACCTCACCTGTCCCTAACTGTACCCTTAAACTGACCCATACCACCACACCTGTCCCTAATTCTACCCTTAAACTGACCCACACCACCACACCTGTCCCGAACTTCCCCCTAAACTTACCCATACCACCACATCTGTCCCTAACCCTACCCTTAAACTCACCCATACCACCACACCTGTCCCTAACTCTACCCTTAAACTGACCCACACCACCACACCTGTCCCTAACCCTACCCTTAAACTGACCCATACCACCACACCTGTCCCTAACTCTACCCTTAAACTGACCCATACCACCACACCTGTCCCTAACTCTACCCTTAAACTGACCCACACCACCACACCTGTCCCTAACCCTACCCTTAAACTGACCCATACCACCACACCTGTCCCTAACTCTACCCTTAAACCTACCCATACCACCACACCTGTCCCTAATTCTACCCTTAAACGGACCCACACCACCACACCTGTCCCGAACTTCCCCTTAAACTGACCCATACCACCACATCTGTCCCTAACCCTACCCTTAAATTGACCCATACCGCCACACCTGTCCCTAACTCTACCCTTAAACTGACCCACACCACCACACCTGTCTCTAACTCCACCCTTAAAGTGACCCATACCACCACACCTGTCCCTAACTCTACCCTTAAACTGACTCATACCACCACACCTGTCCCTAACTCTACCCTTAAACTGACCCATACCACCACACCTGTCCCTAATTCTACCCTTAAACTGACCCACACCACCACACCTGTCCCGAACTTCCCCCTAAACTGACCCATACCACCACATCTGTCCCTAACCCTACCCTTAAACTGACACATACCACCACATCTGTCCCTAACTCTACCCTTGAACTGACCCACACCACCACACCTGTCCCTAACCCTACCCTTAAACTGACCCATACCACCACACCTGTCCCTAACTTTACCCTTAAACTGACCCATACCACCACACCTGTCCCTAACTTAACCCGTATCCCACCTCAATAGCAGCAAAAGTGTTTTGCAATACAATATTAAAACAATAAGTATATTGTAAGTAGTTATGGCCACTTAATATCAAGTGGGACAGAGATTTGTATTTGTGGGATTTGATGAATGAATGTTTCAGTTTAAACAAGAACAACATCAGCAAAAAATACTCTCCTGACTTGGCCTTGAGTAACTTCTTCTTACTTGTCACTACATGTCACTGGTTCTCACAGTCATAAATTCTCACACAAAAGAACATTCTTTGCTTTATGTGTCCTTTTGTCATCTTGTTGATGGGCCTGCCCTCATAAAACCCTTTCCACTACATAATTGCCATTTTAGAGCCTTTTTTAAGAGGATAATGTGCTGCACAAACAATTCCCTTATAGCCGTTTGAAAGTTGTACATAAAAATAATGAGGAACATGTTTCGCCTTCACCACAAGTTACATAGTACTAGTACTGGTACTGTACAGGTATGTAATCAACACTTGCCCATTTTCAAAGAATAATTGCAACTGTTTCCATCTCTAATATCCTGCTTATTTCCACATGCTTTCCACATTAATGTTTTCAATTATATTCACTTGGTCTGGTTAATTGGCCATGTAATGGTCCAACCTGACCCTGCTTCACAGATCATCTCCACAGAGAGCGACCCAAAGGAACCAAAGACATGCATGAGGAGAATGTGATGGCTGAAGTCAGGCCAACCATAGCCAGTTCATCTGTAATACAGTTAGTAGAGTGTTGACATGTATAATGTGTGTTTCAAATACATACAGTAAACATAAATATGCTGTATTTGACAAGGTTCCAGAGATCTGAGACCACATTAAAATTACCTGGAATTAAATGTGTAGGTCACTAAATTGATGTACCTAGATTTAATGACATTAATTGACTGGTTTTTATCACAAATCATGCTGTGTTGTAGAGAACCTATAGTATTTTTCAAGACTTAGATTAATAATGAATAGTTTCATGTCACAATGACATAATTAACAGAATCCAGACATATGCTGTACTGCAATTAAGCTCTTTTTTCAAGCACAGGTGTCAGCAATCTGTTCTTCACTTCCCTCCACTCATCCTGCTTTCAGCCTATTCATCACTATGGAAACGGACTGGATGGATTGCTCGACTGCTCACTGATTGCTATGACGCCACAAATGACAGCGCAAGATCATGACTTGGTACATTCAGCATTTAAGGGACTAGCAAGTTAACCATTGGAGAAAAAAACTAAAACATCTAAAAAATTGTATTTTTAATTCTATAACCAACAATTGATTTCTGAAGACTTTTAGCACAACAAAGTTTAACTTTAAAACACAACCCTTCAAAATTAGAGAACACTTAAAATTACAACAATTGGCTGCTGTGATTTGTGCCAGGTCAATTACAGGTCTTTGTCGTTGATTGATAAGCTGTGGCAGAGGCAATTGAAGATCCCAGTCTAACAATCTAGCCTTGCAGAAACTAACGCGACCAGCTGCACTAATTAGTATGGTTGTAGAACACAGAAAAACGCTATCATCACCATCCTTCAGCTGTCACAATGCACAGTATAGCCATGTACATGTTGGGGTTGATGCCACTGGTGACACTAACTCAGATCGATAGATTTTAATTGCTTTTTACCACTTTTTCTAGTAGCCATGGGAAATAAACTCTCAGAGGAGTAATATAAGAGATACCCATGAAATGCATCCCAGAGAATGTAGAAAAGGTCATTCGGGTTGTAAAGGATTAAAGAATGAACAAATTCATTAATGCAAACACATTGCCTTTAATGCATTCATGTATGATGAAGTTTGACAATGATTAAAAAAAGGGAATTTGATTGTTTAAAATGAAGAGAAAATGAACTGTACATGCTAAATAGCTTTTTAAATGGCTGCATACTGGTTCTCAAACAGTTAACAAGTACTAAGAACATGACCGTTTTCCCAAGCTGTAGGTAGTGTTGTAAAGTCAGCAAAAACAATGTGAAAAATGCCTGAGAGCAACAACAAAAAGGGCTACTTTTTCTCAAAGGTGATGCCAAAAGTCTGCAGAAATAATATGTATTGCACGTAACATATATTGCATCACCATACATATAACATGTTGTGTTACAGCAAACATGATATGGGTCATTCCTGCTCTGTGGTATATTTTAAACTTCGAAACATGATTTAAGGATATATGTAAGCATATACACTAATTGCCAAAAGTTTTGGGATGCCTGCCTTTACATGCACATGAACTTCAATGACATCCCACTCTTAATCCGTAGGGTTTAATATGGAGTTGGCCCACCCTTTGTAGCTATAAAAGCTTCAACTCCTTTTTGGTTTTCCACAAGGTTCAGGAGTGTGTTTATGGGAATTTTTGACCATTCTTCTAGAAGTGTATTTGTGAGGTCAGGCACTGATGTTGGATGAGAAGGCCTGGCTTGCAGTCTCCGCTCTAATTCATCCCAAAGGTGTTCTATCGGGTTGAGGTCAGGACTCTGTGCAGGCCAGTCAAGTTCCTACACACCAAACTCGCTCATCCATGTCTTTATGGACCTTGCTTTGTGCACTGGTGTGTAGTCATGTTGGAACAGGAAGGGGCCATCCCCAAACTGTTCCCACAAAGTTGGGAGCATGAAATTGTCCAAAATGTCTGGATATGCTGAAGTATTAAGAGTTCCTTTCACTGGAACTAAGCGGCCAAGCCCAACCCCTCAAAAATAACCCCACACCCTAATCCCCCCTCCAACAAACTTTAGACTTGGCTCAATGCAGTCAGTACCTCCTTGTTCTCCTGGCAACCGCCAAACCCAGACTCGCCCATGGGACAAGAACAGACAGAGAAGCGTGATTGGTCACTCCAGAGAACACGTCTCAATATGAGACAAAATGATTTTTCTCTTGTAATACAATATTTTTTTCACGACTTCGCACTTACATATAATTTATAGAGAGTAATTTAATGCGTATTTGGCGTGCTGCCCGGGGGGAGGGCTTCGAGCTCAGAATTAGGTCCGAACCCAGAGTACCCCCCGTATATGTAAGTGGTTTTAGAGTTAAAAGGTGTGGCGAAGGGGTGGTGGAAGGGTTGCTGATAACTGTCAACAAACAGAGGTAGGACTGCTGCGTGTATATATACCTCTATTATTGAATTTCCATCTTTAAAAACGTTGAGATTAATATTTTATACAATACATTAAAGAGGACATATTACGCTTTTTGTCCATGTTGATCTGTCTTTAGTGTGTGATGTTGTTGTTTGAGCATGAAAAAGCTCCAGTTCTTCTCTGCAGTGTCAGTGTTTCTGAACTCCCTGAAACGCCTCCATTGTAGTCTTGAGTTTTCTTCCGGGAACAAACACGTCACAATATTCCTCATTATAATAATTCATTCACAGAATAAAGGGGCGGGCGTGGATGAGTTAGTAGTGTTTTGAAACTGGTGGTTCTGGTAAGGGGCGGGACATTTCCAAAACACCAGTCACAACACACTGCTCCCGCCGACCAATCAGACTACATTGTGCTTTTCAGAAGGAGGGGCTTTATAGAGACAAGAACTAAACAGGGTTGCGTCTCCCATAACAATGTCACTGATGGATTAATTACAGTACCAATGTATGATGCATTGTTTCCCAAAACCGTGTTAACATGGTTGCACTTCTGTCGTTTGAACCACGTTGGTTCAACAATATACAACTGTGTTTAATAACATCCCACGTAGGTGGAGGAGCAATAACTTCATCAACAGAATCTATTTGAGATCTCTGTGATGCCGCTGTGAAACACATGGCACTTGATGACTACTTTACTCTTTTTTGTTCCCTGTCATTTTGCTTTATTTGGTGATTGATTAGTCGTGTGTTCACACATACAACATACTCTGGGGGTTCCCTTGCACATTTACACACATGTGCACTCCTCAAAAACGGTGTTGATTGCTGACACGCTAAAATATATAGGGCCAGATTTACTAAACAGGGCAAATTATTGTGAGAATGCAATCCCATAAAAGCGCAGATGGGAGTGGAAAGTTCAGGGGAAATCTACTAACGACACGCAAATTAAAGAAAAAGACAGTCAGATCCTTTCCATAATGACCAACATACTCTACCAGGAGCAGCGCAAATTGGACTCTGGTTTAAGACGTGCTTTTTGGGTGGTAAATAATGGCACAAACCCCAGTAAATTGACGAGTGCAAACCTTAGTAAATCACCTCGCGTGATTCATTTAAAGGATTAGTTCACTTCAAAATTTAAATTTCCTGATAATTTATTCACCCCAATGTCATCCAAGATGTCCATGTCTTTCTTTCTTCAGTGGAAAAGAAATTAAGTTTTTTGAGGAAAACATTTCAGGATTTTTCTCCACACAATGGACTTCAATTGCAACCAAAATGTTGAATGTCCACATCAATGCCGTTTCAAAGGGCTTTGAACTGCTTCAAATGGTACTACGCGATCCCAGCTAAGGAATAGGGTCTTATCTAGCAAAACAATCAATCATTTTCTAAAAAAAATTCAAATGTATATACTTTTTAATCGCCTTGTGCTGGTCTGCAACGAGCCAGGGATTACGTAACGTACGTTGCAAATGTCATGCTGAACGTGGGCAGAAGTTTGTTAAACGTGTTTTGTTTAACAAAACAGGTAAAACATTGATAAATGAAATTATACATATGTCATTCAACATACAATAAAATTTGAACAATCCTCCTTCTCCACACTTTTAAACAATAGGGCGGTACTTCCGCCCACATTCGGCTTGACCTTTTCAACATACGTTACGTATTTCCTGGCTCGTTGCAGACCAACACAAGACGGTCAATTGTGTTTAAAAAGTATATACATTTGAATTTT
Source organism: Gobio gobio (assembly GCF_949357685.1). Lineage (NCBI taxonomy): Eukaryota > Metazoa > Chordata > Actinopteri > Cypriniformes > Gobionidae > Gobio > Gobio gobio. The sequence continues at coordinate 15,256,321 of NC_137112.1, read as the reverse complement.
TTTTTTTTAATGACCGATTGTTTCGCAGCTGGGATCACGCAGTACCATTTGAAGCACTTCAAAGCCCTTTGAAACTGCATTGATGTGGACATTCAACATGCTTCCACTGAAGAAAGAAAGACATGGACATCTTGGATGGCATTGGGGTGAGTGAATTATCAGGACATTTTCATTTTGAAGTGAACTAATCCTTTAAATATTCTCCTCCCATTAATTGTGCATCTGAAAGGGTAAACTCTGACAAATGCATACGCAATAAATTACCCTGTCCATGCCTTTTAGGTGCTAGTTTTTCACTGCGTGTTTTTAGTGAACGCCGAAGGTTGTTTTTTAACGCCTAAAAGAGTGTTAATAGATCTGGCCCATAGACTGAAACATAAAGTATGCATATTCAAATGAAAGAAATGATATAGAATGCACTGCATGTTAGCTTGCATATTGTGCCCAAAAGCATGATCTATTAAAGTCCACATGACATTTAATAAGAAACTCTGCCTTTAACTCTAGGTCGATGCTGTTTGTGAAAGTTTGGTGGAACTATGGTTTCTATGTTGCCAGTGACAGAACTTGTGATCATAGTTGGCTAGCGATGCTTTTTCGAAACGCACTGATAGCCTGAGAAGAGAGGAGCTGCAACAATGTAAAATATGGGAAAATAAGGCGAAAATAGGGGGAAAATAATAATTTCCTATTCTAGTAGAGCCCAAAAACATTAAGGGCCCTATCATACACCGGGCGCAATACAGCGGCAGTCGAGACACAAGTGTTTTCTGCTAGTTTCAGCCGAACGCAGTTCTCATTTTCATGTCCAGCTCCATGTTGTTTAAATGCACTGGCACATCTGTTCACCCATGGGCGCCTGGTCTGAAAAGCAGGTGTGTTCAGGAGCATTGATGGCGCGTTGCTATTTTGAGGAACTGAAAACGACTGCGACATGGACCAACACAAAACTGTTCAATAGCTCAGTATATTTTGTGTTATTTAAAGGGTAAGTTAGTAATAGGAGCCTATACACTGTAAAAAAAAAAAAGTTGCTGCCTGAAATTTTTAAGTACAATCAACATGTTTAAGTTAATTCAATTTAAATTGCATTAAACTGACTTAAAAAAATAGTTTAATCTTGTATAACTTACCTTAACTTATTTTGATGAGGTAAAGCAATGTAAAAATGTATGTTGATATAACTTATTGATCAAACCATTTTTTACAGTCTAGGCCAGTGGTCGGGAACCTATGGCTCGCGAGCCACAGCGTGCTCTTTGACAAAAATCATGTGGCTTGCCAGTTCTCTCACCCTTTACCAACAAATGATCGATAAAAAAATTAGACAAATCAACAGAGATCGGCTCTCTCCAGAAAAAAGCAGCCAATTACAATAACCTTTTTGTACAGCCTAAAGAAGTTAATGAAAAGTTTATGATAATAATATTCAAGTTATTCATTGCTGTTCGCCAGTGTCACGAGTCGCGACAGCAGTCAACTAACCACTTACATTTCTGTGGTAATACAGCTCATGCACTGGGATTCAAGCAGCTGTAGCTTGTTTAAGGTAACCGAAAACCGTTTTTAGAACAGCAGCAAAAATGTAAAAGAAGGCGATATAAACTTTAATATAGGCTAATCCTTTTATTGAAACGGGTGCTTTGCTATGCAAAGAGACATTTTCGAAACATTTCACCATCTGGTACTTTCTCTTTTGCCGCAGAGACCCTTGTGATAAATAAATGTGTCGTATTTATTATAATCCTAGCAGATTTCAGTTGACGAAAATAAATAATAAAAACACGATAAGTCGCGAAAGACAACTGAACTACTGACAGGATGCTGTGCGCGTGCTCCGAGCGCAATGCGGACAAGCATAGTACCCGTTGTCTTCGGCTGCACGTCTAAAAGGCCAAATAAACAGAAGTATATCAAAAAGTCGAGTATTGACATAAACACAGTAGATATATGCACAGAGGATTTATAACTCAACCTCACAGTGAAAGCCCTGCACATATTTGTTTGTTTTTAGGTATGGACCTAAAATTACTGTTGAAATTTTATTGAAAAAAGCATGTTTTTTTAATAATAATTTTATATAATTTTTTACAGTGGCTCTTTTGGAAAAATGCATTAACCAAAAATGAAAAATAAATGGCTCTTTGGTCAAAAAAGGTTCCTGAACCCTGGTCTAGGGTCCTGCACAACGTGCATACATTCTGATTATTACACACACAGGGATGTGCAGCAGCACACACACATGCCAAATATTTAAAATAAAAGGATTACCATGTATGTGTCAATTATTATTGTGTACATAAAGATAAAAATGCCTATGATTAGTCATTGCATTTCTTTGAATGACCTTTTTGCAGTAATGACGAATGAAATTGGCTACTAATTTAACCAATCGTGGCAATGTATTTAATGTATTTAAACTGACTCGTCAGGTTGAGGATGTCTATATTCCTTCATGTAAATAGCGAATCCGCCATATTGCGAGCACAACTTGCTTTTAAAGGGAATGGGAGATGAGTTTGGTTTATTCAATTGGTTTATTGCACGTTACACCCCAAAACATACCCATGACTTATTAAGAGACCAGGGACCCTAGTCCTAATCAGACAGTCCCTAAGTGCACCTGCGCCATGAGCTTCAGACCATGAGCTCAGATCATTAAAATAGGGCCCCAAGACATTTCAAAAAGGCATAATATGTCCCCTTTAAGACATATGATATGGGCATGAAAATGCTTGTAAAAATGACCTATTTAACAGAGAAATTTTGATAGAAATGAAAGACTGAATCCTCTGACATGTTCAATCAAACAGATGCGACTGCTAAACAGAAAGAACATGAGTCAGATGCCCTGAAAACAAGCACGCTACAGCACACATCCTCTGGTTCTGATACCCAGGGTGATGATGACAGCTCCAGTGATGAAATGACCCCGGCACCCCCTCCACAGTGAGGCACTTCCATGCATCCAGGGCAGTGAAAGAGGACAGGGCTTTTCAGGGGAATCAGTGAAGTCAACTCTCCATGTGACCCACAAAGAACCACCATCATCCAGAGATCTCTAGCGTGTCCAGTACAAGACAGCCCTGGATGAGAAACACATAAAGATGTGTACATGGGTAAATTAGTGCACTGAGCTGAACAGAGCAAGTGTGTGTGTGTGTGTGTGTGAGAGAGAGAGTATGTCTTCTCAATAATGTTGCGAGGTTGTCGAGGTGGGGGGCACTACATTGATTATTGAGACAGATTTGATTTGACATCGCTGTCAGGTTTCTGATCTCACTGTAATTCAGGATGTCATCTGCAGATAAATGAGAGAGCTAGCTGAGACGTAACAGCAGCAGAGCAGCTGCCACCGATGCCATAGATCCATCCCACGATGCCCGAGGACGTTCAGCCACCGAGGGCCTAGACAATAATGTCTTTCTGAAGGACATTTATTTTGTCTCAGTGTAGCTGTGATCGGAAAACTCCTCCAGTGACAGCAGCATATTAGGGGCTGATCTTGTACTAAGATCTCCATAAGAATATGCAACCTTTTATAAATAAAACGTAAACATTAATAATTATTAATTAATATATTAATTATAAATTCAAAAATGCACTATAGTTCTTTAATAGGGTCATGGGAACAGGTTGCACATCATTCAGAATTAAATTTAGAATTACTTTTAAATTCAGTTTGAATTGAGTTGGTGAACAGGATTAAGAATTGTAATTCACATATGAAGGAATTAGAAGTAAAATTGAATGACATGTTTTAATATGGAATTTTACACTTGTATTATACAGTGCACACTACATATGGAATATTTTCAGATGATGTTAATGATAATCAGTGGGCCATGATGGATTTTTTTTTCTTCGGTTTTTGTGTTGGATATTTATTCAAATCTAGATAACACTTTTTTCGGTAACTATTTTACAGTCTCATTGTAACACATTTTAGATAGTTACTGTAGTAATAACAAAAAAATATGCATAATAACATGAAATTAACCTTAAACCAAACCCTCATCCTAACCTCATCCATTGAAAATGGACAAACCCAGCAATTGGGTTGTTTTAACCCAGTGAATGGGTTGTTTTAACCCAGCGGTTGGGTTAAATGTTTGCTTAAAACAACCAAATCGCTGGGTTAAAACAACCCAATTGCTGGGTTTGTCCATTTTCAACCCAACTTGGGTTGTTTTTAACCCAGCATCTTTTAGAGGGTAACCATTGATTTAAAGGTGTCGTAGTTACACGCTACATACTTACTACATTAAATGATACAAGTTACTAACCCTAAACCAAACCCAAACCTTGGCCTTAAGCCTAGAATAAGCAGTTAATTAATATTACCCAGTACTGTGTGTAATTACACTGTAAGGACACAATAAAATGTAACCAAAATCGGTTTTGTTGTCTTTGTGAATTGTTACTTTTAATTAATTGACTAAAATGTCCAAATTGCATCTTTCATACAAACTGTTATATGGTACAATAATTACAATAGGAATTAAATCTGTAAGAGATTTATTATTATTATTTTTGAATAATTCGGACCTGTACTCTATATCATTCAATAGTATTTCTTGCATCATTAAAATTACATGATGTCACTGAATATTAACCTGTTATGCAAAATTACACTTAACGTTCGTTTTTAAGCCAAAAAAACAAAAAACACTCAATTGATCTGTTGCATATGTTGTCCCTTGATATCAAAATATGCCTTTAGGGATTTTATTCGCTTTGGAGGCGATGTCATGATTAATTGTGTTTGGTTAACACAATTGACCGAGGTTCATACAACTTCATTTATTATGCAAAATGCAATTTCTGTCAAATTTTCCCTCCAAACTCCCTAAACAGAGGCATTTTTTTCCACTCTAGTTATCAGACGGGTGATTGATGACAATAATTAATCCTTTCAGTGGCAGAGGCACATTTGCGGAAGTGTACCGCACAACAGCATGATGCATTTACTGACCCGCCTTCATAATTCCTCCATAATTCACTCCTTCCTCGAAACTCACATCGCTATTCCTCTTTGTTAACATCTAAATATCAGGACAGTCGCTTGATAAAGCTATTTAAGCAATGCCACATTGCCAAAAGAGGAAGAAGGAGGAGGCAGAGGAATGAAGAAGGGGAGGACATAGAGAGCTGGAAGTGCTGGCGGCCGCAGTCATCACATGTCTCCATCAGGGAAAGGTTAACATGATGGGTTGTGACAATCTCTCCTGGCAGGCTTGCAAATAGCTCCCTTATAACCAGGAAACTAAATAGGACAAAAAGATAGATTCTGAGTGCTGGGATTTTAACAGAGGAATCCACCTGGGTCTATTTTATGGCGATGATAATAAACTTTATGTTCATATTAGATAAATGTGCACAATACACAATACATACTGATGTGCACAAGGATTGTTGTTAAAATCATTAGCGGCGCTTGCTCAGGGAAGCATCTGTTCAGACTTATATTCTATAATACAAAGCCTTATAGCAGAGATTTCTACAATGTGCATCTTCAAATTTGTCTTGCAACACAGAAACAAACAAAATCTATGATAGAAACTGGCAAAGAAAATACCATTTAATGGGAGTTTGGTATAAACAGAACAGTAATAATAAAATCTTGCTACAAGTAAACTAACTTGACGGTTGAATGCATTGATAGACTAAGAGAAAAACAGTAAGAATGACAGAATGCATTATGATGCAGGTAGTAGAGTAGTGGTTATGTGTCTGCAATGGTAATGCATTGTTTGTGGGCTGAATGCCCAGTAGATTTGACATTCTCTATCACCACTGAGCCTTTGAGCAAGGCATTTAACTTGAGGTGAGGCCAAGGGACTTGTAAAGCAGGATCAGCCAGATCATTTTGCAAGTCAAATCATGTACGCCCTTTGGAAAGCAATGGTTTAACGAAATCTGAAAGACTTAGGCATTTTAAGGCATCGTAGTCATGCATTGGCTGCATTGCATGTTTGCTTTGTGGATAAGGCAATCCTAGAATGCATGGCAAAGAGCACAGCAGGGGAAACAAATTTTAAAATAAAAATCAAGTCAAGTATTTTGCGCAAAGATTGTGTACCGTGTATCTTATGCTTAGGGTACCACTGACATGAAACTAACAAATAAATATACAGCTGTTCATAATTTGTTCATGTTAGTTCACAGTGCATTAACTAATGTTAACAAGATTTTAATAATGCATTAGTAAATGTCCAAATTAACATTAACAAAGATAAATAAACGCTTTATAAGTGCAGTTCATTATTAGTTCATGTTAACTAATGTAGTTTACGAATGTTAACTGTAAAGTGTAAAGTGTTACCAATAAGGTGTTACCAAGAATGGTTTCAAAACATGTGAGGAGTACACATATACAATATATATCAAGTATATAAAGACAAAAACAATATAAAGGTAAATCTTGATGAAAAATAAAAGAAATAATATATAGATATATTTTTTCCAACAGGGCTACATATGTACTTCACTTGACTTGACTATGGTATTGACTTGACTATGAATTTGACTTGACTGTGGACTTCAACTGACTATGGAATTGACTTGATTTGACTATGGACTTCACTTGACTTGACTATGAATTTGACTTGGCTATGGACTTCACTTGAATATGGACTTCACTTGACTTGACTTGACATGACATGACTTCACTATGGACTTGACTTGAATTGACTATGGACTTGACTTGGCTTGAATTGACTTGACTATGGACTTGACTTGAATCAACTATGGACTTGACTTGGCTTGAATTGACTATGGACTTTATTTGACTTGACTTGACTTGACTTGACTTGACTTGACTTGACTTGACTTTATTTGACTTGACTTGACTTGACTTTATTTGACTTGACTTGACTATGGATTTGACTTGACATGACTTGACTACGGACTTGACTTGACTATGGATTCAATTAACTATGGAATTGACTTGATTTGACTATGGACTTCATTTGACTTGACTATGGATTTGACTGGACTATGGATTTGACTTGACTATGGACTTGACTTACCTTGACTTGACTATGGACTTCACTTGACTTGACTATGGATTTGACTTGACTTGACTATGGAACTGACTTGATTTGACTATGGACTTGACTTGACTATGGACTTGTCTTGACTTGACCATGGACTTGACTTGACTATGGACTTGTCATGACTTGGCTTGACTTGACTTTGGATTTGACTTGACTGTGGACTTCACTTGACTATGGAATTGACTTGTTTTGACTATGGACTTCATTCGACTTGACTATGGATTTGACTTAACTATGGATTTGGCTTGACTTATTACCAATAAGGTGTTACCAAGAATGGTTTTAAAACATGTGAGGAGTACACATATACAATATATATATATCAAGTATATAAAGACAAAAACAATATAAAGGTAAATATTGATGAAAAATAAAATAAATAATATACAGATATATTTTTTCCAACAGGGCTACATATGTACTTCACTTGACTTGACTATGGTATTGACTTGACTATGGATTGGACTTGACTGTGGACTTCAATTAACTATGGAATTGACTTGACTTGACTTGACTATGATTTTGACTTGGCTATGGACTTCCCTTGAATATGGACTTCCCTTGAATATGGACTTGACTTGACTTGACTTGACTTGACATGACATGACATGACATGACTATGGACTTGACTTGAATCGACTATGGACTTGACTTGACATGACTTAACTATGGACTTGACTTGAATCGACAATGGACTTGACACTGCATGAAAAGTGGGATTTTCGACCCCGTAAACGCCTGTAGACTCCCGGAAATCTCCCTAATTTTCAGCAGTTTTCGACAATTTAGAGGCAGCGAACGTCTCGTTTGTCTGTGCCACAAATTGTCGTAAACGAACCATGACGTAGGTGGAGAGCCCCCCGCTGAGAGACCGCGGAGGTGCGACACCTCTAATTAGCATATGAATAGCAGCGAAACCAGAGAGTCAACGGCCTGACTTGAATTTACTCACTCAGTATTGGCTGAAGCCACTACTTTTAAACAAGAAAAATCCCTCGTGATTGGTTGGCAGATCACTGCAAACCAATCATTATTGGTCACCCTGGCTCATTATAAATGTAAACCCCAATAATAATAATAAATATATAATTTATGTTGTAATAATTTATGTTTTATATTAATGTTATTGTGCTATGAACTACACTATTCATACCATCAAGGAATATATGGAAAAATTTGCCCGGACCGTGCCGTTTATTCAAAGAAAGAGCTTCATTTATAAACACACAGCTGTTTATTCAAAGAAAGAGCTTTATTGTTAAACACACAACTATGTACAGTGCAGCAGTAATGTCTCTTATGTTGCCCTCCAAAAATGTCACAAAGAAGTGCCCAACACATTCGGGAAACACAGGCGTATATGGTGAGTTGCCTTGTATTTCGGTATCGCCTCTAATCTGGATTGCAAAGTGGCACAGAGTTCGGAGAGCTCCAGGCTGCGAGAGGGCGGTGGTCGCACTTCCAAATGTCCATCTCATCCTCAGCCAGCACACTTCGTCTCGCTTCCAGCAACTGTAATACAATCCATAAAGACAATAAGCAACCTGAAAAATACTCACATTGACAAAAAACGGATCTAATATAATAAATCTTACCCTTTTTCTTCTTGATCGACTCTGAGCTAAACTTTGCAGTTTCCGCCTGCGATGTAAGTTCAGGTTGTTTGTATCTGAAGCTCCGGCGTGTCGATTCATAATATGTCTTACAGGCAGCTGGAAAACAATTAAATGAGACTGGTATTAATAAAAACAGTCACGGTAAAAATTAAACAAGGAATGAGAAAAAAAAAAGTTATACTTACATACAATGTCATCATGATCAGCGGTTACATCTGGACTCGCGGAAATCGCTCCAAGCAGATAAGAGGTCACGGCTTCGTTATGAGGCGAGGATAGTCTGTGAAAACAAAATGTGCAGTTTTAAGTTTGGATCTATTAACGCATCCATGTCCTTATACAGCTGAATAAAAGCATATTCTTTAAATCGTAACGTTACATTACCCATGCTCTGGTTCATAGCGCCTGCAGTTTGCCTCAGAGTTGTGAAGACACCAGACAGCCTCCTGAAAATTAGTCGTAAAAGTTGGTCGCGTCCATACAGAGGAGTTGAAGGGGAGCTGAAGGCGAGACGGCGTCCTGTCAATAGCCCTGTCAATAGATTGAAATTGCGAATTGAAAATACTCCCAATGGAAATGCGTCAATTTCGCAAAAACTCCCATGCAAAAAAGTTTTTACGCTCGCATGAGGTGGTTTTTCAGGCAATTCGAAAAAGGACATTTTCGCAAAACTGCAATGGAAACGTCTCGGTTACGTATGTAACCCTCGTTCCCTGAGGAGGGAACGGAGACGTACGTCAGTGACTGACGAATGGGGGTTTCGCCTAGAAGCCAATTACCTTCGAGGTGTTTAACAGCGCCCAATGGCGTGCCAATGCCATGGGCATGCGGAATTTGCATGCGTAACTCCGCCCCACCTCGTGGGTATATAAGGAAGTACGCTAGCAACATCGCATTATGTATATGCTGCGGAGCCAAGATCTGAACTCCGCGTTCCAGCAGCACAGCTGATGTGGCTAAGGAACGTACGTCTCCGTTCCCTCCTCAGGGAACGAGGGTTACATACGTAACCGAGACGTTCCCTTTCGTTCAGTCACTCCGACGTACGTCAGTGACTGACGAATGGGGGTTCCAGTATAACCGCGCCACTCAGCTGTCATCCAGTGCCCTGCGTAAGTGTGAGATCCCGCCACTTAAGGCCGTAGGACTCCCACTTATCACAGGATTACCAAGGTACACTGGGAAGCATATCCCAGTGAGGGAATGCCAATGATGCCTACCCGTGGGGAGGACTTAGAGAGTACACATATGACCCGCTGTGGGCTGCATATGGGAAACTCTAGGGTACCAGCCGAAGGTGGATTTTTAACCCTAGGGCTGGCAGGGGCTTGCCAAGGGAAGACACCTGCTCACTGAGGAGGCTTACGGTGGAAATACTAGTGTGGGGGTCGCCGGAGGGAACCATGCACACGGGGCACCTGGCCGGACATGAGGGTCTGGGCTCGAAAGGGCAGACTGAACTGATGACGGCGTCGACAGTGCTGGAGGAGCTCAGGGCTCTCGGGGAGCTCACCTGAGGAGAATATCGCACGTATCCAGTCCGTGGAGTGGAGTGGCGAGCAAGCGAAGACACCAGAGCCTGGTCCATTACCGGCCCCTCGGGGGGGCGAGTACATAGTCGGACACTGGCTCCACTCGGAGATTGTAGAATCTGGCGAATGTGTTAGGTGTCGCCCAGCCTGCAGCTCTGCAGATGTCTGTTAGCGAGGCGCCATGCGCTAGAGCCCAAGAGGAGGCCACACTCTGGGTGGAGTGTGCCCTCACACCAAAGGGACATGGTCGACCTTGCTGCTGGTAAGCCAAAACAATGGTGTCCACTATCCAGTGAGACAACCTCTGCTTTGAGAGAGCTCTTCCCTTCCGCTCTCCACCTTAGCAGACAAAGAGCTGGTCTGAGGTCCTGAAACACTGCGTCATGTCTACGTAAGCGCGGAGAGCGACAGAGCAATGCCAAGGCTGGGTCTGCCTCCTCCAAAGGCAGCGCTTGCAGGTTCACCACCTGATCTCTGAAGGGAGTGGTAGGAACCTTGGGCACATATCCGGGCCGGGGTCTCAGGATCACGTGAGAGTTAGCCGGCCCGAATTCTAGGCACGCTTCATCAACCAAAAATGCCTGCAGGTCCCCAACCCTCTTGAGAGAGGCCAATGCGGTCAGCGGAGCCGTCTTCATCGACAAAAACTTAATATCGGCCGACCACGAAGGCTCAAAGGGAGGCCTCTGCAGAGCACTTAAGACTACTGAGAGGTCCCAAGAGGGAACGAGAGGAGAGCGAGGAGGATTCAGTCTCCTCACCCCCCTCAGGAACCTGATGATCAGGTCGTGCTGACTTACCTTTTTGTCTCCCAAGAGGTCGTGATGGGCAGATATTGCAGCCACATACACTTTCAGGGTGGAGGGAGACAGCCTTCGCTCCAGCCCCTCTTGGAGAAACTCAAGCACGGACCCGATAGGGCATTTCCAGGGGTCTTCTTGGCGGGAAGAGCACCTGGTGACGAAAAGGTTCCACTTCAACGCATAGAGGTGTCGTGTAGACTCTGCCCTAGCGGAAGTGATGGTGGCGACCACCGTAGGTGGGAGGCCACCGAAACCTGCCGCGTCCCGTCCAGAAGCCACACGTGGAGCTTCCAGAGAGCTGGACGCGGGTGCCATAGAGTGCCCCGTTTCTGAGAGAGGAGGTCCGGTCTCAGAGGGATAGGCCAGGGAGGGGCTGTCGCAAGGACGCAAGGAGTAGCAGTTCTGAGAACCAGGTCTGGCCGTGCCAATACGGGGCGACCAACATGACCTGCTCCTTGTCCTCCCTGATCTTGCACAGTACTCGTGCGAGAAGGCTCACTGGGGGAAACGCATATAAGCGTAGGCCCTGGGGCCAGCTGTGCGCCAGTGCATCCGTGCCGAGCGTGCCCTCGGTCAGGGAATAGTACAGGCTGCAGTGGGAAGAGTCTTGGGAGGCAAACAGATCTACTTGTGCGTCACCGAACTGTTCCCAAATCAGCTGGACCGTCTGGGGATGGAGTCTCCATTCTCCAGGAAGTGGCTGAATCCGTGAGAGCTCGTCGGCTGCATGGTTCAGTTCTCCCGGGATGTGGATAGCACGAAGGGACCTCAGGTGCTTCTGACTCCATAAAACGAGATGGCGGGCGAGTTGAGACATACGGCGAGAGCGTAGACCGCCCTGGTGGTTGATGTACGCTACAGTGGCCGTGTTGTCTGTCCGGACAAGTACGTGTTGACCCCTCAGCAACGCTCGGAAGCGGTGCAGGGCGAACCGTACTGCCAGCAACTCGAGGCAATTGACATGCAGAAGGCGCTGGGGTCCTGTCCAGGAGCCCGCGGCTGCTTGTCCATTGCACATGGCACCCCAGCCCGTGGAGGAGGCATCCGTTGATACAACAACATGCCTGGAAACTCGTTCTAAGGACACGCCGGTCCGTAGAAAACTGAGGTTCGACCACGGAGTGAGTGTCTGTAAGCAGGCCCGGGTTACTTGGACCCGGAGCGTGCCAGACCGCCATGCCCATCTCGGGACTCGATCGCGAAGCCAGTGCTGAAGCGGTCTCATATGTAGCAATCCGAGCGGCGTTACCGCGGCTGCAGATGCCATATGCCCCAGGAGCCTCTGAAAGTGTTTCAGTGGAACCGCACTCTTGCTCTCGATTTGACGGAGGCAAGTCAGCAGAGACTGCGCGCGCTCGCTCGTAAGCTGCGCGCACATGGCGACCGAGTCGATCTCCATACCGAGAAAAGAGATCCTCTGCACGGGGCAAAGTTTGCTCTTCTCCCAGTTGACCCGAAGGCCCAGATGGGCTAAGTGGTGGAGAACCAGATCTCTGTGTTCGCAAACCTGCTCTCGAGAGTGACTCATTATGAGCCAGTCGTCGAGGTAGTTCAGGATGAGAACCCCGTGCTGCCGTAGGGGCGCAAGGGCTGCCTCAGCAATCTTCGTAAAGACGCGAGGGGACAGAGATAGCCCGAATGGGAGGGCCGCGTACTGGTATGCCCGCCCCTCGAAAGCAAACCGTAGGAACGGTCTGTGTCGAGGTAGGATGGAGACATGAAAGTAGGCGTCCTTCAGGTCGATCGCTGCAAACCAATCGCCGGGACGAACGCATTCGAAAAGGCGTTTCGCTGTCAACATCTTGAACGGAAGCCTGTGTAGGTAACGGTTCAAGATGCGCAGGTCCAGGATTGGTCTTAACCCACCGGTCTTTTTGGGTACAATGAAGTAGGGGCTGTAAAACCCGGACTTCATCTCGGCTGGAGGGACAGGCTCGATCGCACCCTTCGCCAGTAGGGTGGCAACCTCCGCTCTGAAGGCGGCAGCACAGCCGAGTCATCATCCTCAGAGGACTCGAGCCCACCTTGTGATGCGGTGACCGACATCACATCATCCTCCGGAGCGCCAAACGAAATGCGCGAGGGAGCCGGAGCTGGCCCCGCGATTTCAGCCTGGACACTCGCGGGTTGCGGAGCGCTAGAGGGGGGTGTGGCCCGAGGCATGAGCGTCGGGGCTTTGTTCCACACCGTAACCCTCAGGTCACCCTGACCACCAGCCGAAGTACCGGCCACGGAGGGCACGGTAGATCGGGGTGTGGTTGAGGGGACTTTCACTTCATTACGAAGATCCTTGAGTCTTGACCGCAGCACCGCGATGGTCATGTTCCCGCAGTGGGAACATGACTCATCCACAAACGCTGCTTGAGCATGCTGAACGCCCAAGCATACCAAGCAGAGATTGTGCCCATCAGAGGAAGTCAGCGACCGGCCACACCCAGAAGTACAAAGGCGAGACATCCTGAAAAGGACGTGCCACGTGTAAGCTCTTTTAGAGAGGAAGCTTCGCAGAGAACGCCGAAGTGGCCAGGGACCACACACCAGCTGTCAGACGGACCACTGCGCAGATCAGCAGGCAGGCAGTATGCGATCACTGGAACGCGCTGTAGACACCAACGCCTCTGGAAAGCTGTTCGTCTCGAAGGCTGACAAAGACTCAGTTAGCAGGCTTGAAGGAGTGAAGAGATACTCTTGGCTCCAAAGCAGAAACATAATGCGATGTTGCTAGCGTACTTCCTTATATACCCACGAGGTGGGGCGGAGTTACGCATGCAAATTCCGCATGCCCATGGCATTGGCACGCCATTGGGCACTGTTAAACACCTCGAAGGTAATTGGCTTCTAGGCGAAACCCCCATTCGTCAGTCACTGACGTACGTCGGAGTGACTGAACGAAAGGGAACAGTTTTTTTCGCATTTACAGGTCACCTGGTACGGTCACGCATTGCCCTCACATAGGGCCTACATATAATTTTTTTTCCACTCAAGTATGTACGAGATCTTATGTCGTTAAAACGACATATATTTTCTCCTAATAAGGAAAGTGGCGTAACTTTATAATGACGGACCCTGGTGCAACCACAAATATCATAACTATCTATAGCCCTATACTGTAATTATGACAAGAAATATTCAAGAAATGTATTAAAACAGAAAGACGCTATAGTTTCAGCCTTGCTCAAAGACTAGGTCTATCCATTCCCGACGATCTTGGTTTGCTTCTTATTTATTAAATATAGCCTACAGCCAAATAGTTGTTAAACACTGATCAAAATTAAAATACAATTTATACAAAACGAAATTAATTTTAAAGAAAGACTTTCTAGAAAACACAATTCAATTGTGCTCAAAATCCATGTCTCCAGACATATGCGCATCTGATTATGTGCTTTACTCATGCTGCTCACTTTTCATAATCAACATATGAAATTAAAAGATTATAATATTTAGACATAGCCTAACTATATGAAACTAATAGGCTACGTTTTCTTTAACCCTCTTTCCGACGAAGTCGTTGTCGCCTTTTGATGAATTTTTTCCTTAGGCTATTCCAGCGGAAACTTAAAATACTCTGTCATTTTTAGCCATACAGATAAGTGCAAGACATAATTATAAACTATAAACTGTCTACTTTTACACTCACGATAACAGCAAAGGCCGTGGACTCAGGGAACAGATTATTTTGCACTCCACTCCAAACGCTGTCTTCATTTAAAAAATATATTTTGTTTATTAAACGCAAAGTTTTTCATTTCAAAAGCATTTCTAAATTCAGTTTATATTTCCAAAAAACGAAATTCCGAGCCAAAATAACGAAGTGGCAAAAAAAAACGTTGAGTTCCACAATGCAAATTCAAACTTTTCGCTCACAATAACCTGGCGTATGTAGGCTAAAAGTCGATCATTCTTTACAGATGATGGCATGTTTGGACAGAAGACGAGTTCTTTATTAAACTCATAAAAAAAACAATAGAATATAAAATGCCACAATTTATCATAACACCTCATATGTGCCGCTCAAGTATAAGGTGCTTTCCTTGCCATCAGTGCTATAACCCGCACGTCTCTTTCCATTAAAAATAATGGCGTGCGGTGGCTGGGATATACATAAACCTAACAACATACGTAGCATGTTTTTGGAATGAAATGTTTTAGTCACATAACGTCAGTTAATGGAAACGCTGTCCTTTCGCAATATTTTTTTGTCGACTTTTAGAAAATATCGCAAAAGTTTTGCGCAAATCTGTAATGGAAACGCGGCTAGTGTTGATCACGAAAAAGCAAAGCAGCAAAAACACAGGAAATGTAAAAAAAAAAGTCCAAAACACGTCTGTTTAAAGCTCGTCTTCACGTCTTGTACGCGTAATGGCCATGACCTCGCACGTGATTGGACTAGGGCGAGAAGCTCTACTATGGAACGCGCCCGGGGCCAAATCTCTTTATACGAAACGCGTGACTTTTGACCGTGTCAACACGCACTGTTTGTCCGCGTCAACGCAGCAATTTTGTATGTGTTTCTTTTGTATGTGTAGACACGCACATTCTGGTCGTGTTAAGGCGTCAGTTGTCGTTGCGTTACTTTAGTATGTGTAAAGACGCACAGTTTTAACATGTTAAGAAGACACATTTGAACGTGTTTCTTAACGCGCACATTCTGTACATGTCGAAGTGTAATATTTTTTTTTTAAAGCAGACTTACCTTTAGATGTAGCCTAGGCTACATACATATTAATATAAGATATTAATTAATTGCTTAACTGACTACTGTGCTAGAGTAAAGTAGCCTAATATTACAATGTATATTAAGTAAATGCTCAATATTATACAATTATTATAATTTATCTATATGGGTTATTGTTTGTTTTTTAAAGTAAGGCTAAATATAATTTCTAAAAGTATATATAGGCTAATTTACACAGCACATATTTATAACTGAAAACACACACACAACTTTATTCACTTTCACATAATAATGTTTTTGTAATTTGGTGTTTAGTTTGCTGTATAGTTTGTGTATACTGTTCTGTCTCTGTTTTGTTTCCAGGAACATCTGATGAGTGCTATAATAAAATGACTTAAATACTAAAATATGTTTTTATATTCATTTTATTTATATTATTAATATTTTATTTACCTTTAGGAAGCCATAAGTTATAGAGACAATAATAACTTTTGCCATTTAAATGCCACATTAATTTACTGAGGACCTATACAGCTAATGATCATGTGTGAAAACACTTATACATAAATTGATCACTTAGAAATCAAAACTCAGGTTTGAGAAAGAAAGAATATGCATACAACAAAATATATTGTTTCATAGCAGCTTCAGTAACAAGTTAAAAAAAAATTCTGCTGTAAACTGGCTCTAACAAGCCAATATAGTGTCAATATTCAGCTCAAGTGACTTCAGTGTTGATTCAGTTCAGTTGATTTCAGTTCAAATGTAAAATTCCTCAGTTGTGCATATTTGTGTGTAGTTAGTTATATGCAAAAACAAAATTTTTGGAAGAGTTAAAATAGTTTTGCACAAAGTGTTGCTTTTGCAAGAGATGTCTGATGTTTTGCATGTTGTGTGTTTTGTGTGTAGAGTTACAAGAAATGGAGCCATATTTTCAGAAATTGTGTGTAAGCAATTAGATAAAACTGTAAATGAATCCTGTTTATTTTAGTTCAGGACTCATAGTCCAGGTGTTAGTAATCTGTGCTTAATCTTTGTTCCAGGCAACAATTTTTTAACTCACGATTAACTAGATTAAGGCCTACTCTTGGCATAATTTAAACCCTGTCCAGGAAACCACCTCTTGAAAATCTGCTTTGATAATTCATAAAATGTGGTGTGAGCTCAATTTAAATGACAATTACAGAAAAACACAATCTGACTTAACTATTAACACACAAACTTGTACTTTTCACATTTATGATTAATAGCCATTTAGAAATCATTCACAGTGCAGGGTGGAAAAATTAATTTTGGTATGTAAACTGTATGTTTTACTTGATTTATTTGTGTGCTTTGGTTCATTGTCTTGTTGCATCACATAACCTCTCTAAAGGTTGAAGACATGAACTGCTGTCCTGAAATTCCCCTGTAAATTGTTCAAGAAAATTCATGATGCACATGATGCTCAAAATGCACATTTTGAGCCTGATTAAAACTATGTAACAATTAACATTTTTGAAATAAATTATTTTGTGTGTATTTTTTTAACATAACATTGGTTATTGCTAATGACATACAGAGTAATTAATCTACACTGTGAGCCCGGACAAGTTGAATCTACTTAAAAAATTGGAGCAAACTGGTAAAAAAATAATGCCCTAAAAATTTTGTAATGTGAACTAAAACGAGTACATTTAACTTCAAATGTTTTAGTTAAAAAAATTCAGAACCTAGATAAAACTCCCCCTGCTGCTACTCTGATTTGCATTTGTGTAGCTCACAGCATGTTCATTTACATGTTAAAGCCTCCCCTAGAATTAAAGGGAGGTGGGGGGGTCATGGGTGGACAACTGCCAAGCAAGGCCCACGTCAATTTCTGACAATTTACGGCAGTTTTCGGTGTTGCCTGCAAATTGCCGTGCACAGTCGTAAACCTGAAGTTCCACGGCAATCTACAGTGCCACATACTGACGAAAATCCCACTTTTCATGCAGTGTGACTTGACATGACTTAACTATGGACTTGACTTGAATCGACAATGGACTTGACTTGGCTTGAATTGACTTGACTATGGACTTGACTTGACATGACTATGGACTTGACTTGACATGACAATGGACTTGATTTGAATCGACTATGGACTTGACTTGACTTGACATGACATGACTTGACTATGGATTTGACTTGAATCAACTATGGACTTGACTTGGCTTGAATTGACTTGACTATGGACTTAACATGACATGACTATGGACTTAACTTGAATTGACTATTCATGTTAGTTCACAGTGCATTAACTAATGTTAACAAGATTTTAATAATGCATTAGTAAATGTCCAAATTAACATTAACAAAGATAAATAAACACATTATAAGTGCAGTTCATTATTAGTTCATGTTAACTAATGTAGTTTACGAATGTTAACTGTAAAGTGTAAAGTGTTACCAATAAGGTGTTACCAAGAATGGTTTCAAAACATGTGAGGAGTACACATATACAATATATATCAAGTATATAAAGACAAAAACAATATAAAGGTAAATCTTGATGAAAAATAAAAGAAATAATATATAGATATATTTTTTCCAACAGGGCCACATATGTACTTCACTTGACTTGACTGTGGAATTGACTTGATTTGACTATGGACTTCACTTGACTTGACTATGAATTTGACTTGGCTATGGACTTGACTTGAATATGGACTTGACATGACTTCACTATGGACTTGACTTGGCTTGAATTGACTTGACTATGGACTTGACTTGACATGACTATGGACTTGAATCGACTATGGACTTGACTTGGCTTGAATTGACTATGGACTTTATTTGACTTGACTTGACTTTATTTGACTTGACTTGACTTGACTATAGATTCAGCCGCAGCCGCTCCAGGTGGTCCTGCCAGGTCTCTGAGTGGATGACCACGTCGTCGAGGTAGGCCGCCGCATATGCTTGGTGGGGACGGAGCAGGATGTCCATCATCCGTTGGAAGGTGACGGGAGCCCCGTGCAGGTTGAAGGGGAGGGTCCGGTATTGCCAGTGCCCACTGGGAGTTGAAAACGCCGTCTTCTCCTTGGCAGAGCTTGTCAGGGGGACTTGCCAGTACCCCTTGGTGAGGTCAAGCGTCGAGATGTACCGGGCCCTCCCCAAGCGTTCCAACAGCTCGTCTACACGGGGCGTCGGGTAGCAATCGAACTCCGAGACCTCGTTGAGTCGGCGGAAGTCATTGCAGAAGCGGAGGGTGCCGTCCGGCTTCGGTACCATGACGATGGGGCTGGACCAGGCGCTGCGAGATGTTTCGATTACCCCTAACTTGAGCATCTCACAAATCTCATCCTCAATGGCATGTCTCCGAGCCTCGGGGACCCGATAGGGCCGCTGCCTTACGACGAGTCCGGGTGGTGTGTGAATGTCGTGCTGGATGACGTTGGTCTGCCCGGGACGTGTGGAGAACACATCAGAGAACTGACGGACCAGATGGTTCAGCTCGGTCTTCTGGGTGGCGGACAGCTTTTCTCCCACGTCCACCACCAGGGGTTCGACCGAGGCCAGAGCCGTGAGCTGGTCCTGGGTCCCCACCCACCTCTTCAGCAGGTTGACATGGTACAACTGTTCTTCACGCCGCCTACCCGGCTGGCGCAATCGGTAGTTGACAGGACCAACTCGCTCAATGACAGTGAATGGACCTTGCCAGGTCGCGAGGAACTTGCACGCTGAGGTGGGGACCAGCACCATGACTCTGTCGGCCGGTTGGAACTCACGTGGCTGGGCCGCCCGGTTGTAGTGTTGCTGTTGGGGGCAGCTCTTTTACCTCCCCCCTCCGCTGGGCGACACAGTACAACAGGCCACTCTTCACGATGAAGTGCGGGAGAGGATGGGGTGCTGGCTGGTGGTCTTGGCCATCTACCGTACGGACCTGCGACCAACAATTCTTAAGTCGGTCGTCCTCCAGCTGGGCCTTCGCGAAGGAGCCCCCTCCCTGGACCTGTTGAAAGACATCAAGAAACACATTAGAAGCCTGGGAGGGGGACTCACCATCTCTCCCGCTATCCGACGCCAGCAGGGCGGTTCTCCGTCGGCTGCAGCGACTTCGGTGGCAGCTCCCAGCCTGGCTGGCTGGCTGCGTGGTGGCCCGAAGAAGCTCTTCGAACCCCGGCCAGTCCCGTCCAAGGAGCACGGGAAGAGGCAGATCCTTCACAACGCCCACCTCAACCGGCCAGGCGCCGGGGCCAGCAGAAATCGTCACTCGGCCGGCCGGGACGTGACGAGTGTCGCCGTGCACGCAGGTAATAGGCAGCTGGGCTTTGGAGGTCTTCTGCGGCGGTAGGATGGTGGCCTGGACGAGACTGACCGAGCTTCCGGAATCCAGGAGGGCCAGTACTGATCATCCGTTGACTTTAACCTCCGCCCGCGGAGCTCCGCGGGGCGGGTCTTGATGTAGACTGCAGCCAGCCAACCACGTGCGTGCTGGCGGGGCAGGTTCCTCTGTGGGCATCGGTTCGTCGATGGGGCCGGGAGCCGCTGGCCTGTGTACTGGTCGCGGGGTACCTTCCGGCGTGAGTTGCTCCTGGACCACCCTCCGAGGGAAGGACGGCGCTCGCTCCCCGGGCTCGCGGTGCATCGCCGCCTCCGCCAGCTCGATGGCCTCGACGAGCTCGTGATGGTGGTTGGGTTCGTCGCACGTGCGGTGGAAGAGCTCGGAGCATCCGGTCGATCGTAACCCGTTCCGCAATCTGACTCGCGGTGGGGGTTCCCTCGAGCAACCAGTGACGAGCAAGCCGCGAGAGCTCGGCGGCTTGGGCGCGGGCTGG
Organism: Gobio gobio; assembly: GCF_949357685.1. NCBI lineage: Eukaryota > Metazoa > Chordata > Actinopteri > Cypriniformes > Gobionidae > Gobio > Gobio gobio. Next base: position 15,235,835 of record NC_137112.1, on the reverse strand, counting down.
GCGTCATGGCTTGAACTCCCACTCGTGGAATAACTGGGCGGCCGAGATGGCGGATAGCCCGAGGCGTCCGAGGATTTCTTTCTTTAACTCATCATAATTATCAGCGCTCTCAGCGGGAAGGGAAAAATATGCTCGTTGAGCCTCACCGGTCAATAGGGGACCCAGCAGCCGCGCCCACTCGTCGCGATCCCAGTTCTCCCGTACCGCTGTATTCTCGAACATCCGTAGAAACAGTTCAACGTCATCTTGAGAGGTTACCTTCGGCAGTAGCTGGGTTACTCGGATGCGGGGGTCAGGAAGCGGAACGTGCTGAACAGCGGAGAGGCGGAGGGCGGCGAATTCTTCTTCCACCTTTGCCTGACGAGCCGCTAGGTGTTCGGCGATCTGTTGTTGTCGCGCACTCACTTCAGTCAGGCATTTGAGCAGGTCTTCCATGACGGGGAGGAGCGCCGCCCTTTTTCCGGGTTCTTGTGAGTTGACTGTGGGGGAAGGAAAAAAAAAACTATGTAAAAGTTCGGGGGTGGTTGGTGATTCTTCACGCTCTTCCCCGCATTCTCCACCACTGTGGCAGGGTGAAGAATCACACAACACAGAATTAGTGAAAAGCCCCCCCGGAGGGTGGGTTTATTGCACAAAGGTGAACAAACGTGGTGATGGTGAAGTGCTGGTGCGCGGTGCTTCCTTTCTCCTCTGGTGCAGGGTGGCTCGCGGTGACGTCAGTGAGACAGTGTGGCCGGAGTGTCACAAGCTGCCATCTGAGAGAGAGAGAGAGAAGTGTTAGCGCGTCTTTGCATGGAGTTAGTGCTCAAACTGGAGTCCCATGGTGCTGTGTTTTAAGTGGTGTGGTGATCGCCTGCAGCTGTGAAGATCCGGGGCGTGCTGAGTGGCTGCAGGTGATCCGTGTTTGTTTCCAGGGCGACGCTGACGAGAGCTCGGGAGACTTGTCACACTATGGATTTGACTTACCTTGACTTGACTATGGACTTCACTTGACTTGACTATGGATTTGACTTGACTATGGATTTGACTTGACTTGACTATGGAACTGACTTGATTTGACTTTGGACTTGACTTGACTATGGACTTGTCTTGACCATGGACTTGACTTGACTTGACTTGACTTGACTTGACTATGGACTTGTCTTGACTTGGCTTGACTTGACTTTGGATTTGACTTGACTGTGGACTTCACATGACTATGGAATTGACTTGTTTTGACTATGGACTTCATTTGACTTGACTATGGATTTGACTTAACTATGGATTTGGCTTGACTTATTACCAATAAGGTGTTACCAAGAATGGTTTTAAAACATGTGAGGAGTACACATATACAATATATATATCAAGTATATAAAGACAAAAACAATATAAAGGTAGATATTGATGAAAAATAAAATAAATAATATACAGATATATTTTTTCCAACAGGGCTACATATGTACTTCACTTGACTTGACTATGGTATTGACTTGACTATGGATTGGACTTGACTGTGGACTTCAATTGACTATGGAATTGACTTGACTTGACTTGACTATGGACTTGACTTGACTTGACTTGACTTGACTATGATTTTGACTTGAATATGGACTTCCCTTGAATATGGACTTGACTTGACTTGACTTGACTTGACTTGACTGGACTTGACATGACTTGACTTGACTATGGACTTGACTTGAATCGACTATGGACTTGACTTGACATTACTTAACTATGGACTATGTTGCCTCTGGCTTGGCGTGCTCAGTTGGGGACACTAAATTTTTCAACTAAACATCGAAATAAATCTAATTAATAAACTAAATTAACCATTTAAACTAAATTACTGATCTAAATATTGATCTAAAGCCCACACTGTCACTGTATGATAATTGAAATGAACTGATGACATCAGCGTTTTTTCCAGAATGGCTATACAGCTGAATAAAATTATGCTGCATTATTTTCCTGTTTAACACTGTAAAGCTGCTTTGAAACAATCTACATTGTTAAAAGCGCTATATAAATAAAGTTGACTTGACTTGACTTGACTTGACTTGACTTGAATCGACAATGGACTTGACTTGGCTTGAATTGACTTGACTATGGACTTGACTTGACACGACTATGGACTTAACTTGAATTGACTATGGACTTTATTTGACTTGACTTGACTTGACTTGACTTGACTTGACTTGACTTGACTTGGCTTGGCTTGACATGACTTGACTATGGATTTGACTTGATATGACTTGACTTGACTATGGATTCAATTGACTATGGAATTGACTTCATTTGACTACGGACTTCATTTGACTTGACTATAGACTTCATTTGACTTGACTATGGATTTGACTGAACTATGGATTTGACTTGGCTTGACTTGACTTGACTTGACTTGACCTGACTTGACTTGACTTTACTTGAGTTGACTTGGCTTGACTGAACTATGGATTTGACTTGGCTTGAATTGACTATGGACTTGACTTGACATGACTATGGACTTGGCTTGAATTGACTATGGACTTTATTTGACTTGACTTGACTTGACTTGACTTGACTTGACTTGACTTGACTTGACTTGACTTGACTTGACCTGACCTGACTTGACTTGACTTGACTTTACTTGAGTTGACTTGGCTTGGCTTGGCTTGACATGACTTGACTATGGATTTGACTTGATATGACTTGACTTGACTTTGGCTTGACTTGACTTGACTATGGATTCAATTGACTATGGAATTGACTTGATTTGACTATGGACTTCATTTGACTTGACTATAGACTTCATTTGACTTGACTATGGTCTTGACTTACCTTGACTTGACTATGGACTTCACTTGACTTGACTATGGATTTGATTTGACTTGACTTGACTTGACTATGGAACTGACTTGATTTGACTATGTACTTGACTTGACTATGGACTTGTCTTGACTTGACCATGGACTTGAGTTGACTTGACTATGGACTTGTCTTGACTTGACTTGACTTGACTTGACTTGACTTGACTTGGCTTGGCTTGACTATGGATTTGCTTGACTATGGATTCACTTGACTATGGAATTGATGAATTGACTATGGACTAGATTTGACTATAGATTTGATTAATGATTTAATTTGGTGCCATTTAAACAACATCATCTTCAATTAAAACAGAAAACCCCCAATGCGTTCCTGACCCCATCCGCACAGCAGCAGCATTTGGTGTGCCGGAGAATGCAAACCATGAAATAGGTTCAAAATAGTTTTGAAACTATACCATCATCATCCCCGCGCAACCCCTAAAAAGGCAAATCCGTGAAAACGGCGACAGCATGTACGCAAGCATTTCGTGTTCAGCCTATAGGCAAGCGTGTTTGGATACGTATGTGTGCATATGTGTTTTTATTTGTTTGGAGGGGAAGGGAAGGGAATGAGGCCTTCACCTGGGAGAGTCTAGTTGACACGGTCTCTGCTGACACTTCAGGGATGCGTTTTGGTTTGTTTATAGGCGCAGGTCCACCATCTGATCTGGATCCGGCTGTCTACAGTAAACCTCGGGATAAACAGAGAGACTAACATTAGTGTAGATGCCATTCTTTTTATGATGTAACAAGTACATCAGGTGTTATGGTGTTATCAGGTGTTGCCAATCCATGACAAATTTCAAAGTAAAAGACAATGAAACATGAACGTGAAACCAAAAACAGAAATAACAGTTTAGAGTTTATGCTTTAAATAAGAACAAAAATCTACCATTGGGATCAGAAAATAAACAAAATTAAAAAATTAAAAAAAAAAAAATTAAAATGTATTTCCCATGGGCAAATATTTGTTCATGTTTTAAGCACTCACTTCATTTTGACAAATTTTTCAGTAAACAAGACTTAATATCTGAAGTCATTTTGTTCCTCCAGTAAATGTATCTTGACATTAGAATGCTTAGGTGTTTGTACTGGAAAACATGACAAAAATAATTAGGCAGCTCAGTAGGATTTGAAACAGAGCTTTACTCTTAACAGTCAGTGACTGTAAAGCAGCTTTGAAACAATTTGTATTGTGGAGAGCACTGTAGAAAAACATTGTAGACTTATTTCTGAAGGCTTAGTCTTTGAACTGTCCTGTCAAGTGCACCTCACCACACACACACACACACACACCCCGTGCTCCCAGCCACAGTCTGTCTCCTACATTATCTGCCCTCCCCCAGTCCTGTTTGTTACACAAGGCTGACCGACCAAGATGATTCACGAGAAGCAGACTTTTTCGATTAAATCATCTGCCAAGATGCATTTGAACAAAACCATTGTCTTCGCTTCAAGTGCATTCATCTGGCCTCCAATGTTCACAGTGTTTGGCTTCTATTCTTTTGAAGAGTTGCAATTTCAGATGAAGAACAGACATGTGTTTATGCAGATATACAATCTTTTTGCATTAGAAGTCTCTAGGTCCAAATATTGTCACCAGATTGAATCTATATACAGTCCATGGCAAAGGCTGTATACACTGCAAAACATTTTTCTTGCTTCATATTTTTTCTTGTTTTCCAGTACAAATATCTAAATATTATTAAATCAAGAGAAGCAAAATGAAGTCTTGTTCACTGAAACAAATCATCAAAATTAAGTGAGTTCATGCTTAAAAAATGCCTATGGGGGTCAGAATTCAAATGGAAAACAAGATTATTTTTCTAACCCACTGGCAGATTGTTCTGTGTTTAAGTGCAAACTCACTTCATTTTGACACATTTTTCAGAAAACACGACTTAATATGTTGTCATGTTGATTCTCAAGTAAATGTGTCTTGATTTAAGAATGTTCAGATATTTGTATTGGAAAACAAGACAGAAATACAGAGGAAGAACTTCAGTGTAGAGAAATAAAAACATACATTGGCGTACATTGGCAAAGTACAATTGGTTGGGATCGACAGATGTTTAATGGACTTCAAATGTCTATGAATATGCTAGTGCACTGAATGTCAAATTGGGGTTCATTAATACAAAAGCCAGCTCACACCTTCAAATAATCCAAAGTTAATCAAGCAGCCCTCTTGCCAAACTTAATAACATGCCACAGGCTTTTCTGAAACGCTTTCAGAGCGCTTTTAACTGTGATGGGGTTGAGTTTGTTGCATTATCCTCTTAGTCTAGTGGGATGGAATCTGCAAGAGATTAATAACATTTCACACTTGAGTAGGAGAGGGTGTCAGCTGAGGAAAAAGGCACTTGGAGATTAAAATATACACAGAACGTATACCCTGAGGATTTGGATAAACAAATACAGGCTAGTTTAATACTAGACTTCCCTTAAGGGGTGAAACGAGGAGACCATTAGAGATGCTGTCAGCCATCTATGAACAAACTTTCACTATATAGCAAGCAAGTATACATGCCAATAGTCATATTATTTGATGCATTTTTGTCTAATAAGAGACAGATGTCAAGTTGACGTCATTGAGTATCATGATAAGTCATTATCCAAATATAGTAACAAAGTGACAATGTTAATGTAAAATGAACTGTATGACTTAAAACTTATCATAAACACTTAATTAAAAAAAATAATTCAGAAAACAATTACTGTACTGTACTCTACTTTACTCTACTCTACTCTACTTTACTGTACTGTAATATCATAAGTAATTTTGCTTCTCAAGTAAATGTTTCTTGATTTAAGAATGTTTAGATATGTGTTCAATGAAATTTGGGGGAAATAATTAAATGTGTTCAATGAAATTTGGGGGAAAGAATTAAATGTGTTCAATGAAATTTGGGGGAAATAATTAAATGTGTTCAATGAAATTTGAGGGAAAGAATTAAATGTGTTCAATGAAATTTTGGGGAAAGAATTACATTTGTAATACAATTTGGGGGGAAATAATTTAATGTGTAAAATGAAATATGGGGGGGAATAATTAAATGTGTTCAATGAAATTTGGGGGAAAGAATTAAATGTTAAATGAAAGTTTGGGGAAATAATTAAATGTGTTTAATGAAATTCGGGGGAAGAGAATTAAATGTTTAATGAAATTTTGGGGAAAGAATTAAATGTGTTTAATGAAATTTGGGGGAAGAGAATTAAATGTGTTCAATGAAATGGGGGGGGGTTTAAATGTGTTCAATGAAATTTGGTGGGAGGGATTAAACATTCTAGGAAATTTGGGGGAAAGAATTAAATGCATTCAATGGAATTTAGGAGGGGGGGGTCAAATGTGTTCAATGAAATTAGGGGAACAGAATTAAATATGTTCAATGAAATTTGGGGGAAAGAATTAAATGTGTTCAATTAATTTTTTTTGGGGGGTTATACATGTTCAATGAAATTTAAGGGAAGAGAATTAAATGCATTCAATGAAATTTGGGTGGGGGATTAAAATATGTTCAATGAAATTAGGGGGAAAGAATTAAATATGTTCAATGAAATTTGGTGGAAAGAATGAAATGCGTTCAATGAAATCTGGGGGAAAGAATTAAATGTGTTCAATGAAATTTTGGGGGACAAAATTAAAAAGGGGTCAATTTAAGAATGTTCGATTTAAGAATGTTTAGATATTTGTACTCGAAAACAAGACAAAATATTTTTTCTACAAGAAAATATTTTTTTGTAGTGTTGTTACGTGTAATTCACGGAAAACAGGAGTGAGGACTCAATTGCAAAATATGAGGATTTATTAACAAAATAAACATAATACAAAACAAAAACCCACAAGGGGGAAAACATAATAAATCTAAAACATTAAAACAACAACTTCAAAACAAACATACCGGAGGATCACAGGGAAGGGAGACGTATAGACAACGTACCGACAAAAACTGTGAACACAAGGGAGCTATTTAAAGGGGAAAAAATCGGGAGGGAACAGGTGGGAGAAATCAAACAATAATCAGATAACAAGGGGGAGAGATCAGACAGAGACATTAGCATATGGCCCAAAATAACAACACACCACATGTGCTCCACAAGACAGGACAGGCATGTGACATTACCCCCTCCTTAAAGAGTGGCTACCAGACGCTCCACAAGAACAGGGCAGGGCCGGGAGGACAGACCAGGGCAGACCGGGAGGGACAGACCAGGGCGGGATGGGAGGGACGGACCAGGGCTGGACGGAAGGGACGGACCAGGAAGGACGGACCAGGGCGGGACGGGAGGGACAGACCAGGGGACAGGGGAAACAGACAGTTGGGAAGGCCAGGGCGGCTCGCAGAGTTCGGGAGGCCAGGACGGCTCGCAGAGTTCGGTAGGCCAGGGTGGCTCGCAGAGTTCGGGAGGCCAGACGACCCGCAGAGTTCGGGAGGCCAGGGCGGTGTGGGCAGAGCAGGATGCCTGGGCGGCACGGTCAGAGCAGGGCGTCTGAGTGGCACGGGCAGAGCAGGATGCCTGGGCGGTGCGGGCAGAGCGTCTGAGCGGCGCGGGCAGAGCAGGGCGCCAGGGCGGCGCGGGCAGGGCAGGACGCCTGGTCGGCGCGGTCAGAGCAGGGCGCCAGGACAGCGCGGGAAGAGCAGGGACCCCCGGAGCAAGGACCTCCAGAACAGGGACCCCCGGAACAGGGACCATCGGAACTGGGTCCACCAGAACTGGGACCACTGGAACTGGGACCACCGGAACAGGGACCACCGGGACTTTCGCGGAGGGAGCCTCTCCTCCACCTCAGTTTCGGGAACAGGTGGGAGAAATCAAACCCTAATCAGATAACAAGGGGGAGGGATCAGACAGAGACACGAGCACATGCCCCAAAATAACAACACACCACATGTGCTCCACAAGACAGGACAGGCATGTGACAAGTGTATGAATAATAATAATGTCAAAATGGTAATAGATAATTTTAGCATCGGAGGTTGGAACATCTTTGTTGAAAATTATCCTCATATATAATTTTCCATCATTTTCCATTAGTGTGTAAATTGATGAATGGCATGCTATAACATGCAGAACAACCACGTATCACCACACTAAAAACAATAATTTATTTTATTAGTTTGTGATGTTATTGTTAAAAAAAGCAGGATGGTCACGATGCATTTAGTGGTGGATAAGATATGTAATCTGGTAAAGATCTGTTGTGTGTTTGTTTTAGATATTTTCCACCTGTCCCTTCAGCATCTTCTGTAGAAGTGTTTTCTACCCCTCAGTGCCTCTGAAACCACACGTCTCAAAAGCACTTTTCCTCTGCTCACTTGCCATTTGATTGATTTTGTAGTGAATCGAGGTGAGATAAAAGACAAGAGACTACAAATCCATTTCTTGAGGCAGACAGTTACTGCATTTCCACAGCAAAGCTGCCACCATTCCCATGACACCTGTATGGATACAACATAAAAGGATGCTTAAACATAAAGACTCTCACATGTCTCACCCCTGTATTGTTTCATTTTGTGCGTCGGATGCACTCGGGTATGAAAAGCCCTTGATGTGGAAGCAGCTGTACTGTCACGTGTCAAAACACAATGACGACTGTATGATGCTTTTTGCAAATCTGCATTTGTCAATGGAATGCATGAGGAGGCATTTCTATGGTAATACACTCAAGCCAAGTCTCATCCCTGGAATAGTAAGACAGCTGGATATATTCTCACATGCAGTAAGATATCATTTACAGTATTAACATGTGCATGTTGCCGCTGTCAACACGACCAGAGAAACCAAATGTGTTTTATTCTACAACTGAAACATAACCTTTTTAATGCTATTTGAGCATAGAAACAATATTTATGGGTCAGTTCATGTCAGATTTTGTTGCTGCTTATATATGTTTTATGTTACGTGATTTAATTATGAACTCTGCAAACAGTTTTTGAGATTTCATGATTTTCCCGATTCCCAATTCAATATTTCTTTGAAAGGGATTCATTGAAACTTTTGCCTGCTGAGTGAATTCTAATAGCACCAGATGGTTTTTGTGTGACTAATAAATCACACATTTGATTTATAATGCGCTTTTATAATACCCAAAGCGCTACAAACAATAGCAAATAAAACAAATAAATAGCAAAAGACAAAAATAATACAATAAAAAATAAACTACTAATCATTGCAATGCAACTAAGTAACACAATAGAAAACTAATCATTACAATCTATGTGGGCAATTTAAAAAATAAGTCTAAACTATGAAGCATGCCTGTTATGTGCTGACATGATGGAGTATATGTAAGAACGTGCCGCTGAATTCTGGATATACCGCAGCCGTTGAATTGATTTAGCAGGTAAACCAACAAATAGTGCATTACAATAATCAATCCTGGAAGCCTTTCAGCATCAGGCAGAGTAAGGTATGGCCTAGCAATATTTCTGAGATGATGGAATGTCAATTTTGTGGTACTCTTAATATGAGTCTAATGTCAGATGAATGTCAAAAATCACACCAAGGTTACAAGCTTGAGTAGAAGGAAATAATACAACACTATCATCCATAATCAAATTAAAATTGCTACCTTTTTGAATAGCTGCTGCTGCCAATAAGAAGAACCTCCGTCTGGGAACAATTCAATTTGAAAAAAAGTATGGCGCATCCACGTTTTTATTTCCTGCTCAAACCGCGAGAGAATCATAGAGGTGATAGTAATTTGAGTATCATCAGCATAAAAGTGATACCCTAAGCTATATTTCCTAATGATTTTCCCCAAAGGAAGTATATACATGCTAAACAATATAGGACCCAAGACAGATCCCTGAGGAACACCATGGTAGACCTGTGCAATTTCAAATTTGTTGTTTCCCAAGACAACAAACTGGGAAACTGCCAACTCTCTAGTCTATTTAGCAGGATATATATAATGGATATATATAATGAACCCAGCCACGTACTCAATTATAAAAGGGTGTGCACACATATGAAGTTAGGGTATTTTATGTTAACACATTCTATGAACCCTGTATATATAATGCATTATAAGGGTATTCTTAATGCATTATAATACATGCATAATGCCTAATAAACCACCTTATAATATGTTGTATCAAATAATCACAACAACAGTTACAATACTTTATAAAATGTACCTTTTTGGTTACAACTTTTAAGAGTACAATGCATTATAGCAACAGATAAAGCCTGCATTTATAATGCATCATAAGGGTACTCTTAATGCATTATAATGCATGCATTATAAGTAAACAATGTCAAGATATGAGACCTGGGAGAGCAAAATATATGAAAATATGGGATATATAATTTATTATAACTTAAGTGAATAAAATGATGTCCATTGTGTGTTATAAATCATACTCTTAATAGTTATAACTACAAATAGGTAAGTATTATTAGTGTTGTTATGATTATTCATGAGATGATACAACACATAATAAAGGTTCTTTATAAGGCCTTATGCCTGTATTATAATGCATTAAGAATATGATGCATTATCAATGCAGGCTTCATCTGGTGTTATAATGCATTGCACTCTTAAAAGTTATAACCACAAATAGATAAGTATTATAATGTAATGTAACTGTTGTTATGATTATTTATCAGATGATAGAACACATAATAAAGGTTCTTGATAAGGCATTATGCATGTATTATAATGTTATTAAGAATACCCATATGATGCATTATAAATGCAGGCTTCATCTGCTGTTATAATGCACTCTTAAAGGTTATAACTACAAATAGATACGTATTATAATGTATTGTAACTGTTGTTATGATTATTCATTAGATGACACAACACATAGTAAAGGTTCTTTATAAGGCATTATGCCTGCATTAAGAATACCCTTATAATGCATTATAAATGCAGGCTTCATCTGGTGTTATAATGCATTGCATTCTTAAAAGTTATAACTACAAATACATTCGTATTATAATGTATTGCAACTGTTGTTATGATTATTCATGAGATGATACAACACATAATAAATGTTCTTTATAAGGCGTTATGCCTGCTTTAAGAATGATTATGCATTTTAATTATGATGCATTATAAATGCAGGCTTCACCTTGTGTTATAATGCATTGCACACTTAAAAGTAATAACCACAAATAGATAAGTATTATAATGTACTGAAACTGTTGTCATGATTATTTATCAGATGATACAACATATTATAAGGTTGTTTATAAGGCATTATGCATTAAGAATACCCTTATAATGCATTATAAATACAGGCTTCATTGAAATGTTACCTGTTACCTGTTACCATTTTGGTTTTAATCTTTTTTTTTCCCCCTGAAATGTCACTTTGGTTGTCACCAGGATTTGTGATTTTTATATTAAATACGCAAAAGATTTGAAATGATTTCTGTTAAAACCAGCTGTTTAATCAGAGGTGTATAGAATTTTTATAACCACTGTATGTAATATATTATAACACTCCCTTTATATAATATATTGTCAGAACAAATAAAAGCATTATCTCTAAAGGGGTAAATGTCAGAGGAGGATGGAGACAAACGCGAGGGACACAGCAAACATAAAAAAAACATTCTCACAAAAGAAAAAATACATAATACTTATTTTTACACAATCAGTATCCTGTTAATTACCTCAGTAGTAAATTGCACATGCAGCACATGAATATCTGCAACACAAATGACTGTGATTTGAGCATGAGAGGTGGAAGAACATGACTTTAATAGCATTCACAGAAAATCAGTCCACATCAGAGAATGAGCTTGCTCATTCCGTCTTTTCCGGTCCATTTTATTAGAGATATTTGGGGTTATGCAGCAAATCCTGCTAATCATTAGTGCATAATTCCCTGGTTTCCGACTGAAGGCACGTGTCTGGTGTGTGTATCTCCCCTCAGCCCTTATCACTCGTGACAGCACGGCCCACAGAGACACAGAGAGGACGGCATTATCATAGGGGGCGGCCGCTGATGTGTCTATCGGACGGAAAATGTGACACTGCAGACGGAGGTCCACATTCATTTTTTTGAGATTGGATGTGCAGCAGATCTCGTCATAGGTCAAGAGTAAATCAAAAAGAATTACACAGCTGCCAAAGCCCATTACTTCAGCGGAGCGGAGGTAAATATACTCCAAATCCAGCGCACAGACAAGCACAAATACATACAGTACACTAAAAGGTGATAAGGACTGACATTTATGATTTGTGTATGTGTGTGTGTGTTTCTCAACAGATCTGAATGTGTCTCATTGAGGATTAAAGGTGCTGATGTTAGTGTTTGTGTGCGCTGTTATTATTAGTTTGATAAGAGCAGAAACAGAGAGGGTTCGGTTTAAATAAAGACAATAAGCCTTTATTCCCCACAGCAAAAGACTCTAAATTGGATTCCTTCGTTCTTTGTTCTCAAGTATCTGTCCATCCTCAGCCACTGATAAACTGTTCATTATCTCAAGGTTAATCAATTTGAACAGAAGAAAAATCAATATGCTCCCCCATACAATCTAAAAAACATAATTTAAAGGGCTATTAATGGATCAAGTCCTAAATCAATGACGTGGTGCATTATCCATATATCTGCACTCAATAATAAATCTTGTCATCAGGTTATGGAATATTTATGAGCATGAACAAAAGTGAAAAAGATGATGATGATGGTGACAATTTTTATTTAAATTAATGATAATGATGTTAAAGATCAATACATCAATGGGAATCGTCAGCTGACATTATATAACAGAGGTTATATGAAAATATCACAGGCTGTTTATTACCTGATGGTGTGATAAGGTGAATAACATATACCATTAAAAATCGTCTCGGTTACATTTGTAACCGACGAATTGGGATCTGTTTCCAGAGACCGACCTACTTCGAGTGATTAAAACGAGCCAATGGCATGCGGTTCACACATTCCATGCACCGCCCCGCAGCGCGGGTATAAATATACGAAAGTAGAATACCACATCATTGCTTTTCAACTGAGGAGACGAGATAAGTGACTCTGCCTTCAGCTGAAGCACAGCACCTGGCGACGGGACGTACGTCTCCGTTCCCTCCTTCAGGGAACGAGGGTTACATACGTAACCGAGACGTTCCCTTTCAGACGGTCACGTTCGACGTACGTCGGAACTGACCGACGAATTGGGATCCCTACCAACACGCCAGGATGCTGGCCCTTCCAGCGCCCTGCCTGAGCTCGCTGGACCACTCCTATGTTAGAGTGGAAGTCAGGGCTCCGGGCAGGGAGGACAGTCACTGCTGTTCCTGCAAGACCCACTCAGTGTGACTATTGGATAACACTGGGAAAGTGTGCCCGTCTCGGGAGATGGTACGCTGCGGAGCCACGTCCTTCAATGGAAGGAGAGGTGGAATACACATAAGGACTAACCTAACAGGGTAGTGCAACATATGGCAGTCTCTGGGGTGGACCCAACCTGGTTCGAGGGGGGGGGGAGAACACGCCCAGAGACGACAGAGGGGGCTCTGTCGAGGGAAAGACACGGGGCTAGCCGAGTAGGGTAGCTAGTACCGTGGAGAATACACATATGGGGTAGCCGTGAGGGGACCGCAACATATGGAACCCAGCCTACACACACGTTCCACAAGCATACGGGTGCAGGCCTGGCGTCAGACGGCCGCCACGTCTGACACCGAAGGGGTGACGGAGGAACTCACAGGGTTAGCCGTTTCCGGGGAACACAACTGGAGCAGAATAGAAGCACGTATCCGGCCCAGAGGGCGGGAGTGGCGCATGCAAGCCGACACTAGAACGGGCACTTAGCGCTGCTGGCCACTTGGGGCGAGAATGCGGGAAGATATCGGCTCTACATGGAGGCTGTAGAATCTAGCGAACGTGTTAGGTGTCGCCCAGCCCGCAGCTCTACATATATCTGTCAGCGAGGCGCCTTGAGCCAGCGCCCAGGAAGAAGCAACACTCCTTGTTGAGTGTGCTCACAACCCGAACGGGCAAGGCACGTCTTGGGACTGGTAAGCCAAGACAATGGCATCCACTATCCAGTGGGCCAACCTCTGCTTGGAGACAGCCTTTCCCTTCTGCTGGCCTCCGTAACAGACGAAGAGCTGCTGTGAGGTTCTAAGCTTTGAGTCCGGTCAACGTAAGCGTGAAGAGCGCGGACGGGACATGGCAAAGCTAGGGCTGGGTCTGCCTCCTCCGAAGGCAGCGCTTGCAGGTTCACTACCTGGTCCCGGAAGGGAGTGGTAGGAACCTTGGGAACGTATCCAGGCCGGGGTCTCAGGACAACGTGAGAGTTGGCCGGCCCGAATTCTAGGCACGATTCGTCGACCGAAAGTGCATGCAGGTCCCCTACCCTCTTGATTGAGGCCAATGCAATCAGGAGAACTGTCTTCATGGACAGGATTTTTAGCTCAACAGATTGCAAAAGCTCAAATGGAGGACCCTGAAGTACTCTCAGCACCAGGGCTAAGTCCCAAGAGGGTATCGAGGTAGAACGAGGAGGATTTAGTCTCCTCGCACCTCTGAGGAACCTGACAATTAAGTTGTGCTTACCTAAGGATTTACCGTCTACTGCATCGTGATACGCCGTTATTGCTGCGACGTATACTTTGAGGGTGGAGGGAGACAGCCTTCGCTCCAGCCCATCCTGCAGGAAGGAAAGCACAACGTTAATCGAACACTTTCGGGGGTTTTCCCGGTGGGAAGAGCACCACTTGACGAACAGGTTTCACTTCAGAGAGTAGAGGCGCCTCGTAGGGGGGGAGCGATGGTGTCTACCACTGCTTGTGGTAGGCCACCTAGAACCACCGCGATCGCACCCTTCGCCAGCAGGACATCAATCTCAGACCGCAAGACATGGGCATCGCTGCTCCGCACGGAGGTGGAGAGGATGCCCCTGTACTTGGGAGGCCGGCGTGGGAATTGAATCGCATAGCCGAGTCTGATGGTACAGATGAGCCAGCGAGATGGTCTGGGGAGACCTAGCCAGGCCCCCAGAGACCGAACTAACAGGACCAACGGCACCACAGACGTACCCGGGGTGAGGCAGCGAGGTGGAGTATTCAGACCCGACTCGGGAGGCCCGGAGGCGCCCGGAGTGTTGCCTGAATACTCCAGGTGGGGCAGAGAGTGGGTGAGAAGGCCCGGAGGCATCCTCGGTGCCCACTCTGCTGCCCCCTGGCGAGGGGTGAGAGGGGAGGAAAGGAGTGGCAAGGCCCGGAGGCGTCGCACACTGCCAACCTGTCCCTCTCGGGGCTCAGGGAGAGAAGAAACTGCTCTGAGAATGTGGGTACGTGGACTCCGGGGAGCCAGCGGCAGGACCGAAACCAAAAAATATTCTCCCCCCGGTCCTCCTCAGGGGGAGGGAGGGGTGCGGACACCATCTCCCCGAGCAATTCCTCTCTCGCTGGGCTGCCCGTTTCAGGGCCGCTTGCCCTTGTGCTTGCTAGCAGACTAGCGGGACCCTGGACGAGTTGGGCGCCTCCCTTGCGCCCGGCCACCTGCTGCCTGGGTGGAGGCTGCTGCTTGGCTTAGCAGGGGCGGAGGCGGATGCAGGGTGGCGCCCTCGGCAACAAGCAGATGGACGTGTTGCGGCCGACGACTGGGTGGAGGCAGCAGCTGGTCGTCGGGGCAGGATTTTTTTTTTTTTTTTTTTAGCCACCTCCGTCTGCTTCTGGGCCACCAAGAACTGCTGGGCGAAGTTCTCGTTGGCGTCGCCGAAGAGGCCAGCCTGACAGACAGGGGCTTTGAGGAACCGAACTTCGTCAGGCTCACGCATATCTGCCAGGTTTAGCCCCAGCTTCCTGGACCACTGGTGTGGACATCGCCTGACCCAGGGAGCGTGCAGTGACTTTCGTCACCCGGAGAGCGAGGTCCATCACCGCACGCAGTTCCTGCATAACCCCTGGGTCGGGACTACCCTCATGCATGCAGGACAGAGGGCAGTGAGAGAGGGAAAAACTTATACAAGTTATGGCCCTTTTAGTGTTCCATATTTTGACACCAAATAGTTCCACACTGCTAAATTTTTCCAATGCACATCCGGGCAGCCACCCGGAAAGCATAGCTGTCAACTCTGAATCTGATTCAGCATGAGCACACACTATTATAGTGGGAAACTCAGCATTATCATTTCCAGCGCATAACAGCCCTCTCTCCGATGCAGCAATTGACATCTGTCCTCCGCCAGAGCGCCAAATGAAACGCTAGATCCCCCTTTTTCAAAAAAGGACCAGCAATCCCATCTGTAAGCTACCAGCAGGCATGTGAGACAATGAGCGTGGCCGTCAGACTTGACGGCACACGGCGCGCTGAACACTCAAGCCCCTATGAAAGAGCAAGGTGAACAACGCGCCGATGTGGTCATGTTCTCTTGAGAGAACATGAACCACCCACAAACAAAGTCTCAGCACGCTCGTGATGCGATAGAGGAGTGAGGGCCCGAAGAGATGTACCCGGCGGGGAAGCCCCACTGTAATCCTCAGGTCACCAACGCTTATTAGCCAAAGTAACCCTTTTCTGGTGCCCCAGAAAAGTAACTAGATCGGGGAATAAGCGAAGGGACTCAACTCCGTTTCAGGTTTCATAGTCTCGACCGCGCATCGGAGCGTCAAGTGACGCGCTGGGTTGCCGTGACAACCCCCGCTATCAGCCGGCGCGAGACGGCACACGGCGAGCTGAACGCTCATGCCCTTACGAGAAAGGTGAGACGAACAACGCGCTGACGTGACCACGCTCTCCTGAGAGAACATGGACCACGAACGCGATCTCACATGTTTATATGCATGAGAGATTGTGGCCGTCAAATGAGGACAGGAAACAACCGCATCCAGAAACACACGTTTTGAGTGACATCTTGAAAAAGACGCAGGGTCAAACCATGTTGCTCTTTTAGAAGGAAATGCTCTTTTAGAAGTGCTGAAGCACTCAGGGAGATGGCCGTGGCTCACAGCAGTCCGATCGCAAGCCTGCGTGTGAGCACTCAAAGAACGGAAACGCCCAGCCAACCAACACAGGAACAAGTGTATGTTGAAGCGGCCACTCGCTGACTCGCGCCGTCACACCAGCACCCAGGTATGAGAGCAATCCTCCTCGAGACTCGTCAAAACACTCTTCATAGAAACAGCTTGATACAGCAAACCGTTCGGCTCCGAAGTTAAAAAGCAATGATGCGGTATTCCACTTCCGTATTGATACCCGCACTGCGGGGCGGTGCGTGGAATGTGTGAACTGCATGCCAATGTCCATTGGCTCGTTTTAATCACTCGAAGTAGGTCGGTCTCTGGAAACAGATCCTAATTCGTCGGTCAGTTCCGACGTACGTCGAACGTGACTGACTGAAAGGGAACTCTGTAATTTGTTAACGGTAACTACATTTAAATACATTTAATCTCTTTTAATGTTCATTTAAACATTTAGTAATACATAATTAAAATCAAAGTTGAAATTGTTTAATGAACTTGAGAGAACATGAACCAACATTTTTATTTTATTTTACTAATGTCAACAAAATACTGTTACAAATGTTGTCAGTTAATGGCAGTGTTGGGTAAGTTACTCTTAAAATACACCAGTGTAATTAGATTACTGTACTAATTGTAGGAATTACTCTCTCTAAAAGTATTGCATAAGTTATTTTCTAATTACTTTCAAATCCAATATCAACCTCAAGCAGTTGAACAACATAAGGTTAGACATGAAACTGCTCTTTTTATTCTTTCAAATAAATAATATAAAATTACATCAATTATTCTTGAACTGACCAAAGTGTGTAAAGGGAGAAGGCTACATTAAAACATACATTTTACATTAAATGTAAAATGTATATACAATTGTTCTAGTCTATACTGTATTTTATGCAATTACATCAGAAGTAATTGTAAGAAAATGACTGGATAACTTACTTTTTCAAGGGAAAAGTAATTAAATGACAGTATTTAATTACTTATTACTTATTACATCCAACATTGATTAACACATTATCTAATCTTAACTAACGGGACCTTATTGTGAACTTTAAAGCTAAAGCACACGTCATGGTCACACTT
The DNA here is from genome assembly GCF_949357685.1 of Gobio gobio. NCBI lineage: Eukaryota > Metazoa > Chordata > Actinopteri > Cypriniformes > Gobionidae > Gobio > Gobio gobio. The sequence continues at coordinate 15,217,991 of NC_137112.1, read as the reverse complement.
TAGTTTTGGAAACACATATTCACTATTAACTACAACTTTAGTCTAAAAAAACTCCTAATTTACTGCTTATTTGGTTGGAGTTGTTAAATTTAGGTATTTGTAGGATTAAGGGATATGTGCTTTAATAAACAGCCAATATGCTACTAATGCATGATAATAAGCAACTTAGTAGTGAGAATAGTCACCCTGGGGTGCCTTTCCCGTACAACGACGTAGCTCACTGCTGAACTACCATAGTACGATGCATCGTTGAAGAAATCAACTAGCTATTCACAACTGTTTCCCAAAACCGTATTGTCGCAAATCTGTCGTTCAACCACGCTGATTCATGATGTCATGCAGGTGGTGGAGTAGCAACTGCTTTTAATGAATTATTTTGAGATCGAATTCATGCTAGATTTTTTTTTTTTGGAAGCAATTGGGAAAAACAGCAACTCAGCCACGAAGTGGTAGGCCACGTAAAATCACAGAGCGGGGTCAGCGCATGCTGAGGCGCACAGGGCGTATTAGTCGCCAACTTTCTGCAGAGTCAAAAGCTACAGACCTCCAAACTTCATGTGGCTGTCAGATTAGCTCAAGAACAGTGCGTAGAGAGCTTCATGGAATGGGTTTCTATGGCGGAGCAGCTATACATAGTGTGGGATGCAGTGGTGTAAAGCACGCCACCACTGAGCAGTGGAGACGTGTTCTGTTATAGCTGCAAAGGGTGGGCCAACTCCATATTAAACCCTACGGATTAAGAATGGGATGTCATTAAAGTTCATGTGCCCGTAAAGACAGGCGTCTCAAAACTTGTGGCAATATAGTGTATGTCTTACTGAAAATAACAGACCAATCCTCCATCATAAAGCATTTGTGCTGAATTTATGCCGCCACTATATTTTACTAATGTTTCTTACTGTACTTCAGTCTGCCTATCTTAACTATGCCTATCAAAAGCCACCTCTTTGTGTGACCCTTTGAAGTCTTTTGCTTTCATTCGCTTAAAAATAGCTCTTCAGGAAGAATGAGCAGAGCTGTAGATTTCTATGGAGAGAGAGGTAGTGTCCCTGGGGCCGCTCTGCCTTTGACCCACGAAACCACACTTCTCACGGGAGGCTGAGGGGCCCGGAGACATTTCACCCTGCTTTTCACAAGCCCTGCAGGCAACAAGACACCGAACGACCTCGTACGTCTCCATCCTGCTGCACTTCTGACCCGGCGCTCACACCAGATCCATAGTTCACCTGATCGTGTAATAGCTTTTATGGATTGGATGTGAACTGACAGTTCGATATGATACAATTGGCACAGTAAATAATTGTATGTAATCATTCTCTCTAGTAAAAGCGTTCATTCTTCTGGCAACCGGTGCCTTCAGGACCACATTTTAAAGCTCATGCACATGCACAACGTTTCAGCATTTTTTCCATTATGTGGAAAAATTGTCTTTTCCCCCCATTTCCCCCCACACATTGTTCAGTTACTATAGAAACCCGAGCCGGTGAATTCACTGCAAACTGAGGGCTGACAGGCGACCAACCTAAAGTGCCTCAAAATTGTTGTTTATGCCAACTAAATGTTGTGCATACTGCACATTTGGAATATTTTTTTCATTTTAGCAGAAAAGGACATTTCATTCTGAAGTCTCAACATTTATGAACAATGCTAGGAAAGATTTTAGCTCTGGAGCCTAAATTTGGTAAGCCCCTGTCCAAATTTAAGTTCAGCATTTGGTTACCTGACACACACACTATGTGCCCTGGAGTTACTATAGCAACACTGCACAGATAGTGCTGTCCTTCACATGCATGGCTTTGAAATCCAGGAATAATTTCAGACGCATTAAGGGAAGCTTTAATGTGAAATAAAATACTTAGGATGTCACAGGAGAAAATACTATTGCATTCATGCCTTTGATGTTGTGCAGGCTTGAAGAGATTGGCACACAAAAAATAGCTTTTTAACAACAACATTTCTTGTGTTTGCTGCCCTCTGCTGGCTGATGTCCACTGCTCTCTCTCTCTCTCTCTCTCTCGCTCTCTCTCTCTCTGTCTCTCTCTCTGTCTCGCTCTCTGCCTACAGTCTTTCTTTTAAAATGCAGAACAACAGAGTTACAATGTAACAGAATCGTCACATTTAGAACGTCGTTGACGTGTGGTTTTTCTATTGGTCCATCCAGTCTTGAACATTTGGATACATCTTACCTTTTATTCTTGTTCTATTTTTTTTTTCTTTTATCGTAGAATTACATATTCTGTAAAATTACCTTTTTCAGAGGTCTTTTCTTCATTTAAATATATCACACTAATTTTGGTTCCCAAGAGGAAAATGAAATCTGGACAATCTTTGAATGTTCATCATTAGCCGTTGTGATAATCAACGTGACTGTCAGCAAATGTTATTGTAATTATCATAGTTTTTGAAAGATAATAATGATGAGTGGATGATAATCATATATGAATAATGGCATGTCATCTTTCTGTGAGAGATTGCTTGTTAACAAAAGAGGCTGACGTTTATTCTCTCAGTTTGCTGATGCAAGTCCTCTCTCTCTCTCTCTCTCTCTCTCTCTCTCTCTCTCTCTCTCTCTCTCAGAGATATTACTGTCAGACTTGCACAGTCTTTGGTTTGCCAGCAGACATTAGCGTATGAATGAATCAAACGCTGTTAACTCAGGTTCCTCATGTAATTAATTCAGCTTCAGCATCCTTGAGAATTTAGGTCAGGCCTGGGAATCAAAATGTGCAACAGTGGATACTACTTACCCTGAATTCTTCAGGAAAATAATTGAAAATAGATAAAAAATAAAGCAGTATGAAAAGAGAGATCAAAGAAAAAAGTAGCTCTTGAATGTTACATTTATGGTTTAGTGTTCATTATACAGAACCATTTGACTGTTCAGATATGCCCAACAGAATTGCAGAAGCCATGTCAAAAAATATTACTGTTTTGGGTCTGGGGTGGACTTCTGAATGCTAAATCATGCTATGTCCTCATGGAGAAATCGCTTTCTGACATAAGCATGTTTATCTACAGCTCTCAGAATATGACGCAAAAACAGATTTTCTGACTGAAGCAATGACTTGGGTTGTGTCACAGCCAACATCTACACAGACATCGTCACCAGATCTCCACGCCCCGCCCACTCGTTCACTCTCCCCAGAGTACTGATCACTTGCCCCTGCACCTCATCATCACAGACACTACAAGTAGCACACTCTCCCTGCACTTCATGGTCTGGTCTCGTTTCAGGTACCTGGACTCCTTACCTGTAACTCACCTGAGATTCCTGTCGACTCCTTCCAACGCCTTCCTTGTCTACAGTTCCTTGTCTCCTCGTGTTCTCCTTCATCCAACCAACCTTCAAGATATTCACAGAGCTAAGTGACTGTGCAGTGCTATTCCTCATCCTTTACCTGTCTCCCTGGTTTGCCTGTGTTCGTTTCTCTGTTTAAATAAATACCATTCACCTTACCTGTCTCTCTGCCTCTGTCTGTGTCCTGACAGAAGACCAGTCCTCATGCAGAGCGCCACGGACACCGGCGGAGATCACCCGCCGGATCCCTTCACCACCCTGGTCACGGCGATGCGATATTCCCTGCCACCACCCTCCACTTGCACTTCTGCCACAGTCACTCCGGAGCTCCGCACTACAACTCCCATCACCCACTGCTTCATCTCCAGCTGCCTCTGTCAGTCCCATGGCCCGACCAGCGACATTCACCAGCGCGGCGGAGGATTTCAGTGGGTTTCTTCTACAGTGCTCACTGTATCTGGAGGCCCAATCACAGCTTTTCCACAACGAGCGTGCTCGAGTGGCATTCGTCATCTCTCTGCTCGCTGGAAGACCACTTCAATGGGCACAGCCGCTCTGGAAAACGAGCGCTCCAGTAACAGCTTCCATCAGTGCCTTCTTTGCCCACTTCCGGGATGTGTTTGGTCAGAGCACCTCAGACCTCGCCGTACAAGGTCAACTGTACCACATTCGTCAAGGAAAGGAAACCGTGAGTATGTATGCTCTCCGATTTCGTACCCTAGTGGCTGCTAGTGGCTGGAATGAGTCTGCACTGATAATCGCCTTTCGTCAAGGTCTGGATCCTCATGTAAGACATTTGATGGTGGTGTATGATGATACCATGGGATTAGAGGGTCTGATCCAGAAGACCATCCGAGTGGCTCAGCGCTATTCTGCTTACATGCTTCATCAACCCACTACTAATCCTCTGCCCGCCGCACCATCTGTCGCCCTTCCAGCACCTGAACCTATGTAGGTGGACTGTACTCGTTTAACTCGTGCAGAGCGTCAGAGAAGAATTCACCATCATCTCTGTCTGTATTGTGGGGGAGGTGATCACTTCATTGCGGCCTGTCCCATCCGACCATCTCGGCCAGCGGTGAGTACGATTCAAGTTCCAGCTTGTACTGCCTCTCTCACTCGTACTACAGTACATCTAAGTCATTCTCATGTTTGCATTTCAGCCGAGGCCATCATAGATTCCAGCTCGGCAGGGAATTTCATTAGCCCCCAAATTCTCCAACAACTGAATGTTTGTCGCAAACATTGCCAACAGGATATCCGTATCCATACCATCCAGGGGAAGCCGTCGGGCTGTGGTCACATCCGGTATTGCTCCCCCACAATGACGCTCCGCATTGGAAACTTGCATACTGAGGACATCAAGTTCATGGTGCTGGAAGGTTCAACCGCGGACATCATCCTGGGATTCCCCTGGCTCTCTCCGCACCAACCCACCATCCAGTGGAGCACTGGTGAGATACTCAAATGGAGTGGCAACTGTTTATTAACCTGTATCTCTCCTATCAAGAAATCCTCAGCAAGTCTCCGTTCCTCCTCTCCCGACTCTGAGGTCCTTCCTCTCCTCTTTACCTCCATAGAAAGTCTGCGCCATCGACCTGCTGCCTGGGGCTACCCTACCAAGGGGTAGGATATACCCACTGTCCATCCCGGAACAGAATGCCATGGAGGAGTACTTGCGAGAGGCACTCTCACAACGCTTCATTCGTTCATCGACATCCCCTGCCGTTTCGAGCTTCTTCTTCATGGCCAAGAAGGAGGGAGGCTTGAGGCCGTGCATTGATTATCGTCATCTCAACTCCCAGACGGTAAAGTTCAGTTATCAGTTAGATACAGGTTAATAAACAGTTGCCACTCCATTTGAGTATCTCACCAGTGGCCACTATGAATACCGCGTCATGCCATATGGCCTGTCCAACTCCCCCTCTGTGTTCCAGAATTATATGAATGAGGTGGTCCTGGTGTACCTCCATCGCTTCGTGTTCGTGTACATCAATGACATCCTCATCTTCTCCCAGAACCAGGCCGGACACCGCCAACACGTCTCCCATGTCCTAGAGAAGCTGCGACAACACCACCTGTACCTCAAGCTAGAGAAGTGCGAGTTCCATATCCCCTCCGTGCAGTTCCTAGGGTATGTCATCGACCAACACGGTATCCAGATGGACCAGTGGAAGGTGGAAGCCATCCGAGACTGGCCCTCACCAATGACTGTGAAGGAGCTCCAGCGTTTCCTGGGATTCGCTAACTTTTACTGTCGCTTCGTGCTCAACTAAAGTCTGCTCAGTGCCCCCCTCACTTCACTCCTCAGAGGCTGGCCAATCTCCCATCTGCCCGAGAAGCATTCCATCAGCTCCTGGGAAGCCTTCCAAACCGCCCCGATCCTCATACATCCTAACCCTGAACTCCCGTTCATCTTCGAAGTGGATGCCTCATCTACAGGAGTCGGGGTGGCATTATTTCAGCGGCAGGGTGATCCTAGAATTTCTAGCCATCAAGCTTGCATTGGAGAAGTGGCGACACTGGCTAGAGGGAACTAATCACCCATTCGAGGTCATCACGGATCATCGCAACATCGAGTTTCTTCGGGAGGCCAAGAGACTGAATCCCTGTCAAGCCCGTTGGGCCCTGTTCTTCACTCGATTCCATTTCACAGTATCCTACTGACCCGGAATTAAGAACTGCAAGGCAGACGCCTTATCCCGGCTTCACCAGCCATGATTGTAAATAAGACCTATGTACCGGGAGTCCCCGGTACATAGGTCCCTTCACGATACTGAGGCAGTTCAACGAGGTCACCTATCGTCTCAACCTCCTAATTTAGTTTTAACAAAAAAACATGGATATCATTCACAGTTATACTAAGTCTTATTACTACCGTGAACAAAAAAACGACAGGATAATGTCACAGAATTTGTGAAAATGCCTAATTCTGTCAAAGGCCCAGTATTTATTTAGATGTAAATGATCGAAATGCATATTTAACTCGGATAGAAGCTGTTTACGCTCATGTACGCTAACGTGATCACCAACATTAAACAGCATATAAATCAAAACTGCCTAATGTTACTGAATGAAAGATTGAACCCATGAAGAGGAAACGACTGTGAAGCTTTAGTGGTGTTGATGGACTCCATCTACTCCATCTGTGTTCTTATCATCGTTCTGTCTTTGACTAAAACATAATTTTCTCAGCTTTTTGTTTGAAACATTGTTTTTATGATGAAAATTACTCACATTCAAGTGTTGATAAAAAAAGAATGAATGACACAAGCAGAGGCTAACTTATTTATTTTTATATATTGCATGTTCAGATATTCATACCATAAAATATCCTGGGGGTCATGAAAGTCTTGTGAATATGATCAAAAATCCTGGCGCTGGGTGGCAAGTTTTTTAGAAAACGCTGGCGGGGAAAGAGTTAATACCAGGTACTCTTGTCTAATTAATGCCTTTGAATTATTTTCATTTGGGGACATTTTCCAGCAAATATTGATATAGTATGTGATTATTTTGATTAAATATTTAGCATGTCATGTAATTAATTTGATTAAAAAATGTTAATGTTAGGACTTATTGTCCTTATTTGAGGTTAAGGAAAACACTTACTCCCTTACACTTTCTTTTCTGCATGTTTCTGTCTATGTAACTCCTGTTCTCCATGAACTTTGCTGAGCTGAAGGGACAAACTTGTCCTGCTGACCCTCTGCATGCTTATCATCTCTGCTGGATGTCATTTGCATTCCATTAGAGCTCACTCGTTCTCCCTTTCTCTGGCTCTTTCTGCCGCCAAAGCCTCATCACTCGCATTATGCAGCAGAATCATTTCATACGCCTCTGCATATGCCAGCCGCTCCAAATACGCAGTGCCAAATCAAGCACATGTTTCCGGAGGAAAAAAGGGAGGAAATGCTCTGATTAGCGATTATGTATGATTAGAGCCTGGATGTGTGGATTTTGATGCTTTTCACTAAAACGTAGAGCCCTTCCTGAACATAAGTGACAAAAATTCAAACAAAGAAACATATACTGAATATTTTCAAATGCAAATGACTTATTTGCTGAAAAATACAAACCTGATTCACCATGCTGGTCTGGTTAAAATTTCAGTATGTTAATTAAATATATAGTTCATCCAAAAATTCTGTTGTCATCATAACTGACCTTATTATTTTTTTTATATATAAAATTAAGGGGAGAAATTTTAAGAATTGGTCGCACTGGTTATATTGGTCGTACACGTCACTGTTTTTCATACAATAACAAAGAATGGAATCAAAAGAGTTTAAGCTTCAAAAAGGATGCAAAGGCACAATAGATAATAATATTCCTTGTCCTTTGAAGCCATATGATAGCAACGTGTGAGAAACAGCAATTTAGGCAATATGCTGGGAATTTCACAGCAGTAATCAATTGGTGAAATACTGTAATAGTGTGTTTTAAGCCTGATGCACACTAACTCAACTGATGGAACAAGGTGAAAAAAAACTCTGATTATTCTGAAATATTTACTTTTAGCATTCTCACAAAAGGAGACTAGTACTTTATTGTAGAAAATTGTAATCGGTCGATTAATTTTCACTGGCCATCAGCCGATTGTTTAAAAACAGCTGATGATCAGGGTCATTGTATCCTGTCAGTCAAAAGGAGGGTGAAAAACTCGTACTCATACTGTGTGTGAAGAAAATGTCTTGTGTTGAATTTAGGGCTGTATGTATGTTCTGTTTCATTGTGTTTCCCGTGACCTAGTTTCTCTGATTAGTCATTATGTTCACCTGTCGTCTCATTAATTAGCTCATTAATTCCCTTTGTTTGCTTCATGTAAAACCTGTACTCTCCCTTATTCTCTGTCCGTCAATGTAACGTGTATAGTTTGGTTTTCTGTCTCATCTTGTGAGCTTTGTCATTAAAAAACTGTTATTTATAAACCATAAAATCACCTCCCTCACAGTTGTCATGAAGGGAAAAATTAGCTATATAGCCCAAAACCAATTTTTGAACCAGGCTGTAAAAAAAAAGCCATTTCCGTGTTGGTTTCAAGAGAGACCGGAAGGTTGCCGCTCATGTAAAACACTAGATGAGCTTATTTACAGTTATTATATATGTCAAAATGTATTATGAAGTGTTTATGAAAACTGCCTTATGTGCAACTGAGTTGTATACAAACATTTAGTTTTTTATTTGAGGTATAATTATATCTGAAAATAAATAACAGTTAAATGTAATAATTTGGCCTTTTAATATTATATTTTTTTCCTGTATAATCAGCTTTCGGTATCAACTGAGAAATTGTGTAGGCCTATCTGCGGATCTCTACCCCACATATAGACCCTGTCCTTAAAGGAACACTCCACTTTTTTTGAAAATAGGCTCATTTTACAAGTCCCCTAGAGTTAAATAGTTGAGTTTTACTGTTTTTGAATCCAAAAACAGTATGGGTCGGATCTGGGCGACACTATGTTGCTGTCTAGGTTTAGCCTTAACCCATTTAATATATTCCTAACTAATCCTGATCAATTTATGCTATTGCAGAGTAGAATGGCACCAGTGAGACAGGAAAAGAGATGTAGGGAGACAGCAAAAGGGAAATCACAGGGAAAGAACAAAAAAACATCAATAACAAATATTCAAGATGTTGATTGAGGAAAGGATTAAGGGGGCCATTGAAGAGTACAAGGAGATAGTGGAGGAGACAAGGAGATAATGGACCAAGGGAAGGTTCTTGGCCAGAGCCTGGAACGTGCCAAAATCAACTCTGCAGGGGCGAGTGAAGGGAGTTGTAAAGGGATAGAGAGTTGTGGCTGAAATAGGATCGCCATGCTTTGAAATCACTGCAAATGAAAGGGGAGAAACAACAACACTGCTACCGAGTCACAGTTCAGTAGGAGAGTAAGAGCTGCTGTCATATTCAAAGGCAAAAGGCTTCGTGTTGAAAGGAGTTTCGTGGCACCAATCAATACCCTTGTCAGAATACCAGACAATGGGCCCTATCTTACACACGGCACAATGTGATGCCATGCATGACGCAAGAGTTTTTTTCTAGTTTCAGTTTGACGCAGTTCTCATTTTCACGTCCAGCTCCACGTTGTTTAAATACCAAATGCATTGGTGCCACCTGTTCGCCCATAGGTGTGCTGGTCTGAAAACCAGGTGTGTTCAGGCACATTCTTGGCACGTTGCTATTTTGAGGAACTGAAAACGACTGCATCATTGACCAACAAAACTGGACTATTCAATAGCGCAATATTTTTTGTGTTATATAAAGGGTGTTAGTAATATGAGCCTATAGGCGGTGCACAACACGTGTAAACTCTTCTTATTACACACACAGGGACGCACAGCAGCAAATATTAAAAATAAAAGTCTTTGCAACTGGCTTTTAAAGGGAATGGGAGATGAGACTCTGAGATTGGTTTATTGCACGTTGCGCCCAAAACACTCCCATGCGGACGCAGCGACCGGCAATGAATGAGTGAATGAGAGTTTGGCGTCCTCGTGTCGATATTTTACATGCGTTTTACGTGTTTTAATGTTTTATTTTTCTTGATTACATGAATAAGTGCTCCTGGACTTAGCTAAAATTTACTCTTCTTATTTCGCCGCGCTGTGGCTTTTGTATTTGTTGGCTGCCTGCAATATCTGTGGGACTGTATGCCATGTGAGGACACAGTACTCCAGAGATACATTAATGCAGCTAAACCTTGTTAGTTTAGCTCGGGAAACAGACTTTACGCTAGAGTTACCAAACTTTATTCGGAGAGACTCTCATGGTCCGAGGAGTGTGGAAAAGAAGAGGAAGAGGGGCGAACGAGGTGGCGTTAGATTACGCCTGAGGAAGCAGCGGCTCACCCGGGTTCCTCCGCCCTCGGTTATTATGGGAAATGTCCGGTCCCTGAGAAACAAGGTTGACAAACTTAAGGGAAATGTTCGTTACCAGAAGGACTTCAAGAACTGCTGCATCATGGCATTTACTGAAACGTGGCTCACCGAGTGTGATTGGGACACCGACATGTCAACTGATGGAGTTCCTTTTCATTTGGATTGACTGACAGAGGTAACAGGGAAAACTCAAGGAGGCGAGTTGTGTATATATGTTAACAAACGATACTGTTCCTCTGTGACTGTCAGAGAGCGCATATGTATGCCAGATGTGGAACTTATATCGGTATTATTGCATCCTTTTTATCTCCCCCGCGAGTTTCCTCAAATACTTATAACGACAGTGTACATTCATCCGAAGGCAGACTCCGTTTCTGCCTCTAACACCGTCTTTGATGTAGTGCAGAGGCAGCAGTCGATCTCACTTTTATTCTGGGCAACTTTAACCATGTTTCTCTCAAACAGACACTCAAAACATCCCATCAATATGTCACCTGTCCAACCAGACGGGGTAAGACATTAGATCTCTGTTATGGGTCAGTTAAAGGCGCTTAGAAATCTCTCCCGCTTCCCCCCTTGGGTTCTGCTGATCATAACTGGGTTCATCTACTTCCTATACGTATATAAGACTGTTTTAAAGAGAGAGAAAAAAAAGATCAATGACATAAGAGTATGGTCTGAAGAATCTGTGTCGTGTTAGCAGGAATGTTACAGCTGTACAGACATTTTTACACAGTCTTGTGGTGAAGATTTGGAATCATTGGTTGATGTAACATGCTCATAAGTTACCTTCTGCAGGGACATGATCATTCCCTGTAAACATGTTAAAGTATGTCCTAATAACAAACCATGGGTTACTAAATCTGTTAAGTCCTGCTTACAAAGGAAAAAGCTCACCTTTAAACAGGGGGCAGACTCTGATTTGCACATGGTTACAAAAGCTAAACAAAATTACAAAGTAGAATTGGAGAACAAGATGGCTGCAAATAATTCGAGGTCAGCATGGGCGAGTATGAAAAGTATAACAGGCCTTCACAATTCTAACAGTAGCACTCACGGTTAGCAATAGACGGTTTTAACTCATATTGAATTTGCAAATGCTCTTAATAGTTTTTATTATTGTTTTGATCATTTTGATTTTAGCAAAGAAATTCAGGAATTCAACCGGATCCCGAGGGAGTCTGGAGATATTGAGTCAGAGTGGACCATGTTCTCCACCTCCATTGTCGATGCGGCTGTTCGGAGCTGTGGCCGTAAGGTCTCCGGTGCCTGTCGAGGTGGCAATTCCCAAACCCGGTGGTGGACACCAGAAGTAAGGGATGCCGTCAAGCTGACGAAGGAGTACTATCGGGCCTGGCTGACTTGTGGGACTCCGGAGGCAGCTGACAGGTACCGGCAAGCCAAGCGGACTGCAGCCTGGGAGGAGTTCGGTGAGGCCATGGAGAAAGACTATCGGTTGGCCTCAAAGAGATTCTGGCAAACCATTCGACGGCTCAGGAGGGGGAAGCAGTGCCCTACCAACACTGTTTACAGTGGAGATGGGCAGCTGTTAACCTCAACTGGGGATATCATCGGGTGGTGGAAGGAATACTTCGAGGACTTCCTCAATCCCACCGACATGTCTTTCACTGAGGAAGCAGTGGCTGAGGCCTCAGAGGTGGACTCGTCATCAAGGTAGTTAAAAAGCTCCTCAGTGGCAAGGCACCAGGGGTGGATGAGATCCGCTCTGAGTACCTCAAGTCTCTGGATGTTCTGGGCCACCAACGTTTATATTGTTTAAGGAAACTATCACACTTTCGATACGAACGATAATGACCATGTTTTATCATGCTTTTATTGAATCAGTTTTGTCCTTTTCCTTGGTGGCATGGTATGGTCATACAAGAAATTCCTTAAACCAGATAGTTAAATGGTCTAGTTGGTTGGTTGGTGAGTCACAGTTATATCCAGCATCCCTGTATAGACAGTTACAGAGGATGGCTACCTCTATTTTAAATGATGACTCCCACCCTTTGCACGGTGAGTTTCAGCTTATTCCCTCTGGATGGAGGGTTTTAGTCCCAAGATGCAGAACAAAGCGGTATAAAAGCAGCTTTATTCCTGCTGTTTTAACAGTGTTGAACAATAAATAGGGTTTTTATCTGTGTATGTATGTATGTTTATATAGGTATAGGTATATGTATGTATATATGTAGGGATGTGTATATTTGTATATGATTGTACGGTTTATATACTATGATAAGTCTTTGGAGCTTTGAGCACATGTATCATGTAATTTTTTTTCTTTCTTTTTTTTGTGATATGGATGCCATTTTCTTATCATATCATTATACTGCGAAACAAATTTACCTGCAGGTATTAATAAAGTAACCTAACCTAAGAGACTAGGGACCCTTTTGGACCATACTTCTGGCATGCTGACCGTTTTTCCGTCATTAAACTAGCAAAAGTGGATTCGGACGCGCCCTAAGTGCACCTGCGCCATAAGCTTCAGACCATAGCTCACCCGCCCAAAGAAGATCCCTGTCCACATCAGCCATGTGTTTAACACAGAGTATCTTAATTTTATGAGAGACAACAATGTGCATGTTATTTGTATCATTGGAACCTGAAGGGCCGGATCTACACAAGAGAGAATGGTGGAAGGAAGCTGCAGAGACCCCTCTTCCTGCCTCTGGTAATAGCCGAGTATCATAGTCAACACAGTTGGTTATAGTGGCGAAGGGGCCGTGGTAAGGCAAAGTCTGCAGCGGGGGAACAAGTGCAGAGACGAGCGGTGATAAGGAGGTCAAGTGAATAATGACTAAAAACTGTCTATTCTAGTGATTGGCAGAGAGACGGATATAAGCACCCCCACACCTGGGACAGGGGGAGAGAAACCTTTTGTACACACAGGGACGTGTTTAGCTGTATACATAAACATTTTGTATCATATCAGGCATAACATAATGATCTAATATTGTGTTGGTCCCCCTTTTGCTGCCCAAACAGTCCTGACCCGTCGAGGCATGGACTCTGCTAGAGCCCTGAAGGTGTGCTGTGGTATCTGGCACCAAGATGTTAGCAGCAGATCCTTTAAGTCCTGTAAGTTGCGAGGTGGGGCCTACATGGATCAGACTTGTTTGTTAAGCACATCCAGATTGAGATCTGGGGAATTTGGAGGCCAAGTCAACACCTCAAACTCATTTTTGTGTTCCTCAAACCATTCCTGAACCATTTTTGCTTTGTGGTAGGGCGCATTATCCTGCTGAAAGAGGCCACAGCCACCAGGGAATACCGTTTCCATGAAAGGGTGTACATGGTCTGCAACAATGCTTAGATAGGTGGTATGTGTCAAAGTAACATCCACATGGATTGCAGGACACAAGGTTTCCCAGCAGAACATTGGCCAAAGCATCACACTGCCTCCGCCGGCTTGCCTTCTTCCCAAAGTGCATCCTGGTGCCATGTGTTCCCCAGGTAAGCCACGCACATGCACCCGGCCATCCACGTGATTTAAAAGAAAACATGATTCATCAGACCAGGCCACCTTCTTCCATTGCTCTGTGGTCCAGTTCTGATGATCACGTGCCCACTGTTGGCGCTTTCGGCAGTGGACAGGGGTCAGCATGGGCACCCTGACTGGTCTGCGAGCTATGCAGCCCCATATGCACAAACCTGCGATGCTCTGTGTATTCTGACACCTTTCTATCAGAACCAGCATTAACGTCTTGAGCAATTTGAGCTACAGTAGCTCGTCTGTTTGATCGGACCACACGGCCTTCTCCCCACATGTGCATCAATGAGTTTGCCGGCTCACCACTGTTCCTTCCTTTAGATACTGACCACTGCAGACCGGGAATACCCCACAAGAGTTGCAGTTTTGGAGATGCTCTGACCCAGTTGTCTAGCTGTCACAATTTTGGCCCTTGTCAAACTCGCTCAAATCCTTAAGCATTTTTCATGCTTCTAACATATCAACTTTGTGAAATTTCACTGGTATCTACAATTTTGGTAGCTTTTTTTTTTTTTTAATAATTGGATTTGGGTAGTTTTAAAGATAGGAGTGGGATTAACAGCTCAACATATCTTTTTAATGCTATACTGTTACTAAAACAGTCAATTTCCTACTAATTTCTGTCCATTACGTTTTGTTTATTCTTTTTATTTTCTCAATTAAGTCATTAGTCATCGAATGGTTCTGTATATGGTGTGTGGTTTAACTCTTCATGTTTTTAAAGGCACTGGTAGTCACCTTGTGGGTGAGAATAAGGTTTTCTCTTTTTCTAGCTTTTCAGGGGATCACTGGTAGCCTAGAAATCTAGACGCACACTAGCGGCAGAACATTTATTTTGCCGCGAGTGTAGTCTAGCAACTCTCGGTAGACCTGAGAGCAGGAAAAACCAAACTCTGGTCAGGCCAATCACAGTGTGTGTAGAGTTGGTGGGCAGGCTTAACATAATGACGGCACATCACGGCAGAATTGCGGAGGTTCTGCGTGCTATTCCTAAACAAAAAAGCAGACGAACAGCTGTCGTTTGAATCGGCTTTGGCCGCGACTCTGGAAGACTTGGAGTTAAGCTTTTCTTTGAGAAAAGAACAAAGAACGGCACTGAAGTAATTCTTAAGAAAGAAGATGGCTTCACCTCCTTCTTCGCTCTGGTTGGTTGTGGCACCCATGGTGCTATCCAATTAGGTGCAGAGGGAATTTGAAAGACAACCGTTTATCCCGCCCCTCGGATTGAGCCCTGTCAATGGTGAGTTTCCAGACCCAACATCTTGATGTGGGTCTGGCTTGTCAGGCTAGATCACTGGAGTTAAAACGCTGCACCACCATCCAATACACTTACATTACATTATAACATTGTGTTACCATGGAAACAGTATACACATTTCTTCTAGCGGGCTCCTCCCCTAGTGGGCGGTGTCAGATTTCATATTACAAAATTAAGGCGGAAATTACATAAAAAAGGTCATATTCCTCCATTCAGATTCATTTGAATAAATCTTGCATACATGATCCAGACAAAAATCTTTTTTCCAGTATTTTCTGTTATACACTTTCAAAAATGAATTTATAACCCAAAAAAATGTAAAGCGTCTCTTTTTTGGGGGGATTATTACAGCTCAGACAACATATACTTACATGTTTATCACTTTTAGCAGTGTTTTATGTAACTTCAAAGGGTTTCCTGTAAAATGACAACAACATTGTGTATTTAGACCACTGTATGTGGGTATGGGAAGCTTTTCAATTTGGGTAGACCAAATCCAGGCGGAAATGGTCCCAGAGTAATTTAGTGTAAATAAGTTACTTTGTGTAAAACAAATGCCAAAGTGATGCATTTCTCTAGAAAGTAGAGACTCCAAGGTACCACAAATGGTACCACATATGAGGTCAGAGCTCCTCCACAGACATTTAAAATTTTAAGTATATACTTAATGATGTCATTCCTGTACAGTTCAAGTGGTTAATTTGTTACAGGAAAATGCATTTTTTTTTTAAATAAATGGAATGTGGCTATTTTTTGGTACAGTGCCTAAACAAAAACAATTTTAATTTGGAACACAACTTGTTTAGGCTTTTACTTTATAGTAATTTTAGAGTGAAATGATTTTGTAAAATATATTTTTTATATAAAATAAAAAGTACAGCACATTTCATTTACAGTAAATTTAAACTAATGTGCAAACTGTCCAGACCAAACCTAGGTCTATGTATATTCTTGAATGAAAGCCATTTAAGTTTGGATAGTGCATTTTCACGTCTATTCTCAAAAAGGGGGGTGATAGTAAAGGGGTTAAACAGCAGTTAAAAAATTAACGAGACACCCAAACAGATCGGTCCCTTTTTAATTTTTATTTTTAAAAATGAGTAAGCACACAATTCATATGTTCTGTGAATACCAAAATCTGTGTAAACAGCACATATAACAATTCCATCATATACCTAGAACTTGATTGTTGAATGACATATCAAAAGTCCTCAGAGAAAGGTTTTTTTTTTCATCAAGAAATAGTACACAAACAACTAAAGACATGTAAAAATATACATATATCTGAAAAGTTAACCGGATATTAAAACACACACAAGTTTACTTGCACAAACTGATGATGTCACGATGGAACAGACCAGACCAGACCAAAGATTGCATGCATGTGCACAGGGCTCACAGTGCATCCTGAGTGAACTATGGACAAAAAGTGCTCTTCACTGTGATAGTACATTACAGATCCAGTACAGTTTGATCAGAGGACTCATGGCTGTGGCATTGCATGGGTTATTCAAACACATTTCCACCGCTTCCTAATGACTTAATAATGGTGCATCAATACAATTTTTAATCTGAACGTGAACGCAGACTATATTATCAGTGATTATAGTGAGTTGTATGATACTTGAAAAGACCTGTATGAACTGTTTCATATGTGCACTTTTGTATTCCACGGCACCTCCCTTCATGTTGTCCTCACATGCAAACCATGAAAAAAAAAAAAAAAACATCTAAATAGACTAAATATTCATGAACTTTAATGAGGGGTTCATGATGAGATGACTCTCTGGATCACCAGCCTGAAATAATAAAATAAAATAAAAATCATAGTGATAAACTGTTTGGTCTGTCACCTTCAATCAAACTCAGTTTAATTGGTGTGAAATGGCCAAGAATTCGAGCCGCGTAAGACAGCGTGGAGAATGGGCTCGCTACGTCACGCTCGCCCCGCGAGTCAATGCTAGCTGAAGGACAGCGAATCACAGCGTATCTGACAACACTGAGCCTCATCTACAAACATACAGCCAACGTTTGGAGTGGTCATCAATACATCTCCTATCCATTAGAACAGAACTCTACAGTAATCTGCACTGAGCCGAGAGGCAACGTGTAAAAGCATATCACAGCACATTATACCTCGGCTTCATTCTACACATACAGAAATGACTAATGTGACAAAGAGTTATGCAATACGACAACGGTTTCGTCTAGATTTAGATACACTCTTGATAGAAATCATGGCGTTAAATTGTGATGTGTTACCTGTTTGTGCAAAAAAGCAACACTACAAATGTGATAATAATTTTCTCTCTTTAAAAATAAAGGCAAAGATATTTGTTTCTTCACGTTTCTGTCTGTTGTGCCAGTGATGTCCGTGTCTTGGGTTTAGAAATGTGTCTCCTTCTCTGTGATGGTGGAGATCTTGCCATCCGCCCTCATTTTGGCATCAGCATCATTGATAGCGCAAGGACCCCTGGAGGCGACGCGTCCCCTCATTATTAGATCAGGGCTGGGTGTGGTCAGCTTCTTGATCCTCTGCAAAATAATAATCATCAGTATAATAATCATACAAATATAATAAGCATAATAATGTTATTATTGCTACTGTTATTGCTGCTGTTATTTCTGCGGATGTTATTGTTGCTGCTGTTGTTATTTCTGCTGCTGTTATTTCTGCTGTAGCTGCTATTTCTGCTGCTGATGTTATTGCTGTTGCTGCAGCAGTTATTGCTGCTGCTGCTGTTATTTCAGCTGCTATTACTGCTGCTTTTATTGCTGTCTCTGCTGTTATTGCTGCTGCTGTTATTGCTGCTGTTATTTCTGCGGATGTTATTGTTGCTGCTGTTATTGCTGGTGTCATTTCTGCGGATGTTATTTCTGCTGTGGCTGCTATCTCTGCTGCTTCTATTTCTGCTGCTGGTGTTATTTCTGCTGATGTTATTGTTGCTGCTGTCATTGCTGGTGTTGTTATTTCTGCTGCTGCTGTTATTGCTGTTGCTGCAGCATTTATTGCTGCTGCTGCTATTTCAGCTGCTGCTTTTATTGCTGTCTCTGCTGTTATTGCTGCTGCTGCTGTTATTGCTGCTGTTATTTCTGCTGCTGCTGTTATTGCTGCTGTTATTTCTGCTGCTGCTTTTATTGCTGCTATTATTTCTGCTGCTGCTGTTTTTCTGCTGCTGCTGTTATTGCTGTTGCTGCTGCTGCTGTTTGTTCTTCTGCTGTTATTGCTGATGTTGCTGTTTTTTCTGCTGCTGCTGTTATTGCTGCTGTTATTGCTGCTGCTGCTGCTGTTATTTCAACTGCTGCTGATGTTATTGCTGCTGCTGCTGTTGTTATTGTTGCTGCTGTTATTGCAGCTGCTGCTGTTATTTCTGCTGTCATTCCTGCTGCGGTTGCTGTCATTGCTGCTACTGCTGTTATTGCAGTTGCTGCATTTATTGCTGCTGTTATTTCTGCTGCTGATGTTATTGCTGCTGCTGCCACTGCTATTATTTCTGCTGCTGCTACTGCTATGGCTGCTGATGATTATTGCTGCTGCTCCTGCTGCAGAGCAAGTACAGGACTTGCTACTGTCAATAGATACACACGACACGCTGCTTTGAGCAAGTAAGACATGCTGCTGCTGCACAATATAGCATAGATGAATGACCCGTAGCAGATCTATACAGGTGGAGCTAGGGAAGGTGGAGGGTTTCTGAAAGTGCACCACAAACTGCCTCAGCAAATGCTGACCAAGTATATGAAGGTTGAGCAGCAAGCTCATTGGCTACTGATACAGCAGGAAGAGTAATTAAATCACATGAAATTTACAGCTCAGGTGATTGGCCTAAAACATTTTGTGGTGGCCTAAGCAAATATGCCAGATTAACATTTACATATGCATGATTCATGCACTAGCTGAGCAACTGCCATTGAACTGAACTAGAATGCTTCTCCAGGAATTATAGACCTACTTGTTGATTATTGTTTCATTTTTTTTATTTTATTTTATTTTTTTAACAAATGTTACTAAAATTTCCCATGGGGTAAGAAAAATAAACATATTATCTGAGGGCCGGTTCAAACAGGATGTGTTTTTACTGTTTAAATCGTGAGACGCAGGTAAGTGGAATGAAAAAAAAAATCTTTTTTTAAAAGTTGAACTTCTTTTAACTTGTTTTTAGAATGCAGTGTCATGAGCGAGACGGTGTAAGATGTAAGACGTGAGCGCAGTGGTTAAATATGTCTGTCTAGTGCATGTTTACATAGAAAAGCAATAGAAAGTTATTGAAGTAGAATGTAAAAACATGCTCTGTGTGACTGGCCCGTTACTCAGTTTATTTTGCTTGTTTCTTGTTTTAAAGATGTTTAGATATGTTATTGGAAAAATATTTCTACAGTGTTGTACACTAACCTCATCACACAGCTCTGTATGTTTTCTGAAGCAGAAACAATCAATAAGACATGGCACAATGGGGTCACGTCAGGGCAGCGCCCGTGTCACACCTACTCTGTGCCATCAATTCTGCGCTACGCTCACTATATCTCTACATCCGCAGTGCCAGAGCTGCTTTCATCTTTGGCATGTCACGGCGCCTCAAGAGATATGTTTTCTTTCTCAAGTAGATGCTGAAAAATACTTTCTACCTCCTACCTAAAATCATTGGCAGAAATATGAAAGGTTCAGTCGGGTGAATGAAGGACAGTGAAGGGGGGTGTAGGAAATGATGACTCATGTCTGTAGTGATGTTTATCAGGGACAAAGAGCAAAGCTGAACTGACAGTATAGCTTGACTTAAAGATAATAATAAACAAAGAAACTTTACAGAGTGTTTGTTTACACCAAGTGAAAATAGGCCGCCTTGTTGGCAAAAGCTATTTACACTAATCCCGCCCACTGATGTCTGATTGAACCAGATAAAATGACAAGAGAAACCTGTCTGATAACAGGAGGAGTGGTGTGGAGAGTAACGGTTGGAGTTCTACCCGAAGTTCAAATCCGCTATTTACTCGACTCATTCTTCTCCTTTTTCTCATTGCATATTAGCTTGGAGTAGCGTTTAAAATATGGCACTAAGTTCAAATAGCGATAACTAGATTCTATTTACATTAAGTACAAATAGTGATAGCTGCTATTAACACCAAGTCTAAATAGCAATATATTCTATTTACACAAAGTGCAAGTAGCAATAGATTATTTTTACACTAAGTAAAAAGAGCAGCATTTTCTTAGCGATTTGCTATCTACACTAAGTGAAATTAGTGATAGATTCTATTTACACTGTAAAAATAGTAGTAGATTATTTTCTTTGCCATAAGTGTAAATAGTAGTTAGATGCTATTTATACTTATAAATAGTGGCAGGTACTATTTGCACCTCAGTGTTGTTGTACATACACGGTATGCAATAATAATATAGAGTGTAAATTGTTATATAAATAAATTATATTTATTACAATTCTTAAATGGACAATAAAGCCCTCCCTACAGCTACCCCTAAACACTTTATTATTAAACACACGTTAGACACTTTATTTCCACTTTTTTAATATTTTCTATATTATTGAAAATAAATGCCTTTTTGATCTGATATGTGATGGAAAAAGGGAGTAGAGCGAGTTTGGCAAAAGGTGGATTCGAACTCAAAATGTTCTGCTATGTGCCTTACCCTTGATTGTCAAGTCAAGTCACCTGCATTTATATAGCACAATATTCTTGCACTATTGGTACTGTTGACAGTCCAGCGTCTTCCGTAACTTAGTCTGGCCCAACCAGATGTCAGTGGGTGGAGTTATGTCTGGCCCAACCAGGAGCTCAAGCTCAAATCGGTGCGCAACGTTTGGCAACGGTTCTCGGGTTGAACGACATGGTTCCTGGAAACGGTGTGCAACAGGTTTGAGATGCGTTTTCTCTCATTTGGTGGGTGTGTCAAATATGTCAGCCCAATCAGCAGCAACGTGTATATAAACCACGCAGTATTAAAGAGACAGTTCGTACAATGGGTCCAAGTAAAGTTGTTTACAAATGCGTTCGCTGCAGCTCGGCATACGCAACAATTTAAGATATTAGAAGACATGATTGTCGTAAGAGTTTTATAGTAAAAAATATAGCATATCAACATGATGATGTAGTTGTTTATATTTTTAGCTTCATTGCCAGGCAAGTTCATTTATATACCAAATTTCATACACAATGGTAATGAAGTGTTTTACATAAAAATTAGAAAGAAAATACAAGGTATTAAAAAAGTAAGAACTAGAAATAAAATGATTTAAATTAGAATTGATTACCAGGAGATAAAAAAGTGTATTAAATGGGATGGGGATGTTCTCTTTTATTCTGGACGGCAAGGGCAGTGATTGCATTGAGCGTATTTTGCAGTATTAAACACGTATTTATATCGATTTCATCAGGCTCAACGCAGAACCGTTTCCATTTAAAAAACATTTTGCCCGGGGCTAAACGCAGCCCAGATGTCAGTGAGTGGAGTTATGTCTGGCCCAAAAAGATTTCAGTGAGTGGAGTAATGTCTGGCCCAACCAGATGCCAGTGGGCGGAGTTATGTCTGGCCAAAACAGATGTCAGTGGGTGGAGTTATGTCTGGCCCAACCAGATGCCAGTGGGTGGAGTTAGTGTAAATAGCCTCTGCCAACACGTCGGGCTATTTGCACTTAGTGTAAATAGACACTCTGTTAAAATATTGAAAAAGTGGAAATAAAATGCCTGACGGGTGTTTAATAGTGGTAATAAAGCATTTAATGGATAGGTTTTGGGGTTGGTATAGGGCCTTAGGGTCAAGTAATGTCCCAATAAGGCAGCATCCAGTTATGATTTTAATAAATACAATCAAATACACTGAATATGTTGCATACTATTTGCATAAACAGTATGTGCAAATGTGCAAAATGTTTAACATATTACTTGGCGCAAAGAAAATACTTTTTGTTGCTATATTTACACTTTGTGTAAATTGCATCTTTCGCTATTTGCACTTTGCACTTTGCACTTTGTGAAAACAGCCGCTGCCGAAACGTTATCATGTACAATGAAGAAAGATTTGTCTATTTCTAGGCGACTGATCAAATGTAAGCAAATGGAGAAAATATTCATCAGGTTTTCTTCATGTAGCTTCAGTGTCATTAAAGCAAAAGACAACCCAAATATCGAGACATTCTCACGTTCATGTTAATTTTTCAATGCAACTAATTTCTGTTACTCTGATGCTATAATTTGTGATGAAAAAAGGCATTAGAAATTAGAAATAAAATGATGCTGTGCAAACCGAACAAACTATAACATATAACACCAGGTTCACAAAAAAAAAAGGCTTTTACCTCACGGAAAGTTCCTTCCGTTTTCCAGATCTGGAATATGATTCCCAGAGGGATGCAAACCATAGAGGACATGGCCATCATCCAGCCGATCCCATAACCCCAGTCGGGATACGTGTACACATTATTATACTTGAGCGGTTTGTACTTGATCAGGAAGAACAGAAAGATGCCCTGAAAAGACCAAGAGCTTAGCATTAATCACTCACAGACTGTAAATATCTCCACTCTTGGCACATCAAATTCAACTCACAGCACAGATGCCGGGTGTGAAGTACTTCCAGCACCATTTGATGAAGAAGATGGGCTTGTATCCAATCATGTCCTCAATGTTCGAATAAAACCTGTCGCCACCTGAGGATAAATAACTTAAAATGTCTCTCAGCAAAAATACACTGTATGTATATATACACTAAAAAAATACTTAAATTTAAAGGACACTGAGATGGCCGTTTCTCTCTGCTTGAAAACATATTTCAATGATTATTTACATGCACTGTATGACTCTTGCCAGCAGGTGGCATTACAGTTACAGAAATCTGATAATACTGTAAACATGGACATGAATAATTCAGACAGAAAAGAATCTGCTGGCACATGCCCATGTCAGATTCTGATAGATTACAGCTGGTCTTGCTACATCGTGTGACAAAATGTGACTGTTTGATAGTAATTTGATGGAGTTTATTATCTCAGAGCTTGTTTCTGTGGGAGCTTATTCATAAAGATATGCTACACATCACTGCAAAAAAATGTTGTTTACTTAAGAATGTATCAAAATGAAGTGAGTTTATGCTAATGACCAATTATGCCAATTGGGTCAGAAAAATAAACTTCTTCAAAGGGAAAACAAGATTATTTTTCTGATCCCACTGATATTTTTTTTCTTATTTTAAGCATAACCAATTCATTTTGATTTTTTTTTTTCTTGATATCCTTGTCCATTAAATGTATCTTGATTTAAGTTTGTTTCGATATTTGTACTGGGAAACAAGACAGAAACACTGCGGAAGAACACTGTTTTTTGTTTGCAGTGTATTACTTGGAAGTTAAGGAGGGAGAGGCAGAGAATCGCTAGACTATAGATGCTTAGTAAGAAAGAAGTTCATATTAAGTGATGAATATTGTTATAGTCAGAAACAAAGCAATGTCTTACCATAGATCCATCCAATGCAGATGGACTCAAAGATGGCCACAAACAACAGACACATGCCACTGGCTGCATACGCGTCAAAGAGCTGGAACACGTACATGCCACCCTAACAAAGCAAAGCCAGAGGACACACAGGACAAACACACAAGACAACAGAGCACTGTGGGTGTGGCATGATATGTTTACATCCTCCTATTTTTATTAGGAGGAATTTTGGGATGTTGCAACAAAAATGCCAACATGCACATAAATTATACAAATGCACATAAAAACGTATGCGCTCAATTGAGGCGGATACATTTTTATACAATAAGAAGACATGCAAATAAACTACGATGGAAACACATTTACTGAGTAAATCCCTCGTTCCGCAACAAAAACCTCACGTGACTCTGTGATTGGATAACTGGCCTAACCAGCAGACCAATGGCATTGCAACATCTCAAATGTTGGTTTGGTGGCTCTGAAACGGCGGAGTCAAAGTCTGTGATCAGAATGATTTGGTTTAATTCCTCCAGAAGCGTCTCACACGATTGTGTTCCCAAACACCAGCATCCCAACGTTAGAGAACATGACTGTGTGTGTGTTTGTGTGTGTGTGTTTCGCCTGACGCTCTGAGACGACACTCATTTATGATGGAGGGAAAAGAGCTCGATTGAGCAACTTACAGATTATTACTGATATTTTGAGCCAGGAAGTGATGATTTTGTTCTCTTGAACACGTGGGGATGGAAACGCTGCTTTATTTTCAAATGTTTTATGCAATACTCCAATTTTGCACATGCATTAAATTCTCAGCTTTGGATGGAAACAGAGCAAAGTTAGGACATTATATCTCAAATATAATAAATCTACATATGCCAATAAAAGTGGTCCCAGCACTGAACCCTGGGGGATTCCTTAACGTTTACAACTCAAATGCAATTACTGAATAATATGCAAATTTAACAACTGTGAAATTACCAAAATCAATCAATCAGTCTACATTTAATATTTAATTACAAATGTGGATTGTCCTAAAATATTATAACCTCTCCTTGTGGCACCCAGGCTTGTTTATAACACAATTATTTTATTTACTATTGATTTGATAATATATCACTAACTGTGTTTCCATCCACCTATTTTTAAGCAAATTTTGGGATCTCACATAAACAAATGCTGGATGGTAACGCCAAGATGCAAATAGATAATAGAAATGTGCATAAAAACTAATCTGGTCAATTGAGGGACATCTTTTTTTTTATCTGATAAGAAGACAAGCGCATGGAAAAACATTTCCCTTAATGAGCAAAAAAAATGTTGGCTTTGCCTCAGCAGAGGACGCTCTGAGACAAAACTCATTTATGATGGCGGGGAAAGAGACAATTGTGTTCTCTTGAATACATGCAATGGAAAGACTGCTTAATTCGCAAATGTTTTATGCAATAATACAATTTTGCATGTGTAATGGAAACTTATGTTATCACATAACCATGGTTTTAACCATCATGAGGATACTCACATGTTCACTGCATTTTATGGATCAATGAGAGCACTACTGCCATATAGAAAATTGCTTTCAAAGCATCTTCATCTCCCTCTCATCCTAGTAACAGAGAATGTCGGGCATTCCACACCGGAGACGCTTCCACAGTTGGATGGCTTTATTCATGAAACACCGAGTGAAAGCGTTCACCTGACTGCACATTACTGGTGGAGAGCGTCCTCCTGTCTCTGCCTGTACACAGGCCTATTTTTACCCTCACTCCAGCCATAAATGCAAAGTGCAGTAACATGTCAGGGACTGACAGCAATACGCCAGGACACTGTCTCTGTCATTACAGGGAAAACCCACTACAAATCACGCTTTTTTACACATTAAAAACAACATCAAGGGGCATAGATTAACAAAATTAATTCAAGCATGTCAAACCAACATGATGATGTAAACAGCAAATCTGCTTGTCCTTGACAAACACAACACCTGGATTTGTCATTATCATGTATTATGCTTATTTTATAAGATTAATTATTGTGTCAAAGAGTGCTTACAACAAATCTATGTTCATCTATCTGTGATGGAAGATGTGTTTTACTAAATATCAACATACGGATACCACTGGAAAGAAAATAAAGTGGTGACTTTACCTCTGTCAACATTATTAGACCCAGGAAGAAGGAGACCACAGACATTCCCAGGATGAGAAGCTCTCTCCGATAGCCCACGCGGAAGGTTTTGGGATACATGTCGATGATCGCGGTCACAAGACTCTCCACACACACAAACTAGAGAGAGAGGAGCATGACGCAGGGATATTATCTTTAACTTAAAATAACATATTTCTCCTCACTACCTTCCCTTTTTGAAATGTGTTTCTGTTATCTGTCTTTACAATAACTGACACTAGTTGTGATGTTTTGTATATAATACAGTGACATTCATTAAGTGGAGCTACGGTGTCCACATTTTTGGGACCTCTGTAAACAACAGCAAAATTAGAAAAAAACACAAATTAATGTTTGTAAAATATCAAATCTGGTAAATATTAATATTATTGCTTTCACTGTAAAAAAAAGTTGCTGTCTTAATTTTTTTAGTACAATCAACTCGGAGGTTTAAGTCATTTCAACTTAAAGCTACACAGTGTAACTTTTTTAGTCTATTCTTAGCTAAAAACACTTAGTTCTTTCAAAAATATATGTGCTCATTAATGTATATTTACTTCTTTCAAGTAATAAAGTATTCTCGTAAGTTTATAATATGCCATTGAAAATACATAAGGTAACGGGATCTAACGGTGGTCGCCATGTTGCCCCTCCATCTTGACCTCCATTCAAGCTTCGCCTTTCGCGTTTTAACCGGTTTTAATACTCGATTGCACTGTACAAAATTCTCTGCTTCGCGCCATATTAACAATTGTTATACAGAGCGCACTGCAGTGCTAACGTTAAAGTGGCGCACACACTTTTGTAACCGGACACCGCTTGTTAGCAGCAGCAGCAGCAGCAGCAGCAGCTCCGCTCCTTTTAATGCAGCTGCATTTAGCGCCTATATATGGTACAATAAGCTCTGGTTTACGGTTACATTATACAAATGTAACTTATAGTTATACAGTTCTTAACTGTGTATGTATATTTACCATCCTTATGTTCTCTCACAGAAACCACATTTATGTACATATCCACGCAAACCTGTTTATGCCTTGCAATTGGATGACTTAATAAACATTACTATCATCAAAGTTCACTCTGTATTAGCTGCAGTTCTTTCTAGCCGAATAATTAGGCCAGTTGAGTTTAGGGATGAAACGATTACCGGTTTCACGATTAACCACGATAAAATTTAGTGACGGTTAGTAATATCGTATAAAATTTAATTATCATTAAAACCGCGTGTGATTATCACGATTGTGAAAACTCGCGGTAAATCATGTCCAGTCAGCGTCAGTCTGGCGCAGCGCACTGCCGTCTTTTGAATGGGAATAAATGTCAGAAGGCAGTGACAGCGCCTGGAGATTTTTCAGATATCTAAAAGGACCAAATCTGAGGTGTGGTCATATTTTGGCTTTTACAAAAGTCCTGAGGGAAACTTAATCGAAGTCACCCTGTCTGAAGAACATGCCAGAAGAAAGTCGCTGTAATAGGGTGAACACTTCAAAACTACGAACGCAAGGCAAGTGGACTTTGACCTCAATACCAAAACTACGTCTGGGAAATAATAAGGTGACGCAAACGAACACATTCAGACAAGACTAGGGTGACATTTAAGGGATAATAATCAGGGCTTGACATTAACAACCGCCATTTGCGGGTGTAACGTTATTTCGGCTGCACACTATTGCCACTCTGACTGTTAAACTTATTATAGTCTTCTCAAAAGCCATCTGTTATAATCGCGTTGCGCATTATAACCACTTAGCCTACACGTGTTTCTATTGAGTTTATGAAAGCGACGTAGTCTCATAATCAGAGGCGTTCAGATCAGCCGGAGTTTTGTTAAGAGCGCGCGCAGCTCTCACTCGCTGAAATCTACTCAAAGCAGAGATAAACGTGCAATGTACGCAGGAGATTCATTCATCATACCGTGGTCGACTGTTTTTGTTCTATTTCAGCAGCGGAAATGGTTTAAAACAAACAGCAGAACCACAGCGCATCTGAAATGACTGGCATAACGCAGGCGAATTTAGGGACCGTCTCTAAAGTTACACACAACATTGGTAACGTTATACACGTTTCTGACTTCAAAAGCATTTGAAGGGAATGACAGTCATAAAACTGACTGTAAGGTGTTCATCTAGGTGTCAGGTATGATACATACCTTTTGATATTTAATAAAATAAACTGTCAAATCATATGGAAATATGCATATTTCACTAGGATAGGCCTACTGTTTGTACTCTTACACAAAAATATGCTAGATTAAAATGCATCATTGCTGAACACTGATGAGAATATTGCTTGAATATATTTACAGAGATAATATTAGAGATTATATTTACGACAAATTATTATTATTTATGCGTTATGCGTTGCTATTGACGACGGCCATTATAAGGAAGGAAATCGCACAGAATAGAATCTAGCTTAAAAAAGTGCATAGAGCTGCTTGATTTATTTGTTGTTTGTTGATTTCAAATATAAAACTTGTTTAAATGTTTTAAGTGTGTGCATCTGTTCTTTTTGAACACTTTCATCTCATTTGAACAAAACCGTGATAATATTGATAACCGTGATAATTTGGGTCACTATAATCGTGATGTTAAATTTCCATACCGTTTCATCCCTAGTTGAGTTCCAACCATCCCACTGCGCACAGAATATCCCACAGGCACCGTGTCGAATGTGGACGAGGTCGAACTGGAAGCCATGTTAATCTTGGACTAAATCGGCCACCGTAGGAGTTGAAACGAAATCGGAATTGAGAGGAACAGAAACTAAAATTCACTGGATGGTCATATACATGTTCGCCACTAGATGGGGGAAAATATCACACAGTGTAGCTTTAAATTACATTAAAGGCACAATATGTAAGATTTTTTTATTAAAATATCCAAAAAGCACCAGAACAGTGTTATATATTTTGTTGACTTGTGTACATTATCCCAAATGTTTCCAAGAATGTTTAAATCCAGAGAAATAAGCAATGTTAACCAGGACACGGACTGTGTGTGCGTCACCTATCAATGACATCATACCCGCATTACCCTCGATTTCTAGTTTTATTTGTAGAAACCATGGAAACTCCAAATACGCTTTAATACACCAATTTGGCATAGCATTATGACCACCTAACTAATATTGTGTTGGTCCCCCTTTTTCTGCCAAAACAGCCCTGGCCCATCGAGGCATGGACTCCACTAGACCTCTGAAGGTGTGCTGTGATATCAGGCACCAATATGTTAGCATCAGATCCTTTAAGTCCTGTAAGTTGCGAGGTGGGACCTTCATGGATCGGACTTGTTTGTTCAGCACATCCCACAGATGCTCGATTGGATTGAGATCTGGGGAATTTGGAGGCCAAGTCAACACCTCAAACTCGTTATGCTCCTCAAACCATTCCTGAACCATTTTTGCTTTGTGGCAGGGAGCATTATCCTGCTGAAAGAGACCACAGCCACCAGGGAATACCGTTTCCATGAAAGGGTGTACATGGTCTGCAACAATGCTTAAGTAGGTGGTACGTGTCAAAGTAACATCCACATAGATGGCAGGACCCAAGATTTCCCAGCAGAACATTGCCCAAAGCATCACACTGTGTCCGCCGGCTTGCCTTCTTCCCAAAGTGCATCCTGGTGCCATGTGTTCCCCAGGAAAGCCACACACACGCACCCGGCCATCCACGTGATGTAAAAGAAAACGTGATTCATCAGACCAGGCCACCTTCTTCCAGTGATCCGTGGTCCAGTTCTGGTGCTCTCGTGCCCACTGTTGGCGCTTTCGGTGGTGGACAGGGCTCAGCATGGGCACCCTGACTGGTCTGCGGCAATGCAGCCCCATACGCAACAAACTGCGATGCACTGTGTATTCTGACACCTTTCTATCAGAACCAGCATACAGTATCTCATCTGTTTGATCGGACAACATGGGCCAGCCTTCGCTCCCCACGGGCATCATTGAGCCTTGGCCACCCATGACCCTGCCACCGGTTCACCACTGTTCCTTCCTTGGAGCACTTTTGATAGACAATGACCACTGCAGACTGGGAACCCCCCACAAGAGCTGCAGTTTTGGAGATGCTCTGACCCAGTCGTCAAGCCATTACAATTTGGCCCTTGTCAAACTCGCTCAAATTCTTACGCTTGCCCATTTTTCCTGCTTCTAACACATCAACTTTGAAGACAAATGTTCACTTGCTGCCTAATATATCCCACCCACTAACAGGTGCCTTAATGAAGAAAATCAGTGTTATTCACTTCACCTGTCAATGGTCATAATGTTATGCCTTATCTGTGTACATTATGTGTTTTATTAGATGGGTGAGCAACTGTTTGGATACATTTATAGACAGAAAACTAATCAACACAGTTGATCTAATTGTTCAAATCTGGTTTTCTTGATTTACCATGAATACCATGTTTTCCTATGCCTAATATGGATCTAGCTCACTGCAGTGTAAACAAGTGTCTCATAGTCGCCACCGAGCAAACGCACAGAGTAGCTTGTGTGTAAAATGATAAAGCAGCACTGCGTTACCGGAAGAAGTGGAAGCGCTCGTCTGCGGCAGAATAAAAGCTCTGAGAAATCAAGGCATCATCAAGTTACGCCTTTGTTTTGAATTTGAATCTGTCTGCTTGTTTGGTCTTCCTGTTGTGTTTTGATTCTGTCACGTTCCTTTGTCTTAGTTTCTTCCCATTTTTCTGTTTCCTGGGTTACCCTCTTCTGTTCAGCTGTGTTTAGTTAATTATCTTGTTTCTGTCTTTGTCTAGTCACTGTTATGTAAGGTTGTGTTTCCGTTGCCTGTCTGCATGTTCCTGTGAAGTTACGGTTAAAGTTTATGTTTGATTGTGATCTTCTTACTGTTTTACAGTGTTGTTTTCGACAGCCTGATAGTGGCAGAAATGTTATTCTTGAGTGAATTATTAAAGGGCGAAAGTGTGTGCATTTGTTACCTGACTGTCGAGTCCGAGGAAGATGAGCATCATGAAGAATAGGCAGGCCCACAACGGAGACCACGGCATCATGGTCACAGCCTTAGGGTACGCTATGAATGCTAAGCCAGGACCTGAAATACATTTCACAATAAAATAACTAACACTTTCTGATTTTAATTGGTACAAAGTTGGTCCAATTGAGGGGCAAAAATTGACCATGACCTTCACGTTCTGTTTGGGTTCTAAGAGAGCATGCATCAAATTTAAAGAGGTTATTATGCTGTTGTCCATGTTGATCTGTCTTTAGTGTGTGATGTTGCTGTTTGAGCATGAAAATATCAGTGTCAGTGTTTCTGAACTCCCTGAACTGTCTCCATTGTAGTCTTCTGGGAACCAACACGTCACAATATTCCTCATTTAAATAATTCATATGCAAAATAAAGGGCGGAGCCTGGTTGAGTTAGTTAGTAATGTGTTGGAACCAATTCCCAAAAACCAATCACCAATCACAACACAGTACTCCAGCCGATCAATCAGAGCACAGTGTGCTTTTCAAACGGAACTAAACAGTAGTAGTGATGTAAAGTCAGATTCATTTCCGTGAACCGGAACTGCATCCAAAAAACGAATACTTCTCAACTATATAGTATGCAAAAAACAGTCCGCCAACAGAGTAGTATGTCCGAATTCATAGTATTTGAAAAACAGTCTGCGAAAAGTACCTGGATGACCTACTACTTCCGGCGAGATCCTGAAGTGTGCATACGATGGACACTTTACTATCCCATGAGTCCACGGGAGACAATTTATGAATGGCGGTGAAGGGACGCAACTGACGCTGGTAGGTCACATGATCATGACAGCATGGCGTATGTAGTACGTCTGGATTACATTCATACTACATTCATTCATACTATATAGAACATACTTTTTTAACGGTTGCAAAGTTCGTTCAAATTCAAATTTAGTAACTACTCACATAGTACGCAATTTCGGATGCAGCCAGGTTCTTTCGAACAGTTTGTGTCAATGAACCAATTACATCATCAGGCAATGCTCACTATGCATTTATTTTCTAACAACTCAGTGTCATCTTATATCAAGGAAACATTCAAATAAAATCATTTGTGGCGACGCATATTGAAACATAAACCTAAAAAATTATTTGTGTGAACGCATATTGTTGATTATTGCATTCACTTAAGTTAAAGGAACACACCACTTTTTTTTAAAATAGGCTCATTTTCCAACTCCCCTAGAGTTAAACAGTTGAGTTTTACCGTTTACGAATCCATTTAGCCGATCTCCGGATCTGGCGGTAGCACTTTTAGCATAGCTTAGCATAGATCATTGAATCTGATTAGACCGTTAGCATCTAAAAAAAAATGACCAAGGAACTTTGAGCCGTACCATGAGTGCAGCGGCGCAATGATATTACACAGCGCTGTTTAATATCATTGCGCCGCTGCACTCATGGGACGGCTCAAAGTTCCTTGATTATTACGCAGGAATGAAAGTATAGTTCCTAGCCATATGGGCCTAGAAAATCACAAATTTTCATTTTCCATCGGTCTTGGTACATGATATAACAAGACCGATGGAAAATGAAAAGTTGTGATTTTCTAGGCCCATATGGCTAGGAAATATACTATACAGAAGAGTCAAGTTTTAAATAGGAAAAATATTGAAACTCTTTGGTCATTTTTGAGCGAGATGCTAACGGTCAAATCAGATTCAATGATCTATGCTAAGCTATGCTAAAGTGCTACCGCCAGATCCAGAGATCGGCTCAATGGATTCAAAAACGGTCAAACTCAACTGTTTAACTTTAGAAAATTACTCAATTTTCAAAAATAGTGGAGTGTTCCTTTAATGGCGTTTGTGGTCACAGTTTATGTCGGATACAACTGACCAATATAATCTTGGATAAGATTCCTAAAAGTTTCGCACCTACAGCACACATAACAGAGATGATGCACAAATGCGGATATGATCTACATGTCTAAAGTATATAGAAAGATTTAACCAGTCTTATAAACTCCTTTATTTCTCTTAACAAATTAAAATATAATCTGCATGCACAATAAACTATAGTAAAATTAATTTACATCTCTCGACAGGTTGCCAGTTTGAATAAAATGTTATTTAATAACAGTAGTCATAGTAAGCATATTTCCAGTACGTGCCTCAGGCTTGAATAGTATCGGACTCCTCTGTAATCCTCTGCAAACTTCGACAGCTGGTTGAACCGGCTCATTCGGTTCTTTTTGAGTTGTACGTGCTACTTCAGCTGTGCGTCTTGTGTCACCAAGCCGGAACTAAAGTTTGATTCAGTTCGATTAGTGAACCAGCTCGACCGGCTACTTCCTATGAACCGACTCAAAAGAACAATTCGTTCAAGAATCGAACATTACTACTAAACAGAGCGTTACTGACAGACTGGGAAGAGAGGAGCTGCAATGGAGAATATGGGGAAATAATCAACATTCAAGCTGGAAAATCTGCTCTAGTAGAGCCAGAAAACAACATCAAGACTTTGTAAAAGGGCACAAACGGTTCTATTTAATTATCTCAATGACGGTCCTGGTGAAAGAGTCTACCGATGCCATGTGGCTTGGCTCGGGTTTTGCAGCACAGAGACACCTGTCCAAACGCAACAGGCCAGGAGCAGAGATCACTGTGCCATAACACTAGAGTAATATTCTATAATACGAGCTCAGAGCTACTGTTTATTATATAATGCTGGCAGCAGAAAAAAATTAGTGGAGCTCTAGTAAAAGCGTATTAAATAAGGTTTATGGATTCTTTTTGGAAAGGCAAGGCAAGGCAAGTTAATTTTTATATGAAAGCATATATGTCTTATTTTTCTATATGGTACAGGAACAGGTTTGAGAACCAATGCTCTACTACGCTTATGGTCGAGTGGAATATATGTTTTTGAATAAAAAGCAAATAACATATTTTTCTTAATAATAAAGTCAGATGATTTCTAAACCCCTTCAAAGTGTGTTTCAGTCACTTCCACAGTCAGTCTTGCTCTATTGCAGTAAATAAGTAATGCTGAATTGTTGAATAAGTCATAAAATAAAAAGCTTTTCTGAGAAGTGCTTTAAATTCCAAACACACCAGCCTTAGACATCCCACTGTAGGCTACTGTATCTCAAATACTCATACACATATTACCTTTCTATATAAATGAACTAAAGCTAATTAGAATGAAGCCCAAACAAAAAATGTTTGCTCACCTGACTCTGCCACTGCCTCTATTGGCACATTCTGTTCATATGCCATGAATCCCAAGACGGAGAAGATGGCAAATCCTGCCACAAAACTTGTGCCACTGTTCAGACAGCACAGCATGAGGCAGTCCCTACAAAACACAAATGCAAAAGTATTCACCCCCTCTCAGCTTTGAACCACAGTGGACTGACCAACAGACAAAAAGACTCTTTCATGTCAAAGTGATCTCAAAAATTACAAACTAAAAACAAAATGATTATAATTGATTCCATAAGCATTTAGCCCCGTTAATATGGCACATCTCTGATGCAGCTATATAAACACAGTAAAATGTACAGAAGTTTGTATGCCCACTTCTACCTTAGTGTTATTTCAACAGAAACATTTATACACTATATTGCCAAAAGTTTTGAGATGTCTGACTTTACATGCACGTGAACTTTAATGACATCCCACTCTTAATCAGTAGGGTTTCATATGGAGTTGGCCCACCCTTTGCAGATATAACTGCTTCAACTATTCTGGGAAGGCTTCCCACATGGTTTAGGAGTGTGTTTATGGGAATTTTTGACCATTCTTCTAGAAGTGCATTTGTGAGGTCAGGCACTGATGTTGGATGAGAAGGCCTGGCTCGCAGTCTCCGCTCTAATTCATTCCAAAGGTGTTCTATCGGGTTGAGGTCAGTTCTCTGTGCAGGCCAGTCCAGTTCAACCACACCAAACTCGCTCATCCATGTCTTTATGGACCTTGCTTTGTGCACTGGTGTGCAGTCATGTTGGAAAAGGAAGGGGCCATCCCCAAACTGTTCCCAAATTGTCCAAAATATTTTGGTATGCTGAAGCAATAAGAGTTCCTTTCACTGGAACTAAGGGGCCAAGCCCAACCACTGAAAAACAACCCCACACCATACTCCCCCCTTCACCAAACTTTACACTTGGCATAATGCAGTCAGGTAAGTACCCTTCTCCTGGCAACCACCAAACCCAGACTCATCCATGGGATTGCCAGACATAGAAGCGTGATTGGTCACTCAAGAGAACGCGCTTTACACCACTGCATCCCACGCTTTGCATTGCACTTGGTGATGTAAGGCTTGGATGCAGCTGCTCGGCCATGGAAACCCATTCCATGAAGCTCTCTATGCACTGTTCTTGAGCAAATCTGAAGGCCACACGAAGTTTGGAGGTCTGTAGCTATTGACTTTGCAGAAAGTTGGTGATTTCTGCGCACTCTGCGCCTCAGCATGCGCTGACCTCGCTCTGTGATTTTTCGTTGGCCAACCACTTTGTGGCTGAGTTGGAGTTGTTCCCAATTGCTTCCACTTTGTTATAATACCACTAACAGTAGAGCGTGGAATATTTAGTAGTGAGGAAATTTCACAAATGGACTTTGTGGTAGCAACCTATCACGGTACCCTGTTTATATACATCTGATTTATACATCTGTGGCCATGGAAGTGATCGGAACACCTGAATTCAATGACTTAGAGGGGTGTCCCAATACTTTTGGCAATAGTGTGTTACATATTTTTGTAACATGTAATTAGCCTGCTAATAATGCTTTGTGTCAGATAAATCTTAGCTTTGACAACAGATAATACACTCTAAAAAATGCTGGGTTAAAAATAACCCAAGTTGGGTTGAAAATGCAATTAGGTTGTTTTAATCCAGCGATTGGGTTGTTTTAAGAAAACATTTAACCCAACCGCTGGGTTAGTCCATTTTCAACCCAACTTGGGTTATTTTTAATCCAGCATTTTTTAGAGTGTATATTCTACTCAAAACAGAGAATACGTTTAGATAGAGCACGCTGACTCGACGGACTCTGACCTGTAGCAGTTGTTGTTGTAGCTGTTGTAGCTTCCGAGAGCCGTCAGACAACCCAGACATATTGCATACGAGAAGAAGATCTGAGTGCCTGCATCCACCCACACCTGCAGCAATCACAGATTAATAAAACGGCCATATGTGCTGTTATTCATTGTACTGTCACTGCGGCAAGATCCTAAGACACATACTCTAGTTACATGTATTATAAATGAGATGTGGTCATTTATTAATTGTGAGTTCATTAATGATTAATAATCAGTTTTTTCTGACACTTTCAACCCATTATTTTACTTTTTTTGCATTTTAAAATCACCATGAAATCAATATTGCAGTGTTGATTCTAAATGATTTATCAGTGGACATTATTATAGTTTTAATAATCTTGAATCAAAATAACAGCATCATCTTTTCTCTTCTCTGATGACGAGGGCCTACATTTGTTCTTGTTCCAGACGAAAAGACGAGCACAACATGAGAACAACTGACATCTCTCTCTTTTCATACAGATTACATAAACAGATAATACCTGTTTAATTTCTGAATTAGATAATTTAAAATAGACACTTAGATGTTTATAAAGACATATTGCTCATGTCTGTCTGACAAGTATTCGCTGAGTTTTGTTTCAGTTTAGAGATGTGCTCTAGAAAAACAGTTCACGGAGACCGAGACGACAGAAAGCGCACCCTGTTTGTTTTCTTTATTTTACAAAAGCACAATGTTTTGTTTTGATTGTACGTGGCCACATAAAAAGATCTTTTAGTAGACCTTTTATCTGCATGATCATAAATGACAGAGTATTTTGAGCCTATTTTGCTGCTATGTGAAGACTAAAAACCTCGAGACTAAAAACGAGGGGAAAAAGCACATATAGGAATGTGAATATGCATCCTGTGTAAATGACTTATTCAACCAATATGGAAAATGGCATATCATTATTTACAAAAGATGACCCCAATTAAAGTCCAAACACTACACAACATGACACAAATTCTCACATGACATGCTGACTTGAGTAAAAGCTTTTTGGGTCCCACTTAAATGCATTAGATTGGTTAGGGGTATGCGCACAATAATGCAACAAGAAAAGAAAACTAAACTAATTACTGGCTGTAATTGTACTAGCAATAATAACAGTTTAGTTTTCCCAGTTAACAGCAAATAATACACTGCCCAGCCAAAAAAAGTTGCTGTCTGGATTTAAATAAGCAAATGCTTAAAAGTCAATACACGATCCTAACCAAAAATGGATGTAGCTCTTGATGGAAATAAATGTTGTGATGCTATTTCCATCAAGAGGTGCATATATTTTTGGTCAAAATCCAAAAATAGTGCAGCACTCTGTAAAATCTCCTCCAGCACAACCTAAAGACTTTCAGTGAATTGAAGGTCTTTCACTGTGTTAAAATGATTCTTCATGCTCCATCCCAACCATTCTTTCACAATTTGAGTCTGATGATCTTGACATTGACATCCTGGAATATGGCCATGATGTGTCTTCCTACATGGTTGTTTAAGAAATGAAAAGCTACACACTCCACCAGTAGTGCATTCACACGGGGAGTCAGCGTCCACGCTTCTCATTTACTTTGAATGGGTGACGTCATGCGTTGTGGGTTCCATTGCATCGCGTCACTAACGTAGGTGTCAGCCAATCAGATCGCCTATGCAAATAGGCTAGCGCAGACGCTAGCCAATTGCATTTATACAAAACCGGAAAAGAAGTATGACTGGCTGTTGTCACTATGACAGTCGCATCCTAAAGAATATATCTTAATTTTTTTTTTTTTTTTTGCCAAATATTTTATCCTTAAACAAATTATGGGCGCACTTCCAACTTTTTCACATTTTCTGATTGAGGTAGACTCACTGCTCAAGTCTTTTTGTTTAACTAGCAATACAAAAAAAATATTAAAAAGGAATCCTCTCTAATGACTGTGATTAAGTTCAAACAGCTTTTTTCTCTCCTTTCATTCATTGTTTTTATTTGTTTTATTTAAATTATTCTTCTCTTGTTATCATTGTTTCTTTATAGGAATTGTATTATCCTCTTCATATATGTATGATTATAATAATTCTGTCCTGTATTTACAAACAAATGTATTATTTTGAATGCTTCTGTTCTAACATACACCGTCTGGTGCAACTTGGACACGTCATCAGTGATGATCCCGGGGTCAACAGGTGTTTCGGGTCTTTAATCAACAGACACCCTCGACCGGGCAACCCTGCCGGGGTTGATCAGTCCCCGGGCTGTGTCCAAGTGGCGTGCTACTCCACGGATCCCCCTCCGGATCCACAGCCATCATGAGGCTTTTTCGGCAGCCTCTGAGATGTTTTTTATTGATCGTCTGCACAGTTGTCCTTTAACTCCAAGGAGTTTGAGTATTCGGAGCAACGACTGTCCAGCAAACCCCCGGCAACCAACCTTCACTGGCTCACTGCGTACTTTCCAGCCGCCGTTCCTGCACTCCTCAACCAGCTCTGCATACTTTTGCTTCCTCCAAGTCTTCCCAGGGGACAGTAAGCTCCACTATGACCACCTGCCTGGTCGACTCCGATGTTATCACCCCGTCTGGGCGGAGTGAAGTGGTCGTGATGTGCTTCGGGAACTTGAGCTGTCTTCCCAGGTCCACTTGGAGGTGCCAGTCTCTTGCATTGGAGAGGAGCCCACCTGGTGAGCGTAGCTGCTGTTGTGCATTCTCCCCAGCTCTGACAAAGGAGATGGTATGCTTGGAGGGATACTGACACTTACTGCTCTGAATCTGCCAGAGCCCTGAGGACCTGATCTTGGCGCCAGCAATACCGCCCACCCCTCAAAGCCTTTGGGCAGCAGCTGAGGATATGCTCCAGTGTGCCACTCCTTTGGCACAGTTGGCATGCTGGAGAGTCTACCAAGCCCCAGCGCTGTAGGTTGGATGGGCTAGGTAGAAGGTCGTACACCAAACGGATGAGGAATTGATGCGCAGTGGTTCAGATCTCCACAACGCTACTCGCCGTTCTCCCACATAGTCCAGGTGCCTTGCTACTGCATCCCAACCATCTTGGTCAGGCGATCTTCCTCCTCCTCTGCCCGCACCTCGTCCTGCACCAACTGACGTTTTTCCCTCCCTCTTGCTTTATCGTAGCGTGACTTAGTAAAACTGCCCAGGCCTGCACGTCCCACAACCACGTTAACAACCATGCCTCAGCCGTGCCTCCGCTCTGTCCACCGCTTCCTGTGCCTGCCACTTCCTTCCCGTCTTAACGCAGATTCCAGCTGAGGAGATTTTGGCATCAGAGGAATCTCTGTACATCAAGACCTCCCGGGCATGTGTGACCTTGAACTCCTCGGACAAGCTGCTGATGGGAAGCTGCAGCTTGGTGAAATAACTGTAGAGTGTGATGTTACTTAGGGACCAAGGGAGCCCTAACCACCTCCTGAGGAACTGACTAATGGTTCTCTCCAGTGCTTCTACCGTTGTCGTGGGTACCTCATATACGAGAAGGGGCCAGAGAAGCCTCAGCAGGATTCCATGCTGGTACATCCATGTTTTGTACTTTCCTGGAAGCCCCGACTTGTCGACTGCAGTGAGCCAGTTCGTCACATCGTTCCTGGTTTGTTGGAGAGTGGTTGTGTCCTTCAGGGAGCTTTCAAAGATCTTTCCCAAGCTCTTGACTGGTCTCTCTGCTACTGATGGAATTTGAGACCCATCCAAGGTAAACCGGAACTGGTCGGCCACTTTGCCTTTCTTTAGGACCAGGGACCTAGATTTGAACTCCTCCTTGCCCATAGGATGAGACATTGGAGCCCCTGGAGAAGCCATCTGCACCCTGGAACTGAAGCTGCTTAGGTCATCCACAAAGGCTCTTATGGGTGGCTGCCGAGTACCAGATCTAGACATGGGACCTCTACATTCCACCACTGCTGATTTGATTCTTCTCAATATTATCCTGAAGGTAAATATTAAATATCAATATTATCCTGAAGTTAAAATACAAGATGGTAAAATCCAAGACAAAAAATGAAGCCTTGTTTATACTTTCGCCTGGCTCCACAGCGCAAGCCTCCGCTGACTGCGTGCACTCCTCCCCAAACGGATGAGGCGTTTATACTTGACGCGCTCGCCGTTGTGCTATTCTCTGAAACGACAGAGGGCGACTCCGAGTAATTTTTTTATAAACCATCAAGAAAAAGCGTCGAGAAGAAATGGGCTAATGTACACAAGTGATGATATTTATTTTACAACGTAGTACACTTCACCAAAAACCACACTACAAAAGAATTATGTAAAACTAGTAAACCTTGATATTATTACTTGTGACATGAGAACAAAATATATGCACACATGTATACAACTAAATTAACGATCTCTTAAATATTTACTAATTTCACTAAACATTTAGTCATCATTTAGTTTCGTGATTTTTTTTTTTTATTAAACATGGATCACTTTATTTAAAAGGGCTTATTTCTGCTTTTATAGGCTCATTTTGTAAATATAAGCACCTCATTTGTATGTGCAAACTGGGTGCCGGTATGATGAGACGTCATGCTCGGCTAGATTTGCCTAGAACTCGTTCATCTTCGGATGTGGAGTCGTGCACGCTGTTACAAAGAATGTGCTGCATACCGGCAGGCGAAATGGGGTCTTGCAAAACCCAACGTGCACGACCGCCCACTCCGCGTTGGCATAATTTTTGCTGTGCACACCCTTGCACTCGTGTGGACGCGTTGAGTATAAACAAGGCTTGACGGTTGCATCAGCACCAGCTTCAGACACGCCCTCCATCAAGCGTTGACGCAGATGCCCCGTGTGAATGCAGTATTAGGGTTAGAAGAACTGTTTCCAAACAAATAACATGCTAGAAACATAATTATCACTGCAATAATGATCCAATCATATACTCTTAAGCATTTGCCTATTAAAATCCAAACAGCGACTTTTATTTTGGCCAGGCAGTGTATGTTGGTATAAATACAAAGTCATATACTATAAATCATCCATATAAATGAGTAGATCAACTATTCAATTTTAACACAAGATAAGCATTGCAATGTTATCTATGGGACAAAGCAAAAAAAAAAAAAAAGATACATTTATGACATTTAGGTTAGGTTTTTTAATGGGAAGCTTCACGTTCCCTCCAACATTGATCCACACAACAGTCACTGACTTTCAACAACAGCCATTTTCTTGGAAAACTGGCTTCTGATTCGGATGCACGATTCTCTCACCTGCAATGGGCTAAAGTGTTCCCGTAGTGCTCAAATGCTCTGAATAGACTCATTCTGCCCCATAGAGGAAGAGAAGTGTAAAATGTGGCCATAGGGGATCCATGTGAGTCTGTGGAAAATAAGCCAGCACCTCTTTAAACCGCTCTCACATAACCATTGAGCCACTAATCTCCTTTACTGGGAAGACAATTGACAACTCACAGTATTTGCTTCCTCCAGCGGGTAACCAGGGTAACCCCTCTGACCTCACAAACACAGAGCAACTTCCCTCCAAGAACATCCAGTCTATGGGGACGGTCATTTACGTCTCTTCTGTTTAACATTCGGACGGTGCGATTGCCCTGGTTTGGCATTACTCGGACACGGCGCTACATTCTTTTAAAGCTGCTTATTGATGTTGTGGCTAATTTGGAGGTTTGTTTTGTCTTGTTTTAGCCAGGAAGTGCATCCTAAAGAAATGTTTTGATGGCAAACTCATCTTTGGTCATTATTTCCAAATCTTCCAAAATACGCAACTTGTCGTTCGTTACGATTCTAACACTAGACAGTTATCAGTGAGGGAAAAATAAAACAGTGCTAAATGCATTTAATAAAATGCAACTAGTTAGGACAGCAAAAATAAAAGACTTAAAATGCTTCCTTTTTTGTTGATGTCAAGGTTTTGCGTCCAACACTATGGTACTTTGGCACAAATTCATCTCCCACATAGAATCAAGCCAAATCACACAGATGCCAACATGGACAGGTTGCTTGGTATTTTGTTGAGTCTATGCAGTTCATAACCATAATGGTCAATTTCAATAAAGCTATTTGTCTTCTACATTACCAGAGAAATCACTTGTTGTGCCTTTTTCTGTTCTCTAAACGTGCAGTTTCAAACTCTCTGGCACAGAAAACTCAATTGCATGGTGAGATTGTAAGGGAAGATGGTGAATAAAACAACAGAGCACAGAGAATGTGAACAGACCTCTTATTGTGCGGCATGAAAGCTAATTAAACATTGGCGCCCCCATCGCCAAACAGCAGCCCTTTATCACCCTTTCTCTTTCTCCGCATTTCCTTTATGTCGCTCGCTCTCTCAGGCTATCGATGCTACTTCACATACATTCCTTCGGTCCGGCTTTCTGTTCACTGGGATGATGAAACGGTGGAGCATGACACACTGATCTCCATGTAATCCCACCAAATGACCTGAGATTTCCCTGCTTCCTGAACAACTTGGCACTGATTCCTTGATTGTATTGTAGTATATTATACAACAGTATGCAATAATAACAACATATTCAGGGTAGGCTATATTATATTAGATTAAAATCATATATGAGTGCTGCCTTATTGTTCCTGAAGCCCTACACCGACCCCAAACATACAATACCAAATAAACACTTTTATTTCAAATATATGCTATTCCAGGCTGATATGTGATGGGAAAAGGGAGAAGAATGAGTTTGGATTCAAATTCAGGTCGGTCACATCAAAAGCTAACTCCACCCCTTACTCTCCATGCCACTCATCCTGTTATCAGATAGGTTTCTTTTGTCATTGTGTCCGGCTCAATCAGGAACTGGTGGGCGGAGTTAGTGTAAATAGCCTCTGCTAACAAGGCTAACAACACTTGGTGCAAATAGATACTCCGAACATTTGTAGTTTTTAATGTCCAGATTTCATAAAAAAATGTCATGATAACAAGCCTTTTGGAGGTTTGTATTGTAGACATTGTGGTTATTTGTGTGTTTTTGGTAAGTTCAGTCTGAGCAAAAACCACTCTATACATGTAAGAGAAAATGTGCATCCTGATGGTGATTATCACAAAATAGTGTGACAGACAGTGTATTGGGGTGACAGAAAATCATAATCACCCTGAGGGTTTATATCAGGGGGAACTACACACAGGAACTAATCAAATAAACAAATGAATGGACATGAAATATTGATTTATGTGGTTTTACTTGACATAAATGTTATTTGGAATTTGGTGTGAAATTAGCACATCTATGCAAGAACTTTAGCCAGGGATTACATTTGGATACTGGAGGTACCCTAACATCTGGTGGTGACTGTTTTTTGCAACTGTACTTTAACCTTAAGAGAATATCCTGAGCCATGGCTAAAGCTAACCATCAACTGGCACAAAAACACCTCAATTCACCTTCAGCTAAACAAACGTTTCAGCTCAAATACAAGGCATATTTTCACACTCATTTAGAGTCACAGCTGAGACAACAGTCTAAAGAAAGCAATATGAAAGGATTTACAGGAGATAGTTGGCATAATAAGACGGTTAGTCAAATCTGGATCTCAAAAAGCAGCCTTTTCAGTCTCAGAAATCTTTATTTTTATTTTTTTTAATGATAGATCTTCATCTGAGAAGTTCCAGTGTCTTTTTTTTTTTTTTTTTTTGGTAAACAATTTAAGTAGTGCAGCCATTTAAATTATTTATACATGTGTTACTTATATCTCCAGCTGTACTAAATCTATCTGGTTTCACTGTCATACATTAAGGTAAATTACATTTTCAGAGGTTGAATTTCTCTTTCATAAATGCATTTGATAAAGCAGATATGCCCCTCCATAACCTGCTACATCTGATAATAATTTAGCACAAAGTCTGCATGTTTCTCACAGGATTTTGTAAGAGTATGATGGATGGACCTCGGACAAGGGCGGTTGGGGGCATGTGCATCTCTAAGAAAGAAATACATTTCTATTGCAAAAAAAACCCAAAGGTTATTTCATAATGAGTATAGTATTTTAGTTTAAAGTAGTAAAACTACAATAGGCTAATGTATTTTTTTTAACTTGCCAGAAGCTTTTATTTTGGTGTAAACTGTGACAACAGGGCTGCTTTCAGCCCCGACAAAACATTGCACACCGTTTTTTAAACGGAAACAGTGGTGCGTTAAATACCCTTTTCTGATTACGCAAGAGTTGCAACAATGGCAGCTGAGAAGGCCATTCTTTGTGTTCTTTTTGAAGAATTTTCGGATCCTGATTAAAATGGTATAAATACGTGTTTAATTCTGCAAAATACGCTCAATGTTACAGTCACTGCCCTTGCCGCCCAGAATAAAGTCGAACATCCCAATCGAGTGAAGGGATTTGTGGAAACTGTGGTTCCTAATTATTGTTATCCAACATTTGCCTTGCATTTCAGAGTGAAAAGACAAACATGTCTTCTAATATCTTCAATTGTTGCGTATACCGAGCTGCAGCAGACACATTTGTAAACGACTTTATTTGAACCCATTGTGCGAGCTGTCTCTTTAATACTGCGTGGTTTATATACATGTTGCTGCAAATCCAGTGAAATCCATGAAATGTTTCAGCTGTGTGATGTAATTCCTATCTAAACAAACGCACAATAACAATTTCAAGGATTTGATTTGGAAACTGGTGAATTTTCCATTCACCATTCTTGTTCAGGGATGCATTTCCCAAAGCCAACTATGG
Organism: Gobio gobio; assembly: GCF_949357685.1. Lineage (NCBI taxonomy): Eukaryota > Metazoa > Chordata > Actinopteri > Cypriniformes > Gobionidae > Gobio > Gobio gobio. The sequence goes on along the minus strand of NC_137112.1, from coordinate 15,173,787 downwards.
TTGCAAGTTCCATTGTTACCAATACAATTCAACAGAACTTGCAACCATATTTGGTTAACGATGCTTTTGGAAAACGAACCTCATATGAAAAAAACGTCTGAAAAATGTTCTTTAACTATAAAGAAAGACAGCTGGGTGTTAAATGCATTAAAAGTGCAGTTACGCTGAATAAAACAGTTCATACCTGAGGGTCTGACAGGCGAGACATATCAGGGTACAAGTAGAACTTAATTCCATTAGCAGCTCCTGGCAGTGTGATTCCTCGAAGAAGAAGGATCAACAGCATGAAATAAGGAAAGGTTGCAGTGACATACACCACCTGCAGAGAAAAAACATGGGCATGAATAAAGGTCATCAAGCTGCACCACATGTTCACAGATAAAATCGAGATCTTATGAGATGCTGAATCTATTTAGACCAGTGCAAGAAATTGCCAAAAAATGTATATTTACACCAAGAACAATTAACGTAAAAGGAATGCTGTCATTATTTATTATTTAATGTATTTCAAAACGTGTATTACTTCTACTTCATTACAACTTTAATTACATTTCAACACTCAGGCGTGTGCCCAAGACACTGCGGCACTGATACATCTGCTGATATATCTGCAAAATAAATACAATATAGCTAGATCTGGAGGCTCGTTTATAGGGAAATGCCCAAAGACAAATACTGTCATATGTGCTCTGTGTAGGTTTGGGGACTTTTGTGTTACTTCCTGTCTTTAGTGCCATGTTGTAGTTCATTCTAGTTTGTAATGCTGTTTAGTCTCCTCAGGTGTATCCTCGTTACCTTGTTAAGCCTTTTTTTGTATATATAGCCCTTGTGTTTCTCTTGTGCTTTGTCAGTCGTTGTTTGCTGTTCGTGTAGATGGTTCTGTTCCCTGTGCTCTCGATGTTCCTTGTGTTTCTCTTGTGCTTTGTCAGTCGCTGTTTGCTGTTCGTGTAGATGGTTCTGTTCCCTGTGCTCTCGATGTTCCTTGTGTTTCTCTTGTGCTTTGTCAGTCATTGTTTGCTGTTCGTGTAGATGGTTCTGTTCCCTGTGCTCTCGATGTTCCTTGTGTTTCTCTTGTGCTTTGTCAGTCGCTGTTTGCTGTTCGTGTAGATGGTTCTGTTCCCTGTGCTCTCGATGTTCCTTGTGTTTTTGACTTTTGTTTACATTTGTTTCTTCAATAAACTCTTTGCACATATCCACCATGTCATCTTTTCAGCTCCAGCATTATGACAAATAATATGTTCGGAAAGGAAATGACACAATCTACTGAGCCCCTAAAGGGACATGGTGATGGAAAATATATATATATTTCAATGCTTTTAGCTTTCTCTCACAATCATGTAGTTATATATTGTATATAGTTTGCAGGCATCAGGGAGCCGCTATCAATATACGGGATATTGAAATCGCTTTTGAATGCACACTCGCTTTTTATTTTCGATTTCCAATTTGCGATCACATGTACCCTGTCAAGTCAAGTCACCTTAATTTATTTAGTGCTTTATACAATACAGATTGTTTCAAAGCAGCTTTACAGTGATAACAGGAAAATACCAGGCTCAGTCGGTGGGCCAGCCAGTTCTCCTCTGGCTAAACGAAACAACTTGGCGTGGTTTAGTTCCAGGCTGCATCACAAATCAGATTGTGGATTGGTATCCAAAATATTTGATGCAGTTTCTTCTGCTTGAATATGGCCATCAGGAGCTGTGGGGATTGTTCTGGTTCTCATTAGTCTCGCTTAGCCAGACCTTCAGACTCATGTCAGAAGGTCTGGACTCCATAGCAGCTTTCATTGGCCAAGGACCGCCCTGAGGCCGTCTGACTGACATGTAAAGCAACCAATCACATTTTTTTTTTTTTGTTCTGCGTCATGTTTAGGGCAGTGAACATGTAAAGTTGATGTCCCTAGAATAACAGACCAGTGTGTAAAACTGTCAGGCGTATTCTAAAGAGACTATGCCGTCAACTTCACATACTTCATATTCTTTTGAAAATCCAGCGTTTAGTTGATCCTGATAAGCGCTTATTGTCACATATATAAACACGATGGCTTTCTTGTTTTAAGGTGGATCATTAAAGAACGTGATACTGTACAAACACGTCTCGGGGCCTGTAGAATTTAAAGTTAGTGTTAGGGTTATGGTTGCTAACTAAGTGTTTTCAATTCTGTGTGCCATGTGGCATGTGCATCAGACGTTCAGCCAACGGTCCATAGCTGCCATAGATGTCGTGTCAATGAGATCTTCACAGGGGAGAGGCTAGTTGACAGGATCTCTGCTGACAATCAGGTCTGCATAGTGGTCATGTCTAGGTCCACCATCTGATCTGGATATGACCTAGATCTGGCTGGCTATGGTCACATCGGGATAAGGATAATATTACTAATATTATCATACTAACATACTAATATTAGCGTAGATGCCATTCTTCTTACGATGTAACAACTACATTGGGTGTTATACCAAGACCAAGTATAACCCATTCTGGTTATTCCACTGTATGCAGCCTAACATTCCTTTAATGGATTTGAATTTATATAAATGTGATAGTGTTATGTGTATTCTAGATTAAAAAGATGTGTTTTTAATCTGAATTAAACTGACAGTTTATGTGCTAAAAAGGAAAAGGACTTACTGCCCACATTCGATTTTGATATTCTAGGTTTATCAACTGACCAGAATTTTGAGACCGCAATAGACATGACAGACTATAGTGCTTCAAGTACTGAGGAGCTAAACCATTTAGAACGTTACAAGTAATTAGCAATAATTTAAAATGTATGAAATGTTTAATAGGGAGCCAGTGCAGTGTTGACAGAACCGGGCTAATATGGTCATACATCCTGGTTCTAGTAAGAACTCGAGCTGGACCAGCTGGAGTTTGTTTATTAAGCATGCATGGCAACAACCCAGTAGAGCATTACAATAATCTAGCCTTGAGGTCATGAACGCGTGAACTAACTGTTCTGCGTCTGACATTGAGAGCATATGTTGTAATTTAGATGGAAAATATGGTTTTACAAATACTAGAAATGCGGCTTTCAAATGAGAGATTTGTATCAAAGAGCACACCCAGGTGCCTAACTGACGATGAAGACTTGACAGAGCAGCCATCAAGTGTTAGACAGTACTCTAGGTTATTATGTGCAGATGTTTTTTTTTTTTTTTTGCAGAGGTCAGATAATTGAAAAAAAAAATCAGAATTTAGTAGTAGAACATTACTAGTCATCCAATTTTTTTGATCAACTTTGCATTCCGTTAATCTTGTGAATTGGTTTGTTTCGACAGGCCGCAAAGAAATATAGAGCTGAGTATCATCTGCAGGGAAAAATAATGCCATGCTTCCTAATGATATCTCCCAAGGGTAGCATGTAAAAAGCAATGGTTCTAGTACTGAGCCTTGGGGTACTCCATGCTGAACGATATGATACCTCTTCATTTACTGCTACAAATTGATAACGGTCAGATAAGCATGATTTAAACCATGTCAATGCAATTCCATATCATCTTTAAACTCTGTGTATAGGGAACGCGGTACACACATTTTACAAGATAAGACATTTGTCAATAAAGCTCAGGATCAGTTGCGCATAATAATCTGAATGTGAATAGATTATCTGTAAAAATCATTTACAGTTTGGAAAATAGCTTAAATGGCATCAGAAAAACTGGTGCATAGTGTTTTTGTCCTTTTTGGTAACTGAATTACATGGTATGGAGAACAGCTGTGTGAAGATTTTTCAAAATTTCCAAGAAAAAGTGGAAGCATACACATTGACAAAATATTCATTTTTGAACTATTCTTTTAAAATTAAGTTAATGTGTCTAACAGTCTGTGATCTGAAGACTAAACACATTTTTTCCCTATTTTGTGATGGGCTATCATGTGCAAATCAGATGTCTTACTAGTATACCTTTCAAAGAAAGGGATTCGAGGGAATGAATGAGTGAGTGAATGAAGCAGTGCACTTAACGTGAAGGGGTTACAGAATGCTCTGAGGGTCTGCCAGAGGGGGCAGGTACTCTCCCAAAGCCTTAATTGAGCTACGATTGAAAGAGTTACTCTCAGGGGGAGGAAGGGATGCAGGTCTGAGCCAGAGGTTTTGATGGAGAAAACACTCAACAGTGCAACAAGGCACATAAAAAAGACAAAAATAGAATAGACCGGCCACCATCATGTTGTGACTTGTCAACATGATGTTCACAGTCTTGAATTATTACCAAGTCTCAACCAACCAGTAAGAGCTTTGTCTCCCACAGACACACAGAGGCTCGAATCCTCAGTGCAATCAGCCTAACAGCATTATAAGATCACGGCGTGATTCTTCTCCACTATACATTCAAGTTTGAGAACCTAAAATGCTTTTGCAAAATGGCATTCATGATCCACAGAAATGAGTTCAACATTTTGAAGCTCTTTCAATCCCGTGAACAAAACCACCCTTGGGGGCGTCACTAGGTTCTTGTTCCTCTGGCACCAAGTCAAGACCATACGAGGACAAGACAGGGTTTGGACACAAAAGCTTCTACCCTGTTTCCCTCCAGAAGGAGCCCAACTGGGTTGTGTTGGCAGTGTGGGAAAATGTGTGGCACAGAAACGTACAATTGCTGATGACTTCAATCTGACCTGAGTAATTTACAGTACCAAACGACAACAAATGCATCTTCACGTTAATTAACAAATGCGTTGCCCTTTGAGACAATTTAATCAAGTTAATAAATCTGCAAAAGTGAGACATTTTTTGTCTTTTAAAATGCTTCCTTTACTATATCAATCCCTCTTTCTCGTTTGCACCTAAATGTATTGGAACTGCAATGTGAGAATCGATGTACATTTTCTAAACGTTTCTTAACCAAGTAATCCAATGGAATAAACAAACCAACTGTGTTAAGCAGAGATCTGACAAAGGAGATCCTTTAATCCCAATGCACCTCACAGTATGAGTGAGGCAAAGCTCGTCCAGCTCACTAATTCACACCCTTTTCAATTAGTCTTGTAAAATGATTACATATCCATATCCAAAAACCATGGCCACTGCAATGAGCGAATCCCCCACTAGGCTTTCAGATGCATGCGTGTGGTTTTTCTCAATGAATGGACCAATGTTTAAACTCGCCATGAGACTTTGACGCACGCTGACTTTCTCCCAACTCTCCCTGGTCAAACATTTAAGCCCCACATTCACAGGTCAGCCCCATGCCATAAATCTACCGCTGGCTTATGGGAGAAGCGCAAACAGCCACAAAAGACCTGTGGTGAACAGCTTAGCAAATGTCCTGAATGCTGCAATCTGTATAGCGGTCAAAGGAAAGGAAGAAAGCAGTTTGCTATCCGCCAGACATAATTCCTCACAGAAGGGAAGAGGCGAGTGGAGGAACTCTGCATGCTCCTCATGAACGCTCCACTTTCCCCCAGTGAATACAGAAATCAATCTTGGACAGGCTGCTAAAGCCTCGCCATGAAGGAGCATTCTTTCCCCTTGCTTCACGGCCAGACAAAAGCCACTTCAGGAGATATAGGCCTTGCTGCCGAGCTTTTCTCCTGGACCAGTACAATGTGAACCCATTTATTTTTCCCCACACATCCCTCTTCCTTTCTTTCCACTTTCTTTCTGGCTCATTGAGTCCGTTAGACTTTCTTAAAGGCTTCTGGAAGAATAGAATCCAGAGGAAGGCTAGTGACTGAGTTGCAGAGATTGGCAGAGAGACACAAGCCCTCATAATGCAATGGATTGTGGGTACAAGGCGAAGGTAGAGGAAGGCCAGAGCTGCATTTTGCGGTCCAGACACAGGAATAATGCAAACTGTTTGTTTTCCAAAGGCACTTTTTCACAGTAGTTTGGTTTGAGTTTACCAATAAACCATTTGGTTATTGTGAGGATGCACCTTTGTGCACCTACGTTTCCGTTCGGCTTCTGGAAGGCTGCCGATTTCTGTTCAATGGCCTTTTTGATGCCTGCCTGTCTGATATGCAAGTTGGTAGTTTTGACAGCTGACATTCTCTCAATATATGCCTAAAGCCTCAAAGTGCCATTATGCCCTCAAAGATTTAACACTTGATGTGCAGATCCTGTTTGCATTTGAGCCTTTTCAAATCACTGGATCCACATTGTAGCTGGACATTGCCACATACCTTATTAGTGTTCCACATGTCAGAGTTGCGCTGATGACATAATTTGTCAGGATGGAATGCATGTCTCACTCACCCAATTGATTCTGTGCTGAATTGACTGCATAACATTAGGGTCTCCTATTCATCCAAGTCTCTCATTGAGACATCTCCAACTCGGCCTCCTACTCTTTGGTTAACATCTACACACATTCAACACAATTTATGGTCACTGGATCTTTTGTTTATACCTTTCCAGTTGACTTTGGACCTTTCCAAATGCAGAAATAGCATATGATCCAGGCTAGAAGTAGACAGAAAGCGAGCTCCCAGCGAAGGCTGCCAACTTCTTCAATTCCAGAGGATATTTTGAGAACACGGCGTCTACAAGGGGAAACATTCTAAAATTAATAACTTTTCAAGCAGGCTTGCAACAAATGAACACAAGTCAAGAGGACAATTACGTACTGAAAGGTTCGTACAAGCAGGTTTCTAAGATTGGTTCCAGGGCTTGACAGGAACTTCTTTGCTCACAAGCCACTGTGGCTAGTGGTTTTCCAAAGTTTCTAGTCACTCATCATTTTACTGGCCACAATTTTGACATCATTTGGCAGCATGTATATTAGGCTGCTGTCACTTTAAGATCTGATGCATTTAAGACCATGCGTTTTCTTTCTCAACTGTCACTTAAAACAGAACTGACTGTTTATGTGAGTACTTGGCAAGACCGCCATTTTGACATTTATGTCGTGTGTATTCAACTGTTTAAGCTATAAGTGCTTAAAAGCTATAAGCTAAATGCATTTCAGATATTTCGGTATGATATGTAGAGAAAAATCTATATTTTTGACACCACTACATTGGACTAAAGTTTATTATTTCAGATGCCTTTTTAAAAGACTACAATTGAAAAATATATATATTTTGTATAAAATTCAACCCGCCAGAGAAGTGACTGCATTAGCGCTGGTTGGCTTTAAACCTGACTAAATTGGACACTTTCTGATGCGCACAATGTACAATGACCCCAAAACATTGATACAGTTGCAATGATATCCATCAAAATTCCAAGAGCCTCTGACTTCCAGGAGGGCCAACTTCACATGCCCAACTATTTGTCCAAACTTTAAGGTGGTCTGAAGTTTTGTATAACATTGACTGGTTGTGACACAATGAATTGCAAGTTTGCGAGGAAAAGCCACAATTCTCTTTCTTGCACTGCCATTTATCATCTTTGACATGTTCTTGGGTGACATCCACTGCCTAAGCCATGCCCCCTTTGAACAAACGTTCAGCATTCAACCTCAGAACTGACAGCTTCTGTGCCTCTCAGTACTATAGGCCTGCGTGATCAATGTGCGAGACTGAGGCCAGCAACATACGAGAACGGTCCGACTGCTTCCTCTGTATTTGGCCTCGAATATGAAACTGTGTGGAAAAAAACAAGCCAACTATGGCCAAATTTGTGTCCATACCATTCCTAGCTGTGCAAGAGTCCTTTTGATGCTTGTTGACAACAGCAATGCTAAAAGAATGACAAATTATCAGTGAAAAAGGTTATGGATTTCCATGGATAATAGTGGAGTGCGCAACAGATGAACTGTGCCAAAAATTGCATGGAAGGCCATAATAGTGGAGTGCGCAACAGATGAACTGTGCCAAAAATTGCATGGAAGGCCAGCGCGTCACTGAGCATATTTATTTATTTCTTCTTCTGAATTGCTGGTGATCCCAGAGTTTTCGGTTTAATTCATTCATAGTCGAATCTTTTTTAGGAATTTGCCCCCAAACATCTAGAACTATGTACAGTGCTATGTATGTAATGCTACTAGCATCAGAATCATACTCACTCCCAAAACTCTATGACTGGTGATGTGGAATATGGGTTGGTGAAGTTGGCAATGCTTTCATTGTTATAATCCACACAGCTTTCTAGGAGGCAATTGTTAAAACAATTTTGTCAGTTTTTCATTCATGCATTAAAATGTTGTACTTAATTCTTAGAAATGCTTTCTTGAATCCACAAATGCACCAACCCGTGTTCCAGTAGTGCCCACACGACGCCCAGGGCAGCTCTGATGTAAAGCAGTTGAACAGGTAGAAAATGGCCCAAGCCAATATAACCACATAATAAACATTCAGGTGGGCTTCGATGACTTGGGTTGCATAGCCAATGCCTATGAGAGGACACATAACCAATACTTTAAGACTAATCCACAGTTGATGTATGTTCAACGCAATGAGTATGAATGTAATCATGAGGAAAAATATGAACTAGGCCTTACCTTCAAAGAGTGGGCAGACTTTTCGCCAACACGTGATGCCCCCTTCACTAGTGAACTGACCTAGTGCTGTTTCCAGGAAGAAGACTGGGATCCCACAGCAGACGAAGAAGATGACATAAGGCACAAAGAAAGCACCTAGAATGGACACATAAAGTTACACCTGTCAACCCATGAGCATAAACAGAAGCCATCGTGTTTATTTGATGAATTCATGAAAACTGACCAACAATAGAAAGAGTTTAAACCTGTTCATTAAAACCTGTTCAGTTGTTTTTCAATGAACTCTGATTATGACAAATCAAGGAGCGATATATATTTGAGAGGCTCCATTAGTTGCGGGATGTTTCGCAGGCTGTGTGGTTTTAATAGTGCATTCTCTTGTACTGCTTTTGCACTGTTGGAGTCAGCTATATTGGCTGTATGCCTATTCTGACTTTAGTAGTAAATCACAAGGCCACGACAAAAAAATTGCTGCATGTTGTTATAATACACAGTGCTTTTAAAACATATTGCAACCACAGCCAAAAAGTACCACGGCATTACCATATACATTTTCATGATTACTTATAGTTCATTTAACACCACAGAAACCAATGTGCTATCTAGCAAAACCTAGAAGTAAAATTAAAAGCATGGATGGAAAAAAGATGAAATAGTTGTGGATGAACTTTAAAAAGTCCCTATATAAGAAGCATGTTCATAAGGGCAAAGAAGAGGACAAAAACTCCACACGCCTTTGACAGGAGTTGGTGAAGTGTGTCATTGAATGGGAATGAATGAATAATCTCTTACCTCCGCCGTTCTTGTAACACAGATATGGGAACCTCCAAACGTTGCCAAGACCGATAATCTCTCCAGCCACTGACAGCACAAACTCAATCTTATTATTCCACTGTCCCCTCTCGTTCACCACCTTCTTATCATTGCTGCGCACTGCGCTCGGGTTCGACGCTTCGGGGTCCATCGTATCGTCTGCTTTTCCATTTATTACGGGGATCGTCTTTTCGGCTGTCATGACGTTCTACAGCCTGAAACATATGGATTACACCTGTAGCTGAAGCACATGTCAGCACTGGGAATGGAACCATTTCATTTCAAAGTTGGGCCGCGTTCGAATGCAGGAGCGCCGTATGGAACAGAACGCTGCGGACGCAAGACGCGTTTTATATCAGCTATGCCACGAAAGGAACGTCTTTGAAGCCGTGTTATAATCTCGTGTCATCATTAATGGCAGTGTTCTTTGTCTCACTGTGTCAAGTTAAAGAAGTTAAAGTTTAAACGCGCGTCTGGAGACCTCCGCGTTCTGTTCATTATATTCAATGCACTGCATCTCGTTATGAACTAAGTCTACTCCTAATTGACTCGTTAAATGTCATTGAAATGCATTGCAATTGTCGCGTCTTTGTTTATTGTAACGCGTGCGTTATGTTCTGTGTGTTTTGGCTAAGCAGGAAATGTTTACAGCAGCATACAGTGTCACCGAGAGTAATTTAGAAAATTTAGGCACTGAACGAGCTGAAGCTCACTTACCGGTATAGGTGGCAGGCTACAGTGAACCTCCTCAGATCACCCGATAACCACCCGCTTTGAGTGATGCTTCAGTCTGAACCCGTTTGATAGAAAACAAAAAAAGACAAAACGAAGAAAAGTGAAAATCCCTGATGGATGTCACAGTGTTGTGACTGTGGCAGTGAGCAGCTCACTACTGCTGTGATCACAGCTCAGATGATCTGATCTCCACCGCCTCTCACTGGAGAAGAGCCACGAGTCTACAGTACAGCTCACACACACCTCCTAAAAACACTACACACTCACAGCCAAACTCCTGTTTGTAAACGATAGGGTACAACGGGGCCAAAGGCACACCTTTAGAAAAATTAGATTTTATGGAGCAACAGATTTTGTGTGAAAATAAATCATAAAAGTTGTTTCTTTTGTTTAAAAATCGTATAAATATATGAGGTGGCAAGGGGGGCATTTTGTCAATAACTTCAGCTAAAATAATATGTTTTTAATATTGTCTAGTTCAAAACAGTCAGCAAAGTTTTTACTATTTTCTGTTTATTTTCATAAATAAAATAATTTAATTTTGTTCAATAAATATGCGGCCATGAAAATATGTTAATATAAAAATACATTTAAAAAAATACAAAAACTAAATTATTTTAAATAGTAAAGATTCTGAAAGCATTAAAGGAGATCCCATAATAATTTAATATAGTTTTTTTAATATAGTTTTTAATATGATGGTTCCAATATAAATTATCTTTAAGGTAGACACTCAACCTAATATAAGATAGGCTATTTGCCATCTGAATTGTCAACAAATGGAAAAGTTAGCCACTGTTTATTATCATGTTAATTATTGTGTCTTGCTCCCAAACAGCAGCGGGCACTGTTTACCCCAAATGCCATAATTTACATATTCTTCCGTTATTGAAAAACGGCTCGGGTTATGTCTATAACCCTTGTTCCCTGAGAAAGGGAACGAGCACTGCGTCAGAAACGGCATAGTAACGGCAATTATCGTGATGATGCGCTCCAGGCGTGACGAGGTGTGGCGACGAGATGCAGTGCTCGTTCCCTTTCTCAGAGAACAAGGGTTGTAGACATAACCCGAGCCGTTCCCTTTAGAGGGAACTCGTACTGTGTCGGAACAACGAATTTGGGGAACGAGTACCCACTAGGCCACACCGAGGGTCACGCCTGCCCTAGTGTGAAGCTGGAGAACAGGCACAACTAGGACTGGAGCACCCTAGCACCAGACGTCTTAGGGAGGTGTACACTGTAAAATCTTATAAAAGTGTGTGGGGTAGCCCACCCAGCCGCCTTGCAGCGGAACTCCAGAAAGGAGGGCCACCGAGGAGGCCATGCCCCTGAAGGCAAATTGCGCACCTGATAAGCCGTGGCTATAGCCTGGACAATCCAGTTGCTGATTGTCTGAGTAGAAGCAGGCAGCCCTTTCTTGGGTGAACCAAAGCACACAAGCAGCTGTTCTGATTTCCTCCACTACGCAGACTTCTCCAAATCTATTTTTAGGGCTCTGACTGGGCAGAGCAGGTGAAGTCTCCATTCTTCCGCCGCCACCTGAGGTGGAGGATGGAAAGCCTGAAGAACCAATGACCTGGCCACACTAGATGGCACCTTGGGCACGTAGCCCAGCTTAGGATGAAAGATGGCCTTAACTCCGCCAGGGGCAAGCTCCAGGCAAGTCAGCTTCACCGCCAAGGCCTGGAGGTCCCCCACTCTCCTCAGAAAAGTGAAAGCAAGGAGAAAGGCCACCTTAAGGGTCAGGTTCTTTGCCTCAGCCGACTCCAGGGCATCAAAGTGGGCCTCAGCCAACCCATCAAGTACCACCGCCAGATCCCAGGTTGGAACTCTGGAACGAGCCGTAGGCCTCATCCTCCGAGCCCCATGGAGGAAACGTACAACCAGATGATGCCTACCCAAAGGCCCATCACTCACAGGAGCATGGAAAGCCCCAATGGCAGCCACGTACACCTTGTGTGTGAACGGGGTAAGACCCGCAGAGAAGCGATTTTGGAGGAACTCCAGCACTGAAGCCACTGGGCAGTTAACTGGGTCCACCTCACGCTCCCTGCACGAAGTGGAAAACACATTCCACTTAAGGCTGTACAGTCTCCTGGTGGAAGGAGCCCTTGAGCTGAGCAAGGTCTCGACCACATCTGCTGACAGTCCAGCCTCTAGGTACCGGGCCCCCTCAGGGGCCAGAACCAGAGGTCCCATAACTCTGGGCAGGGATGAAATATTGTGTCCCCTGCCTCAGACAGCAGATCCCTCCTCAGAGGGACCTGCCACAGAAGACCGTCTAGCAGTGCTACATTGTCTGAGAACCATACCCGGGTCAGCCAGCAGGGTGCTACTAAGAGAAGGCTGATCCCTTCTCGGCTGACCCGCTCCAAGACTCCCGGGAGCAGAGTGATCGGGGGATATGCATACAGACGCAGCCTCGGCCACGTCTGCATCACTGAGAGAAAAACCATGGTGGACAGTGGGACGTCTCTCGAGACGCGAACAGATCCACTCCCACTGGGCCGAATCTCTTGCACATGGCCTCCACCACCTCTGGGTGGAGTCGCCACTCTCCGGGCCTCAGCCCCTGCCTCGACAGGACATCTGCTCCCTGGTTTTGATCCCTGGGTACATACATCGCTCGGAGAGACGACAGTTTCCTCAGGGACCACAGGAGGGTCTGGTGAGCCAATCTGCATAGAGGGCGCGACCTCCTGATAATTCAGATACGAAACTACAGACGTATTGTCTGTTCGTATCAGGACATGGCGGCCGCAGAGGTCCAGGAAAAAGCTCCTCAAGCTCTGTAGACTGCCAGCATTTCCAGGCAATTTACGTGCCAGGAGGAATGCCGGGTCTCCCACGGACCTCTCGCAAAGCGCCGTCCATGACCACGTCCCAACCAGTGAGGGAGGCATCAGTTGAAACGGTTTCCCGGCAACATGATGCTCCCAGCACTGGCCCCCGGGACAGGAACCAAGGTCTCTTCCTTATAACGAGGGAACGAAGGCATCTGCGCGTTACCCTGATCATACAGAATGTTTTTTCCCTCAAGGAAAACCCCCTGATTCCCAGCCACCACTGTAGAGGTCTCGTGCAGCTGGCCAAGAGATATTCTGTTGGACGCAGCCGCAATGAGCCCCAGCAGTCCTTAAAACTGCTTCACAGTGATGCTGTGGCCTAGCTTCATTTTAGAGACCACCGCCCTTATGGACTCGATACGCGTGGGAGACAATTGTGCCCACAACGTAGGGAATCCCATACGACTCCCAGGAACATGGTTCTCTGAGAAGGCGTCAACGCGCTACTGCGTGTAGAGTCTCAACCCCAAGCACTGAGAGTAGCCAAGGACGACACCTCAATGCCGAACTGCTGCTACTTGCGACTGGGCCAATATGAGAGAGAGCCCCAGAGCTCAGTTGGAGCCAGAGCTGCATCCATGCACCCGAGAACGTGCGAGGGGAAAGCCAGGCCATATGGAAGAACCCGATATTGGTACGCTTTGCCCCCGAAAGCGAACCTCAGGAACTTCCTGTGACACAGAAGGATGGATACATGGAAGTATGCGTCCTCTTCAGATCCATCGTGACAGACCAGTCCTCAGACTGGATCTGAATCACGATGGAGGAATTGTAAGCATCTTGAATCTGAATCTACTCAGAGAATGATCCAAGTACCTCAGATCACCCTGGGCGGCAGCTTATCACAATCGCCGCAGGCGGCTTCCTCGAAAGCCGCCCTAGCGTGCTGCACGCCCAGGCACTGTACACAAAGCATACTGTGTCCGTGCCTGATCATTTACATATAACAGGGACACGGGTGCACACAATGCTAGTATTGAGTCGCCATCCTTTTCACTTTTATGTATATATTAGGGCTGTCAAAAGATTAATCGCGATTAATCGCATCCAAAATAAAATGTTTTATATATAAAAATTATATTTTTTTTCTTAAATATATTAGATTAGATTAGATTAGATTAGATTCAACTTTATTGTCATTACACAAGTACAAGTACAAGGCAACGAAATGCAGTTTAGGTCTAACCAGAAGTGCAATAGCAGCAAGTGCAGGATATACAATGGTTGCATAAGTGCAGGACATGGAAATATACTGAATATATATAAATATGTATAAATAGAGAGATGGTTATTACTATAACCAGAACTGAATTTACAGGTGAGTATGTACAGTGAATTAATATACAGATGGCTATTACTATAAACAGAATTAACAGGTGAATATGTACTATGAATATAATATACAGATGGCTAGTACTTTAAACAGAATTTTTACAGTTAGAGGTATACAATAATATGTTAGGCAAGATGAGGAATACAGCAGTGGATTAAGGTAGTGCAATAAATTATGGACAGAGCTATCCGAAAAAAAGTGTAAAAGTGCAGTGGAAAGTGGTTGCATATTACAGTTAGAAGTACGGTGCAAAATTCAAATGTAAACATTGGTACTATAAATACAGTCGGCAGTGCAAATGAGCATAATCCAGTTAAGATATGGTAGTGCAGAATGCATAAGTAAACAGTTGTTACTGTAATAAAGAGTTGGTAGTGCAAATAACAAAGTGAAGGCAGATGTGAGGTAGGAGAGTTAGCAGTTTATGAGGGAAGTGGATCAACGGGGGTTTGAGTTCAGTAAAGAGACAGCTCTGGGGAAAAAACTGTTCTTTAGTCTGCTGGTCCTGGTCCGGTGGATCCTGAAACGCCTGCCGGAGGGCAGGAGAGAAAACAGTCTGTGGGCTGGGTGAGAGGAGTCCTTGAGGATGCTGCGAGCTCGATGCAGACAGCGTTTCCTCTGGATGTGCTCGATGGCAGGCAGTGGAGTTCCTGTGATGCGCTGGGCAGTTTTCACCACCCGCTGCAGTGCCTTGCGCTCCGCAACAGAGCAGCTCCCATACCACACTGCAACACAGTTGGTCAGGATGCTTTCTATTGCGCAGCGGTAGAAGTTCACCAGGATAGCCGAGGAGAGCTGATTCTTCCTCAGTGTCCTCAGGAAGAAGAGGCGCTGGTGAGCCTTCTTGACCAGGCTGGAGGTGTTGGTCGTCCACGACATGTCCGCCGAGATGTGGATCCCCAGGAACTTGAAACTGGAGACACGTTCAACAGCCATTCCATTGATGTGGATGGTGTCGTGTGTGCCTCTTGACTCCTTCCTGAAGTCCACGATGAGCTCCTTCGTTTTGGTGGTGTTGAGGAGCAGGTTATTATCAGCGCACCATGTGGCCAGGTGCTGGATCTCCTCCCTGTAGGCAGTCTCATCGTTGTTGCTGATGAGACCAATCACCGTAGTGTCGTCCGCAAACTTGACGATGGAATTAGATCCATACACAGGCTTGCAGTTGGCGGTGAAGAGGGAGTAGAGAAACGGGCTTAGCACACAGCCCTGTGGAACGCCAGTGTTGAGTGTGATGGATGTGGAGCAGGTGAATCCTGAACGAACATTCTGGGGTCTGTCAGTTAGGAAGTCCAAAATCCAGCTACACATTGAAGTGTTGATGCCCAGGTCTCCAAGTTTGGCTATTAACTTGGTTGGGATGACAGTGTTGAATGCTGAGCTGAAGTCAACAAACAGCATGCGTGCATAAGTGTTTTTATTGTCCAGGTGAGTGAGCACAGAGTGCAGTGCCATGGAAACTGCATCCTCTGTGCTCCTATTGCTGCGGTAGGCAAACTGGTGTGAGTCCAATGTGGATGGTAGAGAGTCTTTTAGGTGTTCTAGGACCAGCCGCTCAAAGCACTTCATAACGATGGGTGTGAGTGCTACAGGGCGGTAGTCATTAGGGCACCTCGGGCTAGAGTGTTTCGGCACTGGCACAATGGAAGTGCGTTTGAAGCATGTTGGTACAGCTGCTTGGGCAAGAGACAGGTTGAAAATGTCCGTAAAAACCCCAGCGAGCTGCTCCGCACATGCCCTGAGAACACGACCAGGGATGTTGTCTGGTCCAGCAGCCTTGTGTGCGCTAATCCGGCTCAGTGCCTTGCAGACATCTGTGGAGGAGAGTGTGATTGGTGGGTGGTCAGCTGAGGGTTTGAGCTTGGTGGCAGTTTCTCTGTTGTCTCTTTCAAAACGAGCATAAAAGTAATTTAGCTCATTCAGGAAGTTGACATCAGTGGCTGCGGGGGTGGAGTGGGTGGGTTTGTAATCACTGATGGCCTGAATGCCCTGCCACATGCGTCGAGGGTCAGAGTTGGAAAAGTGTCCCTCTATCTTTAGCTTGTAGCAGTGCTTGGCCTTTTTGATGCCCCTCTTCAGGTTTGCTCTGGATGTACTGTAGGCTTGTGCATCTCCTGATCTGAAGGCAGTATTGCGTGACTTCAGCAGGAGTCGAACTTCCCTGTTCATCCAAGGCTTCTGATTTGGGTATGTGGTGATCTGTTTCTGGGTTGTAACACTGTCAATGGTGGTATTGATATGATCCAATACAGAAGAAGTGTATGAGTCAATGTCCGTGTGAGCGCCACTGGTGGCTTGAGAAGCAAACATACTCCAGTCTGTGTTTAGAAACCTTTCCTGGGATGTGGAATCTGCCCCCGCAGGCCACACCTTGATGGTCTTTACTGATGGCTTCACACGGTTGATGAGGGGTGAATATTTGGGGCTGAGGAACAAAGAGAGGTGGTCTGACTGTCCCAGGTGGGGGAGGGGTGTCGCAACGTAAGCTCCAGCAATGTTTGTGTAAACATGATCTAAGGTTTTGTTTCCTCTGGTGTGGCAGGAAACATGCTGGTGAAACTTGGGTAGCACTGACTTTTTTTTGTTTGTGTGATTAAAGTCACCTGCAACAATAAACGCAGCTTCCGGGTGATCAGTCTGTTGTTTACTGATGGCTGCATGAAGTTCTTTCATAGCAAGCTTGGCATCAGCATCCGGAGGAATATAGGCTGCAGTGATAATGGTGGAAGTGAACTCCCGCGGTAGATAAAACGGTCTACATTTAACCATGAGAAACTCAAGGTTAGCTGAACAATGACTCCCAACAATAGCAGAGTTTGTGCACCAAGCTTTGTTAATGTAAATGCACAATCCACCACCTCTGGTTTTACCGGAGCCATCGGGTTATACCGGGTTATACATGCTTGTGTGTGTATTTATATATAAATAATAATTAACAGAGTACACACACATATATTATGTAAACACAAACTTTTATTTTGGATGCGATTAATCGCGATTAATCTTTTGACAGCCCTAATATATATATTCTTTTTTGTGACAAACAACACCAAATAGACAGACAGTTTTGTACACAGAGCGCTATGCTGAAGAGCGATAACTGCCGTTACTATGCGCCGGCCCCCCTTATGTATCTTCCAGGTATGCCGTCACATCTATGTCATGACGCAACACCAATCAGGATTGGAATAGTTTCATTCATACTTCAGACACGCTGTTGCTAAGGGAGCATCCCCAAATTCGTTGTTCCGACACAGTGCGAGTTCCCTCGAAAGGGAACTGTTGCTTTAATTAGCTTGAACAAAATTAAAATCATTTAAACGACCTTTGTCTCAAAATATATTCAATAAATTTAGAGATTCTCATTTGCAACTTAAATCTACAACATTTTAAAAAACATAAAATATTAGATCACGTTAGCGCCGAATCAAGAATGATCGTTTCAAGGATCAGTCAAATTTCCACGTGCATCTTGAAAAAAAAGATGTTTTGGAAAGTGCTACGGCAAGTTTTAGTGCCATCTAGTGGTTTAGAGGAGAATAAAATCGCCTTTTACCCCATTGAAGCGATCTATTTTAGCGATCTGAGCTCATGGTCTCAAGCTCATGGCGCAGGTGCACTTAGGGCGTGTACGAATCCACTTTTGCTAGTTTAGCGATGGAAAAAACGGTTGGTGCACATGGTCCAAAAGTGTCCCTTGTCTCTTATTGAGTCATGGGTGTGTTTTGGGAGTAATGTGCAATAAACCAATCAGAGTCTCATATCCCATTCCCTTTCCCAGTTGCGCTCGCACCATGGCAGATTCACTATTTAAATGCGAGTGAAAAGACTGAACGCTTCCCCAGAGAGGAATCCTTTTATTTTTAATATTTAAACATGTGCGCATATTTGGAGAAATATTGATTTATTATCATATGTTTGCAAAATATTTCGTCATATAGAATACCATTTCTATTAATTTCCCACGGAATTATCCGATCTGAAGAGCTAAAAAAAATAAAGCATTCAAAGCGAGCTCTGTCTCTCCACAGTCTCTGTCCACTCCACTTACGTGTCTCAATACTGCATGACGCTGTCCTCTATTCCTCTTCCTCGTCCTGTGCTCTGTGAAGAACGAACCAATTCTACATTTCTACACGTGAAATATGAAGCTAATAAACACACAATAACTAAAGCATAAGGTTTTTGTGTGATTTTTATGTGATTTCGGCTATTTTTATATCTATAATGGATGTTTACATTATAAATGCTTAGCAGGTGTAGCGATGAGCTCCATATAAAATTTTAACATCATCATATGAATTAAATCCCCATTAGATTGCGACAGGAAGCTAATACAAACACTTGATGGTGGTCTAAAGTGTCATTTTGAGTGAAAGTGTAATTTTAATCTTTTAAATTGTGTTATATAGCTTGATGATAACTGTAGCTCTAATGCACCTGTTACGCCAGGAGCTATATTTATTTCACAATCTATTTTGTTATAATAATTCACATAAGGTCTCAAGAATATGCTTTTTAGTTTGTTTGTTTTCTAGAAAGACAATATGTGGATTACTGTATGTGGTTTTAATGGACAAACCTTCATGCCAGAAAAAAGGCTAATGGCTGAATACAAACAAAATAATAACAATAAAAGAATAATGAGGATTAAGTCTCATACCAAGAAAGGTGTAAAATGTTCGTCCCTCGAGAACAATAGAGCATGAATTGAGCTGTTTTCCTCGCCAGACATTAGACAAAAGACTGCAAATGGATGTTTACAGGGCAATAACATATGCATTAGCATCTTTATCAGCCCTCTGTAAAAACTCCCAACAAGGTCTTACAATATTATTAGTAGACTGCATAATTTTAGAGATATCATCTTCAGATTTGAAATGAAGCATGACCACACTCGTGGCTTGACTTTAGTTGTGGTTATAAGTTACATTCACATAATATTTTTATCAATTTAAAAAATATTCATAATATTTTTTATTTTTGTTTTTTATGTTTGAGCCTACATATCTCCATATTAATAAAAGTCTGAGTAATTCTGAGTCTTCAGCTGTAAACTCTCAAGTGTTAGCTTTCTAAATATATGTTGGTTATGTGTCTATTCAGAATGACTTATGAGCAGCAGCATTTTTATTTTGGGTGTGTCAAAATGGCCCACTTGCCAAAAGGGTGTCTGGTAAGGGGTTAAATAACACAAAAAAATACTGTGCAGTCGTTTTTCAGTTCCTCAAAATAGCAACACTCCAACAATGCTCCTGAACACACCTGGTTTTCAGACCAGACGCTCATGGGCGAACAGATGCGCCAGTGCATTTGATATTTAATCGATATGGAGCTGGACTTGAAAATGAGTACTGATTCAGGCTGAAACTAGCAAAAAACACTTGTGTCACGCCTGGGGCCGCATTGCACCTGGTTTATGATAGGGCCCTATATATTGTTCATTAGTTAGTTGTATTATGAATATTTGTAATTTTATGTTCTGTAAATGTTCCATGGAATGTTAATCTTTGGACTCAAGATAATATTATTTATTGTTTGCATATGTATCTTTTTATCTTTATTTTTGTCTCAGGATATAAATGAGAAGGATTTTGACAAAAAAAAATCATTCTAACCCGCTTTTTATGACATCTAAATTAGATCATTAGTACTAATGTAATCACTTATGGAAGAATCAGTCAGGGGTCTGTTGCATCTGTACCTCTGTCCTTTTGAATATGATTTGCTCGGCGTGTTTGTGTTTTATATATTATCATACAAATATTGTGGCCCTGATGGATTAACAATTGCAACAGTGAAATGTTGTATTCTGTCTTTCTCATTCACTATTACTGCCTTGACATAGTCTGGTGATTCTCGAGAACAACTAGCCTCAAGCTGAAAACCGCCACAAAGGCTTTCTCCATGCAGCCTAATGAGTCTCATGGATTTTTAAGCTCTGTCTCTCAACAGGAAGAATTGCTTGTATGGCGGGAGCTCTTAGTTCCCCTAGTGTTCTGAGCAGCATGGAAAAGAGTGACCCACTCACTATACACCCCTCAATTAAGGGTCAGTTGTCATTTTAACTTGAATGAAGCAGGACGCTGCATAGAGAGAGGCCACCAAAGATGCTGGCAACAGCTCTCTTGAGACACTATTCGCTGATATCTGCATTTTTGCAGTATAAGCAACCTATTTTTTAATTATTACGTTTTTTTTGTGTCTTATTTGTCTGGATTGATATTGCTGTTAAATTACCATTACTGAAAAAATCATTACCTGACCACTGCTGACATCGTCATACAGTAGCTTTCCAAAAATCCATGGCTGGATTTCCCGAAACCTTCTTAACACTACGTCGTTCTTAAGTTATACCTTAAGGTGTATCTTATCGTTAATACGTGTTTCCCGAAATGATCTTAGTTAAGAATACCTTCTGTAAGACATTCGTTCTTAAGGTTGGTCTGGAGCACTCTTAGCTATACCTTATCACTATTGACAGTTCATTCCGATAGTGGCCACCACTGTTTCTTTACATCTCAGTCTATACGAATATGATTCTGCTAATTGAAGTGTTTTCATGCAAATAATACTATTGTCATTACACTGATGGCTGTTCGCTTTTTAATTAGCCTATATTATCCAAAGGTATATCAGCTGGCATACAATTATGGAGTCTATTTAAAGGGAATGATTGTGGAGGGGAGTTTGGTCAAACTATGGCAGCGATACAGCAAATAGTTGTAATTCAAAGACGGCGCCGTCCGCGGAGCCATTTCTATGTACATTATTTCATCTGTGAAAACTTTAGTCCCCTGGCTACCATATCAAAAGCTGCAATTCAAAATTAATTTCACCTGTCATGGCAGCGAATTCAGCAGCTTTTAGATCTTGTTGGTCCCACTTTGTCAAGACAAACCTGACGGAGCTGAGCCCCGATATTCAGCTGTTGGCGCTTTTCTCTTTCTTTCTTTTTTCTCCGCTGTAGCTGTTGACTATCTTTCGTGTGTTGCGCCTTTATTTACCAATGATTTACCAATAATGTGATGTGGGCAATTAACTCTGCTTGTGGAGTAAATGAAGACTATGGCAAAATATATTATGATAATATAAATGGCATACTGCCAGTAGTGGGTTGATACGTTTGGGCATGAGAGGTTGCGGGTTCGCACAATCATTTCAAAATTATTTACAATATCCACTAAATATGGATTTAGTTTGCAATTTGGATTATATTTATAGGATCTCACGAGTCCTGATAAATGCAATTTCAACTATTTCTGAAGTGCTTCTATTATAAAGAACACCGCTTTCTCACATAATGCTGTTAAACAGCCCCTGCATAGAGTGAATCATTGATTTTTGAGCCATTGATAAACTAATTCAGCACCGCCGCCATGGACAGCGCCTGCTAACGTCGCACGGTATACTTAAGAAGGCTAACTTAAGAAGGTATACCTTAAGCAACCTCCTAAGGTTTAGTTAGGGGAACACGCCTAGAAATTGTATACCTTTAGTTAAGTTATACCTTTAGAGTCTTCGTAGCGCGATAAGAGACAACATTATCGGGAAATGCAGCCCATGTCTAAATGTCGCCCTTTGATTTTTCAAATCATAATTCATATGCTCCTATATCTATGAATCAAGGCCAAAACTTAAGTAACATGTATCTTACTCAGACCAGTTCACAAATGTGTATATATGTAAAATATAAAAAAAATATATATTTTTATTATTATTTATTGTATCGCATACTGTGACTACAGAACATAACATCTAATGCACCTACTGAATACTGATTTCACATCAAAGTTAACATTACATGGCAAGCAGTGTCTGGCAACTTGACATGCAATAATTATCTAGAATTTACAACAACACACATTTTTATGAGCTCATAGTAACTGAGAATCTTTCTGGAATATGTGAATTTCATAGCGCATGACCCAAGTGTAAAGTGTACCGCTACAGTATTATTACATAAATAAAAAAAGGGCAATTAAATATGTATATCTTGTTTTAAGCAATTGTAATATCCAAGCATAAACTAGATGAAAATGTGTCCAACTTTACGAATCGCACTGTCCCAATTTACCTGGAAACGGCTGTAGAATAAAAATGGGTTCTTATCATTTTTTTATATATTTAAAAACAAAAAAACATATTCTTTCAAAAACCATAGTTGGAGAAATAAGAGACATTGAGCATTTGTTTAAAACATTAATAGTGTAGTTAGAATAGATAGGATATTTGTATTTAATACACAGTTTACCAAAAAGTGTTCTAATTTTGCTACCTTCACCCCTATGCCTGTATATAAGACATAGAATAAATGAATCATTCAGATCTCTATTACTGGTATTCTGCTTTGTCTGTCATCAGTTATTAATTTTTCAACTAAATTGCCAAAATACTCATTTGAATAGAACAGTTGATTTAGTATTTTAAGTCCTGTTGATTAAGTCCTGTAACTTGCGAGTTGGGGTCTCCATGGATTGGACTTGTTTGTTCAGCACATCCCACAGATGCTTGATTGGATTGAGATCTGGGAAATTTGGAGGCCAAATCAACACCTCAAACTCGTTGTTGTGCTCCTTAAACCATTCCTGAACCATTTTTGCTTTGAGGTAGGGCGCATTATCCTGCTGAAAGAGCCACAGGCACCAGGGAATACCGTTTCCATGAAAGGGTGTACATGGTCTGCAACAATGCTTAGGTAGGTGGTACGTGTCAAAGTAACATCCACATGGATGGCAGGACCCAAGGTTTCCCAGCAGAACATTGCCCAAAGCATCACACTGCCTCTGCCTGCTTGCCTTCTTCCCATAGTGCATCCTGGTGCCATGTGTTCCTCAGGTAAGCCACACACCCGGCCATCCATGTGATGTAAAAGAAAACGTGATTCATCAGACCAGGCCACATGTATATATATATATATATATATATATATATATATATATATATATATATATATATATATATATATATATATATATATATATATATATATATATATATATATATATATATATAGTAATAAGGATGGCAACAGAAGTCATTTATACATTCTGTAAAAATCGTGCCAAGTAATTAGATAAGATGGTCTCTTTTAAATAATTTCACATTTTGTGCGCCGGAAACTAAATTAGCAAAAGTTTTTATTGTGTTTACCTTAATAACACATTGGCTGATGCATTATTCATATCATTTTACAATTTAAAAGTAAATGTGCATTGCTCTTCCTCCATCTAACAACTGTAAATTACTTTATATAGAAACTATACTGTTTAATTTGATTGCCTTCACTGTTGCTGAAATGAATGGAACATCCTGAGTTGCATATAGTTTAATTATAAGATTGACATTAACCGTTTATGTACTGTAAAATGTGGTATTTTACCGCAGAAACACATTCATTTATATATACAGTACAAAGCAGCATTTTTGAGCTATTAATTTGACCATTATGCACGTGGTGCTGCTATTAATTAGCTAAATAATATATCATCTTTTTTCCTCCCCCAGTAACATTAACATATTTGGTTCCTTGCCACCATCACCCTTGAATTAAATGAGGGTCTTATGGAATTAAAGACATTGTTACTGTAACAGTTTCCTGTAAAGCTGCTTTGAAACAGTCCATTGTGAAAAGCACAGGACTGTAGTATGAACTGTATTGACTAGCATTCTAGTCTTATCGGCAATAATGAATGTGTTTGGTGCAGTTATAATTCACAGAATAAATATTTGGTAGAGAAATGCATTTAGATGGAGCAGTTAAAAGAATGCATTAGGAGCAGAATCAAATAAAATGACTGATCCTGGATAAGGCTAAGGGAAGTGTCACGTCTCTTCCTCCTCTAGGAGGCGCTGTATACATGAGCGTCCATGACCTGATGCAAGAAGCACTTGTGTTTCACAGCCCCTCATTCAAATATTCGGTTTGAAACTAGGTGAAGGAAATTACTTTTAGCCTTATTGCCTGTCATTTTGGATAATTTAGTCCTTTGGAAAATGGCAATCCAAAAACAAGAAGAAGAAAGAAATCTTTATAGTCCACATTTATGATTAGGCTCACATGGAATTTTGTCTTGGGACGCCTGCCTTTACATGCACATGAACTTAAAGGCATCCCATTCTTAATCTGTAGGGTTTAATATGGAGTTGTGAAGGCTTTTATTTATATGATTAATATGAAGGCTTCCCACAAGGTTCCGGAGTGTGTTTATGGGAATATCTGACCATTCTTCTAGAAGCACATTTTTGAGGTCAGGCACTGATGTTGGACGAGAAGGCCTGGCTCGCAGTCACTGGTGCACAGTCATTTTCGAACAGGAAGGGGCCGTCCCCAAACTGATCCCACAAAGTTGGGAGCATGAAATTGTCAAAAATGTCTTGGTATGCTGTAGCATTAAGAGTTCCTTTCACAGGAACTAAGGGGCCAAGCCCAACCCCTGAAAAACAACCCCACACCATAATTCCCCCTCCTCCAAACTTTAAACTTGGCACAAACGTTCTCCTGGTAACCTTCTCCAGACTTGTCCTCCAGACTTCACCAGACATGTCCATGGGATTCCCAGACAGAGAAGCGTGATTGGTCACTCCAGAGAACACGTCTCCACTGCTCTAGAGTCCAGTGGTGGCGTGCTTTACACCACTGCATCCCACGCTTTACATTGCACTTGGTGATGTAAGGCTTGGATGAGCTGCTCGGCCCTGGAAACCCATTTCATGAAGCTCTCTACGCACTGTTCTTGAGCTAATCTAATCTGAAGGCCACACAAAGTTTGGAGGTCTGTAGCTATTTACGCTTCAGAAAGTTGGCAACTTCTGCGCACTGTGCGCCTCAGCATGCGCTGACCCCGCTCTGTGATTTTACATGGCCTACCACTTCGTGGCTGAGTTGCTGTTGTTCCCAATTGCTTCCACATTGTTATAATACCACTAACAGTTGACTGTGGAATATTTAGTAGTGAGGAAATCTCATGAATGGACTTATTGCACAGGTGGCAACCTATCACAGTACCACGCTTGTATTCACTGAGCTCCTGAGAACGACCCATTCTTTCACAAATGTTTGTAGAAGCGCCTGCATGCCTAGTGCTTGATTTATTCACCTGTGGCCATGGAAGTGATAGGAACGGCTGAATTTAATGATTTGGAGGGGTGTCCCAATACGTTTGGCAATATAGTGAATGTAATAAATAAACACATCAGAGCAGTGGATGTGTAGAACTTTGTGAATGACAGTCAATTCCAATTGTGTGTAAATCCACAGAGCTTGATCATTTGGCCACACAGCTCATTGTAGATGTATCATTCCATACCTTTTTTTTCTTTAGTTTTGTGTACACAATGGCTATAATCAAGAGTTCATTTTAGGGCTATAAATCAGAAACCATGTGAAGTATGCCAATTATAATATCCCAGATCTGTACGATTGATCAATAGGCAATTTCCATTATGCGGTATTGCACAGATGGTTAGGGTTATGTGACTTGGATAATAATTTGTGACTGACCCTGTGATCTTTTCTAAAAGTCCCGGGTCCCCTGCCCGATCACCGAGATCAGATAAATGGACATCCTCAGCCATAAAGTCCCAAAATCAGATGTAATTAGGGACAATTACAATTTGGACATATCTTCCTTTCATTGTGTAACCGAGCCTATGAAAAGGATGGAAGGGAAACACACATATATCATGGCGACATGATGCATAAAAGGTGGCCCCTTGCTAAGCATTCAAAACAGCCCCTTTGAAGGCTTTGGAAAGACGCAAAGTTGAAAACAAGGTTGAGCAATACAAACAGTGTGAGTCTCTATGGCAATGTTGGTTCCAGGGAGGAGAATAACTAGCCCTTGTGTTCTCTCATTCTCCCAGGCTGTTAAAGGGTGGAGGGGTGAGCAGAAAAGGAAGTTAAACGTCAGGGAAATGTGTGTGCTCGCAGCGGAGAAAATTAGAGATAATGAAGTCTTCATGCAACAACTGGACCAAAGAGCCTTTAACAATGAAATGTACTTTAATTCTCATAAGGAAATGTCACTTTGGTCTCCACCGAAATATCACTCTGATGTTGTATTCATTTTTGTATGGCACCCCAAAACCAAACAAAGTGTCAAATTTCATTCATGATAATGACAATGGAGAGACATATTTACAAATAATGCAAACTTAAGTATACATGTGTAATATTCACACATCACTGCAAAAATATTAATAGAAAAATAAACTTAATTCAAAGGGGGGACAAAAATATTATTTTTCTTGACCCTACTGGCAGATGTTTGTTCTTGTTTTAAGCGCAAACTCACTTAAGGGTGCACTATGTAACTTTTTTGTTCAAAATTAACTCAATACCGTACACCATCAATGCTTGTTCCAAAATGTGTTTTTGTCTTACCCTGATTCACTATGGTAAGCCTATTATACGTGTTTAAAGTTTAGGATTTTTATGGTGGGAAATTTGCGTACATGCGCCACTCACCCATATGTGTCTTGTCATATCCATAAATAGAGTAAAGTTGCTCCGGCTGCTTTGCCACAAATCTGGTGTGGAAGTGGCAGAGGTTAGTTAGTGACAGAGGCTAGTTAGTGGCAGAGGTTAGTTAGTGACAGGGGTTAGGTAGTGACAGAGGTTAGTTAGTTAGTTAGTTAGTTAGTTAGTTAGTTAGTTAGTTAGTTAGTTAGTTAGTTAGTTAGTTAGTTAGTTAGTTAGTTAGTTAGTGGCAGGGGTTAGTTAGCGACAGGGGTTAGTCAGTGGCAGAGGTTAGTTAATCAGACAGGTTAGTGACAGAGGTTAGTTAGTGGCAGGGGTTAGTGGCAGAGGTTAGTTAGTGGCAGAGGTTAGTTTGTGACAGAGGTTACTTTGTGGCAGAGGTTAGTTAATGACAGGTGTTAGTGGCAGAGGTTAGTTAGGGACTGGGGTTAGTTAGTGGCAGAGGTTAGTTAGTGACAGGGGTTAGTTAGTGGCAGGTGTTAGTACGTGACAGAGGTTAGTTAGTGACAGGGTTAGTTAGTGGCAGAGTTAGTTAGTGGCAGGGGTTAGTTAGTGGCAGAGGTTAGTCAGTGGCAGAGGTTAGTTAGTGGCAGGGGTTAGTGGCAGGGTTTAGTAAGTGGCAGAGGTTAGTTAGTGACAGAGTTAGTTAGTGACAGAGGTTAGTTAGTGACAGGGGTTAGTTAGTGATAGGGGTTAGTTAGTGGCAGGGGTTAGTTAGTGGCAGAAGTTAGTTAATGAGAGAGGTTAGTGGCAGAGGTTAGTTAGGGACTGGAGTTAGTTAGTGGCAGGGGTTAGTTAGCGACAGGGGTTAGTTAGTGGCAGAGGTTAGTTAGTGGCAGGTGTTAGTATATGACAGAGGTTAGTTAGTGACTGGGGTTAGTTAGTGACATGCGTTAGTTAGTGGCAGAGGTTAGTTAATCATATCACAGGTCAGTGGCAGAGGTTAGTAAGTGGCAGAGGTTAGTTAGTGGCAGGGTTTAGTAAGTGACAGAGGTTAGTTAGTGGCAGAGTTAGTTAGCGACAGAGGTTAGTTAGTGGAAGAGGTTAGTTAGTGACAGTGGTTAGTTAGTGATAGGGATTAATGGCAGGGGTTAGTTAGTGGCAGAGGTTAGTTAATGAGAGGTTAGTGGCAGAGGTTAGTTTGTGGCAGAGGTTAGTTTGTGGCAGAGGTTAGTTAGTGGCAGAGGTTAGTTAGCGGCAGAAGTTAGTTAGTGGCAGAGGTTAGTTAGTGACAGGGGTTGGTTAGTGAAAGTGTTTAGTTAATGATAGTGGTTAGTTAGTGGCAGAGGTTTGTTAGTAGCAGAGGTTAGTTAGTGGTTAGTGACAGGGGTTAGTTAGTGGCAGAGGTTAGTTAGTGGCAGAGGTTAGTTAGTGCCAGGAGTAGTTGTCACAACAAGCGAGAAAGGATGATAAGGAGCCGCTAAATCTTCAACCTCCAGGTATCACCCGTTGTAAACAAACCCAGAACAGAGGAGAGTCTGCTGGAGAAAAGAGAACGCAACAGAGCTCATAAGAAAATAAGAATCAACATGGGCTTGGCTGTAGGAGATGGAGAGAACTGAGCTGAGAGATGATGGTATCTTTTTTACTCAACAGAAAAACTGCCATATGTAGCTCTCCAATAGAGTTGACTGTAAAGCATTATCTATTGTGAAGTTAATTTCACTATGTTTGCTGTTGCTGTGCTGGAGTTTATTCTCATGGAAGTAGTGTGTCTATTAATGGGTAAAGCTACAGTAACTATTTAGCTTATGATCCGTTCCATCTAAACTGGTTATATCTCTTAAGACTAGTAGTGAATGTTTTATGAGCAGCAGGACAACCTTATTAATTCGCACAGAGCCGAAGCACAACCAAAATGTTCTTCCACAAAATGCATGCAGTTTTGTTTTTTAAATGATAGAGGGACAAAAGCTTCATTTTCATTAAAGCTAAAATTTTTGTAACTCAGTAAATGGCTTGTAAATTGTACGCTGTTCTTTGTCATTTATAAATAAATAATTGCTCCAATTTAAACTCTTTTGTTTCATTCATTGGTGTTACTAAGGGCACTCTTCTCCTGAGGTCTAAATTGCAAGACAATTCTGTCAGTATCCTACATCATGTGCTATTTACAAAGCAGAGCACTTTTGAAGATTAGTTCAGTAAGGATTTGGTCCTGTAAAGTATACCGTTTTGTAAGATTGTCAATAGATATCATTGTCCATACTGTATATTTTAGTGCTGTTTTGAGATATGTGTGGGTAATGGCAGCTTGAGTTCAGCAGGTGGTCTGGGCATCAGCTGTCGTGTTTCTCTTCCCTCGTGAGACTGACGATCACCCTGCAGATATCACTTAATTACACCTCCAAGGGCGTTAGTTATTATTGTTTTTTGATGGTACACTCATTAACAAACACACAGAATGTTTCTAAATCATTTCTGGTTACACTTTATTTTACAGTGACCTTGATACATATGTAACATGTACACTGTAAAAAAATATTTAAAGTAAGTTACCTGGTTGCCTTAAAATTTTGAGTTCATTGAAATTAAAAATGTTAGTTAATACAATGAACATTTGAGAATCGACATCACGCTTTATTCAGATATTATTAAAAGATTTTGTAAGCATATTGCATAATTGTGCGTTTTATTTGTAATAATGCAGTGAAACATGCCAAATTGTGCTATTTTCATGATTTATCACAACATTTTTTTAAATTTTATGTGGTTCAGATACAATAATTTGAGTTTCTATTTATTAAACCAATTTACTTCATTGTATTAACTCAAATTTTTTATTTCAATGAGCTCAAAATTTTAAGGCAACCAAGTTACTTACTTTTTTAAGTTGAACCGACAATATTTTTTTTTTTACAGTGTACTTACCATAGTAATAACAGTAAATTATGCATAATTACATGCAACTAATCCTCAACCAAACCCTAACCCTATAGTAAGTACAGGTTAAGTACAGGTTATAAGATATTATATATTAGTATAATAGTGTACGATATTACTCAGTACTTTAATATATAATTACACTGTAACAATGACACCTTAAAATAAAGTGTAACCTAATTTCTCTGTTAGCTACTTCAACTTCAATACTGCGTGGTGTTTGGTGAAAGTTATTTTTAAAAGTAATGCATTACAATATTGCGTTACTTAGTAACTTTTTTATGGAACATAATGGGTTATGTTACTTTTGCGTTACTTTTTCTCACCTGGGCTGGGCTTGCTTGTTTGTTTTTTAATAACAACGACAACAAAAAGTATATTTTTGGCAAATGTAAAGACCCTTTAAAGGGATCATACGATTGTATTTTTTGTCTTCAAATATCAAGTCAAGAGAGTGAACAACGAACATCAAGAAAGGAATGTTATTTCACTATTCAAGATACCCCGTCGACAGGCAGAGCTTGCGTTTTGGTAGCCCGTCTGGAAAACACATAGCCCCAGGACGTTGGGCTTTGCGAGCCCAGGCCCATACATATCCGAGTCTGATCCCGAATTGCAATGAACCAACAACACCACAAATAAAGGAATCTTCAGCCTTTGACAGTGTGCTAAGGTATGTTCAGTTAGACACGTACACATAATCAATAGATATCAAATGATCTGTATCAATGCAATACTATCACATATATAAAAAAAAGTTTTACTCACATTAGTGTGTTGCTTCATTCATTCATGTAATCTCATCCTGTCTGCAAATCCAGTCTCTTGTCTACAAACGAATCAGTGGTGAAATGAAGGAACAAATGTGTAATGTCTTCCCCACGTGAGCTGGATATTCATTAAAAAATAAAGTTCATCCATGCATTCATAAAATTGGAATCCAAATGAAGCTTATGCGGTATGTTTATTGCTTACAAGTTCGATCCGGTTTAGCTCATGTTATGTCAGGCACGAGTCGGTGGGTGGGGCTACAGAATCAGGCGTTGTTCATCTTATGTTGAGGCGGTGTTTCAGCACACGATGACGTCAAGGTGTGGCATATTCTGAGATCGATCGTTTTCTGGGCCTGGTGTCAATAAAAGCTTTTCTTTGACTAACAAGGAAGTTTTCAGCTCTGAAACTTACAGGATATTCTCATATTACCATGACATGAAGCTCTAGAGCAAGTTCTGCCAGGAAGATTCAATGTTACGTCACTCATTACATCCAGACCTAACCAATCATGTTCTAATTCTCAGAGTATAAAAGATCGGTACTCACACGTCTGAGTTCTCAGATGCTGACACCAATATTACCTCCATCCTCCCCACCACCACTAGGGCTGTCAAAATTGCTCAAAAATGACGTTCGAATATTCCCTCTAAAAAAAGAACGAATATTCGAACTATTCGAACATCTGGTTGCGCATTTTATCAATGACGCGCATTATGTCAATAACAGGACAAATGAATACAAAGAGACATAACTACTTATATAGGTAGTCTATTTAAGTTTAAACATATTTGACAACGTATTACCTACACAAAAACAAGTAAATTAACTAATGGCTAAAGACCGCAGACCTCTCTCTCTCTCGCCCTCACCCTTTCTGCGCATAATGGTTTAAATGAACAAACACATTTTGAGAGCTGATCAAGAGTTTTGTGCAAGCAATTTAAGGTCGCGACTCTTG
Source organism: Gobio gobio (assembly GCF_949357685.1). Lineage (NCBI taxonomy): Eukaryota > Metazoa > Chordata > Actinopteri > Cypriniformes > Gobionidae > Gobio > Gobio gobio. Next base: position 15,142,574 of record NC_137112.1, on the reverse strand, counting down.
TCCCAAATATAGCAGGCTTCATTCAGTGATTGAAACAAATATTAATATAAGTTTTACAGCATATTATTGAACGCTCCAAGCGAGCTGTGCTGTGGTAAACATGGAACTTTTCCTTGACATGAAACGGTAAATAATCAAACCAGTGGAAGCAGTGCATTTATCCTTTATTCATGCAATATCTCTTCAGTCAGTACCTCGGTTCCATTGCTTGACAGAACTCCCTGAAGCCTGCCCCATCCACGACACTGATCGCTCTCATGTCCTTACAAATGAACAAAATGTATTTCTCCGTTATGGCCTCTTGTCGTGTTGCAGACAGAAAGCTTCCCAGCCAGCACAGTCATGTGGGGCCCATATGGGCGTCACCTGGGCTGTCTAACTGGGGCCCAGCCAGTTTTGTCCTCAGTTTCCATGTAGGCCCCACATGGGCTAGCCCAGATGAACTGAACACTGCTCAGTGTGCACACTACAGGCTGTTAAATGTAACTGAATCAGTGTTGGAGTTAATGAGATAATTAAATGATTAATAGAGTAATGACTGAATATTACTGAAGACTCCTGATGATAACAATCAGAATCACTGAAGGACAGAGAAACACAACAGACTTCAGACACAACTTCACAAAAGCATTATCAGCTTCCCTTTTTACCAATTAGATTGACTTTCTGTCATCTTAGTTTTTATTGATAATTCCCACTGAGCAAAGGCGTACGTTGAAAAGACGTCCACTGAGGAGCCAGAAGGAACGATTTTATGACGTCTGTTTTTGACGTGTTCTGCACGTCCGATATAGACATTCATGGAACCTCAAGGTTAAAAACTAGTTCGAATTGTGGACATATTTTCCATTTGTAATTGCAAAGCAACTCACAGAGAGTGTGTGTTTGTCCAGAAATCATGAAAATAAAAGAAACTTAGCTCACACCTTTAGACACTTTAGAAAACGTATCATCTGTAATTCACACATCTTTGGATCGTGAGAGAATCGTGGGATTCAATCCAGGATCTTCTTGCTGTGAGGAGACAGTGTTTCCCACTGAGACACTGGAGCTGCCCTTAATCACAGACATAAGACACACTTTGACTATTTCTGTCAGACGTCTACAGAAGCTCTTACTGAGAATTAAGGTTTAGATGTTGATGTTTATGTTTCATTTGAAGTCACCATTGTGGTGAGAAGCGTTTGCTTTAGTTGGGCTCTTGGTCCCCGTATTTGTGTTAGCTTTTTTTTGGCTGCTGTAACTGTGTGTGTGAGAAACACAATAGTTATGGCTGAGAAAGCAAAGATAAAGTGACTTCAGGTGTTGTCAGCTCCTTGTTGATGACTAAATCATCAGAAGTCTAGAATCTGATGTTATGCTTTTGAGTTTTGTGTTCTTGTTTGGCAAAGAATTATTTGTTTATATACTATAACCTTGTGAATCCACTGTATCGGGACTAATAGCAATAAAATAATCACTTATCCTGAAAGATGATAAAGAATGTGCACATTGTTTTGAGAAAATGTTTCACATAGTCACACGCAGACATCAAGATTTTGCATATGATTCACAACAACGGTGACAATCATAACAAAAAAAACTTCATGCTGCAATGCATGATGGGTAGCTTCAAAGTACAAAACTCATGCTTGATTGTCACCGTTGTTGTGAATCATATGCAAAATCTTGATGTCTGTGTGTGACTATGTGACATATTTTCTCAAAACAATGTGCACCTGCTTTTGTATCATCTTTCAGGATGAGTGATTTGTTTATTGCTATTGGTGTCAATACAGCAGATTCACAAGGTTATAGTATATAAACAAATTATTATTTGCTGAACAAGAACATAAAACTCAAAAGCACAACATCAGATTCTAGACTTCTGATGATTTATTCATCAACAAGGCGTTGACAACACCTGAAGTCACTTTATCTTTGCTTTCTCAGCCATACAGTTTCACACACACAGTTATAACATCCAAAGAAAAGCTAACTTAAGTACAGGGACCAAGAGCCCAACTAAAGCAAACACTTCCCACCACAATGGTGACTTCAAATTCACCATAAATATCAACATCTAAACCTCTGTTAATTCTCAGTAAGAGCTTCTGTAGACGTCTGACAGAAATAGTCAAAGTGTGTCTTATGTCTGTGATTAAGGGCAGCTCCAGTGTCTCAGTGGGAAACACTGTCTCCTCACAGCAAGAAGATCCTGGATTGAATCCCACGATTCTCTCACGATCCAAAGGTGTGTGAATTACAGATGCTAAATTGTCTAAAGTGTCCAAAGGTGTGAGCTAAGTTTCTTTTATTTTCATGATTTCTGGACAAACACACACTGTGTGTGAGTTGCTTTGCAATTACAAATGGGAAATATGTCCACAATGAGCACATTCAAACTAGTTTTTAACCTTGAGGTTCCATGAACGTCTATATCGGATGTGCAGAACACGTCAAAAACAGACGTCATAAAAACTTTCATTCTGGCTCCTCAGTGGACGTCTTTTCAACGTACGCCTTTGCTCAGTGGGAATTATCAATAAAAACTAAGATGACAGAAAGTCAATCTAATAGGTAAAAAGGGAAGCTGATAATGCTTTTGTGAAGTTGTGTCTGAAGTCTGTTGTGTTTCTCTGTCCTTCAGTGATTCTGATTGTTATCATCAGGAGTCTTCAGTAATATTCAGTCATTACTCTATTAATCACTTAATTATCTCATTAACTCCAACACTGATTCAGTTACATTTAACAGCCTGTAGTGTGCACACTGAGCAGTGTTCAGTTCATCTGGGCTAGCCCATGTGGGGCCTACATGGAAACTGAGGACAAAACTAGCTGGGCCCCAGTTAGACAGCCCAGGTGACGCCCATATGGGCCCCACATGACTGTGCTGGCTGGGTTGTGGCGGGCGCTGCAAAGTAAGGGTGGTCCAGTTTGCACATACAAATTAGTTGCTTATATTTACAAAACGAGCCTACAAAAGCATAAAAAAGCCTGTTTAATAAAGAAAAGTTCACGAAACTAAGTGAAAACTCACTAAAGTGTTTAGTGAAATTAGGAAACATTTAGAGATCATAAATTGAGTTGTATAAGTTAACGTTACATTTCTACATACATTTTGTTCTCATGTCACAAGTAATATCAAGGTTTATTTTGATCTGTTTTACATGATTCTTTTGTAGTGTGGTTTTCGGTGAAGTGTACTAAAATAAATATCGTCACCTGTGTACACTTCTTCTCGACGCTTTTCCTGATAGTTTGTAGAACAATTACTCCGAGTCGCCCTCTGTCGTTTCAAAGAAAAGCACAACGGCGAGCGCATCAAAAATAAACACCTCGTCCGTTTGGGGAGGAGCGCGCGCAGTCAGCGGAGGCTCGCGCTGTGGAGACCGGCCAAAGTACACAAGGCTTCAGCGCGCTAGCGCCCACTCGCAAAGCAGACAGCCACGCCTCTACTACCGCGGGCGTTTTTTTTTCCACCTTTTTTTTATTTATTCGAATATTAATTTTCACCTTCGAAATTCGTTTTTTAAAAACTATTCGAATATATATTCGAATTTAGAATATTCGTTGACAGCCCTAACCACCACCAGGATGGTCCCCGTCTATACCTCCCAGGGGGTCGGCTGCGCCCCTGTCTTCATCTTCAGGCAGGAAATGCAGAGTCTGTTGCCCTCGGCCTACGCCAAAGAACCTCTAATTATAATACTTGCTGGTCTGTTACTAAACTTGCTATTTTACCGTATATCATCTGGCCTCATGAGTCTTTCTGGTAGAACTTTTATATATCAAAAGATCAGGGGAAAGTTGATTTCTCAAATATTAAGGCCCTATTTTACCGATCTGAGCGTATGGTCTGAAGCTCACAGCGCAGGTGCACTTAGGGCGTGTCCGAATGCACTTTTGCTAGTTTAACGACGGGAAAAACGATCTGCGTCCAAAAGGTCCAAAAAGGTCCCTAGTCTCTTAAAGGTAGGGTAGGTAAGAATGATCTAAAACACTTTTGTCAAAATTTGTTTTAACTTTCTTTATATGTCAATACATAATTAAAATGTAAGTACTCTGAAAAAGAGAGTATAAAAATCGAGTGACTCTAGACTTTTTAATCTGCAATAAACACCGCTCATTATTTTCGTCTGGGACGAAACAAGTGATTGGCTTGGGCGACTGTCACTCTCTCTCGCTACCATGGCTACCACCCCTTTTGCTACTGGATCTGCCCACATGCGCGCACCCCAGTGTTGCCAAGTCGGGCTACTTCAACACTGTTGCCGCGGGCTGTTTTTCATGTTCGCGGGTTGAAGCTGTGACGAAGAGGCTGAAGCGTTCGGATCCATTTGCAAGACTTTATTCACACAGGTAAGCCAACAGAGATAGGCAGTCATAAAGTTCAAACACAAGGAATAAGCCAGAGGCAGAGTAAGGGTAAATCAAGACTTCACAAATGAACAATGAGCAGAGCAGTCCAGATAAAGGTGAGCTGAGGGTCCACAGGTGATAATAATGAACTAATAATTAGCAGAGGAGCAAGGAAGGGAAATGCAGTCTTAATACGCAGGAGAGAGAGATCTGGTGAAACCAGGAGGAGGCGTGGTTGAGCGTTCCGTGACAGAGCCCCTCCCCTGCGAGCGGCTCCGGAAGCGAGGACCTGGTCGACGGCGGGGTCTACCACGGGGTCTTGGAGCCGGTCGATCTGGGTGGTGTCGGTGAAAAGCAGCAGTTAATGTAGGATCCAGGATATCATGAGACCTGACCCAGGAGCGTTCCTCGGGACCGTACCCCTCCCAGTCGATAAGGTATTGCAACACCCCGCCGTGACGCCTGGAGTTCAGGATCTCTCGCACCCGGAAAGCCTCCGAACCGTCCACTTCAATGGGAGGAGTCTGCACAGGAGCGACCTCCTCCCGGCTCCTCTCTCTCCTGGGAGCGACAGCGGGTCTGAAAAGGGACACATGAAATGTGGGTGAGATCTTGTAATGAGCAGGAAGTTCCAAACGAAAAGAAACAGGAGTTATCTGACGAAGGATCTTAAATGGTCCGACGAAACGAGGAGAAAGTTTCTTGCTTGGGAGCTTGAGCCTGAGATCTCGTGCAGAGAGCCACACCCACTGACCGGGTCGGTACCGAGGACCCTCGCGCCTCCTCCGATCTGCATGATGCTGGAAACGGCGTATGGCGTGCTGCAAGTGGACGTGAGCAGCATCCCAGGTGGCCTCACTGCGCTGAAGCCACGCATCTACTGCTGGGAGGTCGGATGGCTCCCCAGCCCACGGGAAGAGGGGAGGTTGGAACCCTAAAACACATTTGAAAGGGGTTAGACCAGTGGCAGGTTTTAACAAAGAATTCTGGGCATACTCAGCCCAGGCCAGGAAGCGACTCCAGTCCTGCTGATTCTGGTGGCAGTAAGTTCTCAGAAATCGAATCAAATCCTGGTTTAGACGTTCGACCTGCCCGTTGGCCTGAGGATGGTAACCAGAAGTTAAACTGACATTGATATTTAGTTTGCAGCACAATTCTCTCCAGACACGGGAGGTAAACTGAGGACCGCGGTCAGAGACAATGTCCTCGGGCAGACCAAAGAGACGGAACACCTGGTTGAAAAGAGCCTCGGCTGTCTGTAAAGCCGTGGGCAAACCGGTCAGAGGAATGAAACGACAGGACTTAGAGAAACGATCCACCACGGAGAGAATAGTTGTAAACCCCTGGGAAGGAGGTAGATCAGTCACAAAATCCACTGCGATGTGCGACCAGGGACGCTGTGGTACTGGCAGAGGTTGTAACAGTCCAGCTGGTTTGAGATGAGAGGATTTCACAGTGTTACAAACAGAGCATTGATGAATAAACTTTATGACATCAGACTGGAGTGAAGCCCACCAAAAGCGATTGGAAACTAACTGTATGGTAGCAGCGATACCAGGATGACCGGCGCTGGGAGTGCAGTGAACCCACTGAAGCACACGGTGGCGGAACCCGGGCGGAACAAAGAGACGATCCGCGGGACATTCTGGCGGAGCAGGGTGATTACTTAGGGATGCGGTGATCTCAGTGATAATGTCCCATTGAACAGGAGCCACGATTAGAGTAGTGGGAATAATGGGTTCAGGCTTAGATTCCTCACAAGGACCGTCGAACTGTCGAGACAGGGCGTCAGCTTTGCCATTCTGAGAACCTGGCCTGTAGGTGATCTTAAAATCAAATCTAGAGAAAAACAGAGACCAACGAGCCTGGCGAGCGTTTAAGCGCTTAGCTGATCTGATATACTCTAGATTTCTGTGATCAGTGAGTACCGTAAAAGGCTGACGAGCTCCCTCCAGCCAGTGTCTCCACTCCTCAAAGGCGGTCTTCATGGCCAGAAGTTCACGATCACCCACGTCATAGTTGCGCTCTGCAGAGTTGAGTTTGCGAGAATAAAAGGCACACGGGAACATTTTCGCAGGCTTACCACACCGCTGTGACAGGACAGCCCCCACTCCTGTGTTAGACGCATCCACCTCTATGATAAACTCCCTCTCAGGATCCGGGTGACGGAGGATAGGAGCAGAAGTGAATCTCTCCTTGAGCTGAGCAAAGGCCGCGGTGCAATCCGCTGTCCACTTAAAGAATTTCCCCCCTCCTTGAAGCAGAGAGGTGAGCGGTGCTACAATTACGCTGAAATTGCGGATAAATCTGCGGTAAAAATTGGCAAAGCCCAAAAAGCGCTGCAACTCTTTAACAGAGGAAGGTTGGGGCCAATTCACCACTGCTCTGACCTTGCTGTCATCCATCAAGACTCCGTCCGCACTGATGACATAGCCCAGAAAGGAGATACGCGTCTGGTGAAACTCACATTTGGAGAGCTTGGCATAAAGCTGGTTCTCAATCAGGCGCGTGAGGACTGCTCGCACATCTTGGACATGCTCCTCAAGGGAATCAGAGAAAATCAAAATATCATCAATATAGACAATAACTCTCTGCTGTAACATGTCTCGGAACACCTCATTTACAAAAGCTTGAAAAACTGAAGGACTGTTAGAAAGGCCGAATGGCATTACCCGATATTCGTAGTGCCCGGATGTAGTAGAGAACGCAGTTTTCCACTCGTCACCCCTCCGTATGCGAATTAGGTTGTATGCGTTCCTCAAATCCAGTTTGGTAAAGTAGCGGGCGGTACGGAGCATCTCCAGGGCGGCTGGAACTAACGGGAGAGGATAGCGATATTTCACTGTCACTTCATTAAGACCACGATAATCAATACACGGCCGAAGACCCCCATCCTTCTTCTTGACAAAAAAGAATCCGGCGGAAGCCGGAGATGTAGAGGTAGTGATGAAACCTTTCGCCAGTTGTTCGTCAATGTACGCCCTCATGGTCTCTGTTTCAGGTTGTGACAACGGGTAAACTCTTCCACGTGGAGGTACAGCTCCAGGCAAAAGCTCAATAGCACAGTCGCCAGCACGGTGAGCGGGAAGATGAGAAGCCTCAGCTTCACTGAAAGCCAGAGCTAGGTCGTGATAATCTGGGGGAATTCTCTGAAAATCCACTCCCTTGAGGGAAGCGCTGTGGTGTTCAGTACCTTGGATAGCGACCATGCAGTTGCTCTGACAGAATGCGGACCACCGGGATATCCTCCCTTCAGACCAGGAAATTTGGGGGTTATGTTTCTCCAGCCACGGAAGCCCCAAAATTATGGGATACATAGGCGAATGAATCGTGAATAACTGGATGGTCTCAGAATGCTGTGTCCCGATGCTGAGCGTTAGAGGTTGTGTGGTGTATTGCACCTCTCCTGACCCCAGGGGGCGCCCATCAAGCGCTTCCACTGTTACACCAGGCTCACATGCGAGGAGAGAAACACAAAGAGTTTTGGCGAATGCAAGATCGATGAAGTTTCCAGCAGCACCAGAATCAATCAAGGTTTTTACATTTAGAGTCTGTCCATTAAACTTCAAAGAACAATCCACATGAAATAACTTAGAAGAGGGATTCGAACTCACCGCAGTAGACCTCTTGAGCACTGGGTTAACCGGACATGTGGCCCTCAGATGTCCCGCCTCTCCGCAATACATGCAGAGATGATCTCGGCGTCTCCTCTCCCGCTCCGCCGTAGAGAGGCGTGTGTAACCAATCTGCATGGGCTCCGACTCCGCGTTAGAGGAAGCATACTCAAAGAAGCTGGTCCTGAGAGGTGTGCGTCGGGAGCGAATCAAGTTGTCGAGGCGGATAGCGAGCTCCATGATTTGATTCAAGGATTTACCGTCGTCGCGGCATGCCAGCTCTCCCTGGAGATCCGGGTTCAATCCCTTGCGATACAGGAGCTTTAGAGGTTCCTCCTCCCATCCAGTTTGGGCTGCCAGGGTCCGAAAAGAGAGTGTGTAGTCTGCTGCGGTAGACCTTCCCTGCCGTAACGTAAGCAAAAGTTCTCCTGGATCCTCTCCTCCTGCTGAGTGTTCAAATACTTCTCGAAATTGGGTCAAAAACTCATTATAAGAGGGAAAAGAGAGCTGACCTCCAGACCAGAGCGCAGTAGCCCATTCCAGAGCCCGACCAGTGAGTAGGGAACATATGAAGGAAACTCGGCTCGCATCAGTGGAATAGGACTGTGTCTGCTGGTTGAAATACAAGCTGCACTGCAACAGAAATCCCTTACAGGCAGAAGGTGAGCCATCAAATTTCTCGGGAAGGGATAATTTTGGATGGTTTGAATTGTTACTCACGGCGGGGGGAACGGCTGCAGGTGCAGATGGATTCTCAGCCGCGCTCGGCGGGGTAAGGGCTCGGACCGATCTCACAAGCTCCTCGGTGAGAGCTGTTAATTTCACCAGCTGTTGTTGATGAGTGAGCAGCACCTCAGCTTGAGAGGATACCTCGGAGGCCAGTCGATGAAAATCTGCTGGATCCTGTTTTGGTGAAGTCTTCTGTGACGAAGAGGCTGAAGCGTTCGGATCCATTTGCAAGACTTTATTCACACAGGTAAGCCAACAGAGATAGGCAGTCATAAAGTTCAAACACAAGGAATAAGCCAGAGGCAGAGTAAGGGTAAATCAAGACTTCACAAATGAACAATGAGCAGAGCAGTCCAGATAAAGGTGAGCTGAGGGTCCACAGGTGATAATAATGAACTAATAATTAGCAGAGGAGCAAGGAAGGGAAATGCAGTCTTAATACGCAGGAGAGAGAGATCTGGTGAAACCAGGAGGAGGCGTGGTTGAGCGTTCCGTGACAGAAGCGACCCCAATTATGTGATATTTTGCCCCGGGATTTGCGAATTTTAGCAGGCAGCCCTACCAAAAAGACACATATTTTACCCCCCAAATGCGATTTTTACCAGAGAAACACGATTGGGCTTGTTTTGGGCTAGTTTTGAGTAGCAATTGGGCGGATTTTGTTGTGAAAACCTGGCAACCCTGGCGCACCCGTTTGATTTGAGGAGTTCAAGAGGCTGTATTTCTGCTGGACAGGTAATCTTTCATTTTGATTATACATTTTTTTGGTTTATGTTTTCATGAAGCATGTATCACTAGCACACGTAGCTGCCTAATATAGCTAACATAACATTACTTAGCATAAAGTTATAATGTTATACACTTAGCGAGCCATTAGTAGAGTTAATAAATACTCAATATGCTTAGCTCAAGTTGATCCCTGTCGTGTTGAATTTCAAAAAATGTAACTTTAGATAACAAAATGCATGTGTAAAAGCTAGTACACCGCATCCAGGAACTTTTTTAGAACTAAGATAGCTTTAGCTACTACCCTCTGTCTAAACTCTTTTACCATGTTCACCGGGAACTTTACCTGCACGTTTATTTCGGCCCTTGGTTTGTTTTTATATTCTCTACCTATGTTCACTGATGTTTTTATCTTGTATCTGTGTGTGTCGTAGACACTGTGTTGTGTGTGTGTATTTTAAACTTTACCAGTATCGTTATTCTAGCTTGATAGTGAGTACTAAAAGACATCTTATTTGTTTATATTCATAATGATAAAGTTAGATTTTTTATTACATGTGATTCTGACATGATGTCACTACATGCACTTCTTCTCCGCTCGTCTCAGGTAAATAATGCGTCTTTCAGCTGAGCTGATCGTGGTCGGCGTAGCGTGTTCATGTGTTTTGGGGGCGTGGCTTTGGAAAGAGCCCAGAAGGGAGAAGGTGGAGTGAATGGAAATAATGAGCTGTCTTTAAAACAGTCGTGAGAGGTCTACAGACACTAAATTTTTATACTTTCTTTTTCAGAGTACTTACATTTTAATTATGTATTGATATATAAAGAAAGTTTAAACAAATTTGGAAAAAAAGTTTTTTAACCAAATCTTACCTACCCTACCTTTAAGGAGTCATGGGTGTGTTTTAAGCATAACGTGTCTCATCTCCAATTCCCTTTAAAAGCCAGTTGCACTCGCACCATGGCAGATTCACTATTTACATGCGAGCGGAAAGACTGAACGCTTCTCCAGAGAGAAATCATTTTATTTTTAATATTTAAAAATGTGTGTGTAATAATCAGTGTATGCGCGTTGTGCACTGCCTATAGGCTCATGTTACTAACACACCCTTTAAATAACACAAAATACTGCGCTATTGACTTTAGAGCAGGTTTGTGTTGGTCAGTGGCGCAGTCGTTTTCAGTTCCTCAAAATAGCAACGCTTCAACAATGCTCCTGAACACACCTGGTTTTCAGACCAGATGCCCATGGGCGAACAGATGTGCCAGTGCATTTGATATTTAAACAACATGGAGCTGGTCATTAAAATGAGAACTGTGTCGGGCTGAAACTAGCAAAAAAACTTGTGCCACGCCTGGCGTCACATTGGGCCGGGTGTATGATAGGGCCCTAAAGGCCTGTACACACCGGGACGAATATCGCGCGCGTTTATCGCCAGCGTTTTTCGGCGCCCAATTGATTTTCACTGGCGATGCGCCGAGTGAACGTGCACATTCAGTAGATAGCGCACCCGGTACACAAGGTGGTGCTGCGGCACTTTACGCTTCTGACACTCGCTTGTCCCACAGAAGAAGAAGAGAGACAGCATTTACGTGCTTGTCAAAACCACAGATATATTATGTCTATGGACAAAACCATTCACACACTTTTTGCTAACTGGCAGGCAGCATTAGCAGCTCATCTTCTTCTTTGTCTACTTACTACTTCTTCGTCGTATCAATGTGTGCTCGGCAAGACCGTTTTGTGCTTGAGCGCCACCAAGTCGTGTTTGACTGTCCCTTCAGCAGCTCCAGGCACGTGAACAAAAGCGCTGATCTCATTGGTCAGCCAGTTTTTAACGCGCCACGTCAAAATAAAAAAAAGAACCTGAGCCGTTTTTTTTAAAATGACGCTTTTACGCCTGCCGTTTTGCGCCTACGTTAAACGTCAGCGATAAACGCACGCGAAAATCGTCCCGGTGTGAACAGGCCTTTAGAGTGAAATGATTAAGCCTCAGGCTGAAGGAAATGCGAACTCACATCTGTACAGTAGAGGGGGCAGATCAAAGAAAGCTTTCTGTTGTGATGTCACTCTGGATTGCAGAAGAAGAGCAGGAGAAGAAAGTTCAACACACTTTAGCAATAAAAAAAAAAAGTGATATTTAAAAGTCATTTTTGCTAATACTATAGTTGAATGGGATCATCAAAGGTCAGCAGCAAAGACTTTGGTTAAGTGAGATTAAATAAATAAATTATATTTGTGTTATTTAACATTTAATTATAGGAGGTGTGTGATATTCAGAGTTTGCATTTCACGGTTTTTGCTCATTTTGAGGAATACTGAATATGTTTTTGTGGAAATGAGATAAATAAATGCATGTTCACATTTAGTCTAGAACTACAATAACCATCATGTTCAAAACGCCTCTGCACTTTACGATTCCTTGAACTTTACGATTCCTCTCAACATGTCGACAGGAGAGCTGGCAGTCAATACATGGGAAAACAAAGTTACGTCTTGCTTACTTTTGTAACCTCCATTCCCCAATGGAGGGAATCAGACGTTCTGTCGATGATTTGTCGATGAAGTGTTTTGGTAGTTTTAGCGCATTTTGAATGTGAAATTAACTGGTGTGTCAAGCTGAACATTGTTAGGAGAACTGTGAAGAGTTTTGAAAAAGTGACACAAGTTTTCAGAAATGGGTCCTAGCAATTGTAAAAAGGTGTCGCCTAAATGCATCTTTAAATATGCGTGCCAGTGAAGGGCAAAGGATGCAATGATGTAAACGTGTGTGTTGTGTTCTTTAACGGTCCGCTTGGAAACAAATGCTGTGACGCCAAACTCCCTTGTAGAAGAAGAACGCCGATGTGTTTACAACTGTGACAATGAGCGCTTACCAGGATCGACTAAACGCTGGATTTTCAAAAGTATGTGAAGTTTGCGGCTCCATTGTTGCAGTAAACTTGCACATCGTTCTTGAATGAATAATTTATAGATGCACTCTGTCCTGTTATTGCAGAGACATTGACATTGACTATATTTCCACGCCCCTAAACATGATGCGGAAAAAAACTAACTGTGATTGGTTGTGTTACATGTCAGTCAAACGTCCTCAGATATCACAAAATGTTATATGTTATGTAAAAATGTTGTGCTTAGAGTTGACTGCATGGTATATGTTCTTGAACACATCGTTCCACAAGCATTTTCCTTTCTATCATTCTCTCCATCAGGACAATGTGGTTGGGAAAATGTTGTACTAAAGTACACAAGCCCACAGTTACGTAAGTTCAGCCCCGGAAGACTATTAGCTTTCCCATCATGCCGTGCAGCTGATCTCTTAGTTAAACAGCTTTTATTGTGGATCTCGAGGTGACCTACAAACTGCATCTAGTTTTTGTAGAACTGAAGGTGGTGGTAGTAAAACTCTCAGAATGCCAAAGCAGTAAAAACTGAAGAAGTGTCTGCAACAGAGAGAGGGAGATGGAGTACTCATGGAAGAGGGAGAAAACTCAAGGATCTCCACGTCAGGAACGCTCCATTTGCATGCAGTGAAGTGCCTGGCACTGCTGATGAATATCTAGTGAGCTCCCACAGGCGGCCGCAGATTAATGCAGAATGAATTCAAGTCCATGCGCAGGCTGATTTCCCCAAAGAATGGTCCTTTATCTGGGCCTGGTTGAATCATGCTGCTTTCCTTTTGCAGAATGGAGGGAGAAGTAATTGACAGTCCTTTAGAAAGTGCCAACACTGGTGCTTTTTTGGAAGGGATTGATTTTGAAATTACATTGCCCTGGGGTCTTTAAAGGCTGGGCTGGAAAATGCAGGCCTTTAGTAATTGTTCTAATGAGATCAGCATACCTATGGTTCCTGTTAGGGAAGCCCGTTTGTAGGAATGACATGGGAAAAGAAGAGAACGCCCCAACAACTCCTTCCCTCCCTCCCTCCCTCTCTCTCCATCACACCCTACACCAACCAAAACTGAGAGGGTGAAAAACAAAGCCACAGTTTCAAGAATCCTGTTGCGATTTTGCGTCCAGTTTTAATTGTAATTTCTCTTTTTTTTTGTGTGTGGCTGTAGACTTTTAAAACCTGTGCTAAAGTGTCACACTATTGTACTAAGGGACGATGACTGAGTGAGGAGAGATTTCTAGCAAATTAGTCATGTTTTACAGAGGAGTTTCAGCTTTGCTTTTGAACTTTTAGTTTTGATTTTACAAGCTAGTCCATAAGGCTGGTCTTGAGGGTTACAAAAGGATTTTCCTAAATCTTGTCATCTAATAATATCATTAACTCTTTTCACGCCAGCATTTTAAAAAATAATAATTTTGTAGCCTAGAAATCTAGACGAACAATAGCGGCAGCAAATATAATTTGCAGCCAGGATCGTCTACTCTTCGTTGGCTTGCGAGCTGGAAAAAACAAACTCTAGTCAGGCCAATCACATCGTGTATAGAGTCAGTGGGCGGACTTAACATAATAACATAATAACATAACGCAGAGTTGCGGCGGTTTTCATTCAGTAACATTAGGCAGTTTTGATATGCTGTTTAATGTTTGATGATCGCGTTATTTCACATATGCATATGATTATGATATCGGTTGTTTCTGCATCTTCTTTTCCTGTGTTTTGATCAAGAGATTCTGTACTCTTTCAGAAGATGTGTAATAACAACAAAAAAAAAAAACACTGTAACACATTGGGACCTATTTACCGATCTGAGCTCACGTAGGACGTGTCCGAATCCACTTTTGCTAGTTTAACGCTTATAGGTGAACTATCCCTCTAAGAAAATCAGACCATCGGTATTGGTAGATATAACTCTGAATTATCGGCTATCGGTATCAATGGAGAAATTTAGCATTGGTGCATCTCTATTTAGAAATGATATTATGTTATGACAGATGCTTAAATAATGAATGACAAGGAAAATGAAAGGACAAACAGACCTTGAATATGTCCTTTAAATGACCAAAAATGTATGACCATGATCCCCAGTAATTCCAGAGTGTGAAAATTACATGATCAGGTAATCAAGCTGCCGAAAAGCAAAATATAGTTCAATCAATCAAACAAAAGAACATGTTTTAATTGCTCCTTAAATCCCACAGAGATTCATTCATTATGATGTAAAAGTTTTCTCAGTGTCAGGATTGCAAAGTACTAATGCAGTTATATTATATTATAATATAAGGACTTCAAATTTCACAGCAAACAGACATATCACATACAGATACAATCAAAACCAAATGTATTCAGACACCTTCACATTTCTCACATTATCACAGTTAATTCGCTATAGTTTAGAAAATGGTAATAAAATATGACTTTGATAGAAAAGTCAGATAACTTTGATAGAAAGGGATGTAATGGATTACAATCAACCAATTATCTGTTAAGTTTAAGAACACAATTAGATAATACCAATTTAGGTCAACCAATGACCAAGCAATGCTTCATTTTGTTCAGTCTGTGGTGTCAAAGGTCACATTATCAATTAAAGAAAAAACATGGTCAGGTCAAAGTGTCTGAATTATTTTGCTCCCAAATTGTAATAAATTTTACTGGTAGTCCACTGTATGAAAAATGTTTGAGTATAATTATGTCAGTTTACCTTATTTTGCTATCCTCACTTACATAAATGACCTATAGTGTCCTGCACACGCTAGTAAAAAAAGTATCAAAAATGATATCTGGTGTCTGAATAATTTTTTATTTGACTGTATATGATAGGGGGAAAGTTGGTTTTGACCACAATATTTTTCAATTCATTAATAAAACACATACCCAGGCAATTGTTGGAATGATGTTAAGGGCAACAAAAACAACTTTATTGTGTTTTCATTCATATCAGAGTAAAAGTAAGACCTGTATATTTGACAGACAGAGACATTTACAGAGGATACACACTTCCAGAGGTGGACCACCTGACTCCACATCATTCCATACATCATAACTTTTGTATTTTCAGCCATCATATTGGCACTGTAACATGCCTCCATCTTAATCATATTTGCTGTGAAGAGTCACCGTTAGTTTAATTGAATTGATGTTTAATACTCAACACTGCTCTCTTGTGTTCTCTGTGTGAATACCAACAGACACATGATCTCAGAATGAAATATGTTAGTATAAAGAAAAACTGTCTTTTTCTCCTTAGATTTTATGTGAGATTCACTTCTTTATCTTAGGAATATGTCTTACACTATAGCATTTAATTGTTTACCTTTTCTAAATAATTTGTGTAATAATATTATTGTTATTTAGATTATCTAGGTGAACAGAAATGGTAGCATGTACTAATGCTCAAAGACCTGAATGTGCACAATGAGAAAAAAATATTTCATTCTTGAGGTAATTTTATAGTAGGCCTACAATCATAATGTATAGATAATGCTAAATAACTAGACAGTTGTGTTACATGTCATATAGACATTATAAACATTTTGAACTGAACATCTCTCTCACACACACATGCACACACTTTGTTCTCTGTTCTTGGTTTGTAACATTTATGTTCTTGTAACATCAAAGAGGAATCAACCATTGAGGAGCTGAGCATCTCACATCCAACCCTCTCCATTGACTTTGTATTGCGTGAAGCGGCATCCTTGTCTTTTAACAAAAAACAGAACAATGTCTAAAAGCTGGTATGTGACAAAGTGTACAGCAAACAAGCTAAAAAACCCAGAACCAAAAACCCAGAAGTTTTTATAAACTGTTGCCCCAAAAAACAAACGTTTAAGGACAAAAAAGTGGATACAGGCAATTGAGACAGAGTGCGACACTGAGAACTACGCCCACTAGAGGGGAATGTAATCAGCAACAGGAAATATAATATATAAAACTGACATTTAGATATTTGACTTAACAGTGACAAAATGTTTACTGCACACATAGGCATACTGAGTGTCAGGATCCCCAAATTTACCCATTCTTCCTGCTGATGCTTCACTGCTTATTGCCTGTATCCACTTTTGTCTCCTTAAACGCTCGTTTTTTGGGTCGACAGCTTATAAAAACGTATTTCTGTGTTTTTGAGCTTGTTTGCTGTACACCCTGTCACATATCAGCTTTTAGACATTGTTCTGTTTTTTGTCCGAATGGACAAGGAGGCAGCCTCACGCAATGCAAAGTCAATGGAGAGGGTTGAATTGTGGGCGTGGCCTAAATGTGCTCTATCTCAATAGCATGTGTCCCCTGTCGGTCAATGTGTGTTTGCATACCACTGTGCAGCCAGTTCACGCAGACATTATACGTCATCAGCGCGTTCACATACGCTGTGCAGACAGAGCGAGGATGGCAGACAAGCAACAACAACAACCTGACCTTCCTTCAGAACTGGCAACAAGAGGCCTTCTGTCACAGGGTGTTTGGTGTTGGTTCATGTTCATTGTTCTTGGTTCTGTTTTTTAGTTTATCATGTTCATGGTTATGTTTGAGTTTGTCATGTTCACAGTCTTGTCATGCACTTCCTGGTCTTGTCATGTGATTCTCATGCCCTCATATGTGGTCTCATGTCATTGGTTAATTGTCTCATCACTGTTCACAGGTGTCACTTGTCTTGTCATTAGTCTGTGTGTATTTAAGCCCTCATGTTTGCCATGTGTCTTTGTCTGTTATTAACGTTGTAACCCGTTGGTGGTGAGGTTTCTTGTCAAGTCTGTTTTGTTTAGTCTAGCTTGTCACAGCCAAGTTTTGTTTGTTGTTTTGATTTATGTTAAGATTTATGTTTGGATAAATAAAGAACTGCACATGGGTTCAGCAACTTGCCTCCAGTGGATACCGTGTTACACCTTCTAACAAGTTTTGATAAAAAACGTTCTACAGTTACCTACTCATCTACAATTCATCTAGTGTGCAGATTTTGAACACGACGTGCATCCTCCAGTGCACTCCTTCTACGGTACTCCGACCGCGGCCGCCCCGTCCTCTGCAGCCCCTATGTGTGACCCTTCGGGGTAGCTGCCCCCTAGCACGACCCCACCGGCCTGGGTCCGCCTGTACGCTCAAGTTTGACATGGTGCTTGTCTCCATAGAGACATCATCGGAGCGAAGCAGACTCTCAACGTGGAACCCCTGGCATGGAAGTAATATTATTACTTATTATTATTATTATTATTATTATGCTAGCTAAATAGACCGAATACTTGCTGCATCTAATTTTTTTAAAGTTTGGTATGTTGTACTGTTACTAACTGTACTTTACATTTTTCTCACCGGTGAATGACACATGATGTATTGCAGTAGTAGGCTATGTTTTCTCTGGTCTTCTGGGCTGTGCACGTTCATTCTTTCAGGAGGCATGGCTTTGGACAGCGATTTGCAAGGAGGGTGGGACCGTACGCTTTCAGTGCTATTAGGCTAAAGTTAGCATTTACCCACATCTCCTGACACGAGAAGTTTCAATTTCAAATATTGTCTAGAATAGTACAGGCTAGAACAGGGAGAAATGTAACAAATAGTGAAAGCATAAAGGTGGTGTATTTTTTTTTGTCAGCAGGATCAAATTAAGTGCTCACAGAAGAGATTTGGCTGTCCGGGCAGGGTTTGGAAGATCATCCCACCAGTGAGGAACAGTGAATGAGAATGTTCTGGAAAGTGATTTTGTGAGATGGTAAGACGAGGCGCCGCTCACTCACCGACCGCTGGCTTCTGGAGGAGATGTGGACTCGTGAGAGAGTGTTTGGTGCTGTTCTGTAGGCAGGGTTGGGAAGTAAATTAGTAAAGCTAATAGAACTAGATGTTTCAATCCCTTTAGTAGGAAACTCTTGACTGTAGCAGACGGTGTGGAGTGGTGAAAAGAAGGGTAAGGTATGTCGTTGGGGTCATCAGGTGGGCACCCTGCTTCATCGACGTTTCGTTGATTGAAGCCCACAACGTCTCCAGAAGGCTCAACGGTGTACCCAGCATCCCAGGTACACCCCCCTCCATGCCTCACCCTCCATATTCCTGATGGGCTCTGCATGGCAGGGGCGTCCTTCTCCCTGAGTCAGGCCTAAGCCTGACTGCATACCATCTGTCTCTACCTTGCTGCCCAGTTAGGGTCTTTACGCTTGATCCAGAGCCAGTTACTGCTTTTTTCGGCAGCGCTTGACATGGACTTGATGGCCTGTTGGAGAGAGCGACCCGTCACCCCTATTTTTTTTAGTAAACTCGTAGTAGATGTGGCAACAAATCCCCTGCATCCCACCTCTACTGGGAAGATGCTGGTCTTCCAGCCGTTCTGAGATGCTTCAGCTGCCAGGTCGGAATATTTGTTCTTTTTCCTCTCATAAGCCTCTTCAACCCCATCTTCCCATGGTACTGTTAATTCTATAACATATGCCAGCTTTTTTGTTGGAGATCACTGGACAATGTCTGGCCGGAGTGTTGTAGCCACTATTTCTGGGGGAAACACAAGCTTCTTATCAAGGTCTACTTCCAATTTCCAATCCCGTGCTGACTGCAGGATGCTTGCATCCTTAGGTGTTGTACTATTCTCTTGATGTTGGCCAGCTGGTACGAAATTTATGAAGTTGACCTGTCCTGCTGATGTTTGTGGGAGATTGTTTGTGGTGGTTCGCCTCTGTTCCATTATTGATGCCGGCTCTCTAGGAAGGTTACTTTTAAAATGTATTTCACTACAGATTACAAAATACATGATTTAAAACGTAATTTCTAATGTATTCAGTTAGATTACACAAGTTTTGTAACTTAATATATACACTTTATAATACTTTGGAATACTAATAAGGCTTGTAACACAACGGGACCACCGAACATAGGACTTGGTTTTCCTCTGCATATTATTTTAAACAACATCAGTTTTCCAACAGAGTTCCAACGTCGTACTCCATTGTTATCAATGAAAACCCTTTGGCATCAGACATAGAGGTGATGTGCATAAGGGATTTTATCATTATGATGAATATATGATATATTGATATATTGGGGTATAATTTTGCCATTATGACATATATGTATTCATCCATGATTTAAGCAAAAACTCACTTCATTTAGATTTTTTTTTTCAGTAACATGACTTCCATCCATTCATCCATCATCTTCCGCTTATCCGGGGCCGGGTCGCAGGGGCAACAGTCTAAGCAGAGACGCCCAGACTAACCTCTCCCTAGCCACTTCCTCTAGCTCTTCCGGGGGAACCCCGAGGCGTTCCCAGGCCAACCGGGAGACATAATCCCTCAGTGTTCTAGGTCTTCCCCGGGGGCCTCCTCCTGGTGGGACGTGCCCAGAACACCTCCCTGGGAAGGCGTCCAGGAGGCATCCGAAATAGATGCTTAGCCACCTCAGCTGGCTCCTCTCGATGTGGAGGAGCAACGGCTCTACTCTGAGGTCCTCCCGAGTGACCGAGCTTCTCAACCTATCTCTAAGGGAGCGCCCAGCCACCATGCGGAGAAAGCTCATTTCAGCCACCTGTATCCGGGATCTTGTCCTTTCGGTCATGACCAACAGCTCCTGACCATAGGTCAGAGTAGGAACGTAGATTGACCTGTAAATCGAGAGCTTTGCCTTTCAGCTCCGTTCCTTCTTCACCACGACAGACCGGTACATCGACTGCATTACTACAGATGCTGCACCGATCCGTCTGTAAATCTCATGGTCCATCCTTCCCTCACCCGTGAACAAGACCCCAAGATACCTGAACTCCTCCACTTGAGGCAGGAACTCTCCACCAACCTGAAGTGGGCAAGCCACACTTTTCCGACTCGTGCGAGCGCCTGTTGGCCGGGCCTCCCCCCATGGGGCCCAGTCGGGCTCAGCCCGAATGAGCGACATGGGGCCGCCCTCCCGTGGGCTCACCACCTGCAGGAGGGATTGTAAGGGGCCGGTGCATAGTGGATCGGGCGACAGTCGAGGGCGAGGCCCCCGACGACCCAATCTCTGGACACGGAAACTAACATGACTTTAATATCAAAAGTAAATTTGCTTCTGATGTAAATGTATCTTGAATGTTGATATTTGTACCGGGAAAACAAGACCAAAAAAAAACCCAAAGAGGAAGAATTTTTTTGCAGTGTGGTTTTGTGGTTGAGAAGTGGTTAGGTGCTCCACAATATCTATGGACGTTTATAAAATCATTTCTACATTTACAAACGCATGAAAAGAATTAAAGGTGCACAGTAAGTCATTTCTGAGAAACACTGTTGATATTTGAAATCAACGAGCCAATGGAAATCAATAGCATTGCAGAGTCTCAAATGTTGGTTTGGTGGCTCTAAAATGCCGAAGTCAAAGTCTGTGATCAGAATGATTTGGTTTAAATCCTCCAGAAGCGTCTCACACGATCGTGTTCCCAAACACCACCATCCCAACGCAAGAGAACATGACAGCATTTATTGTGTTTCGCCTGACGCTCTGAGACGACACTCGTTTATGGTGTGTATGTTCCTCCAGAAGCGTCTCACACGATTGTGTTCCCAAACACCACCATCCCAACACAAGGCCAACAACAGAAAGCTATCGAGGACCTGCATGTCGAAAAAATTATGCTTCCCTGTGAATTAAAAAGTAAAAAAAAAACTCTGCAAATCATTGCCTTAGCGTATGAATCCTTCAATCAGTCAAACAATCCCTTCAAAGCACAAACTCATTCAGTTGCTCAGAGACGCGCAATGGCTCTACTGTGAGTTTGTTGCATAAAATAAATCAATGCTACAACATTTGCAATTGTGCTGATGTTCAGGAAAATATCCTGTTATATTAAAAGCAAGAACTTGTACAGGGACATTTTTGCCCCATAAATCTTGGCATTTTGATTAATTTTGGTGGCATTTTTGCCCCAAGCCCCTGTTAATTACCCTGATGCCGGGGGACAGGGATCTTTTTTGAGTGCAAGCGGATGGAGGCCTCTTCTGTTGGGAGGCCAGTTTTTAGTGAAACGTGAATATAGCAAACACTGCTACTGGTCCTGACCAAGCGTCCATATATGACGAGTGAGAAAGTGTTAGGTTGGGATTATTGTTGAGTTGAAGTGACTGGGAAGACAAGAAGTTCTGTCTCTGCTTTTTTAGTCTTTTGTCTCTTCTTTTTTTCATAGATTAAAAAGTAAATGGTGTTATAATATTTGCTATTTAAAGCTGTTATTAGTCATTTTTTCAGTGACCTTTTTCAATTACATTGTATGGTTTATGACGAGGAATACTGAATCTCAGTGAATTTACTGTTCATTATTCAAATTATATGCATGAGGTGGGGTTGAAATATACTATATTGCCAAAAGTTTTGGGACGCCAGCCTTTACATGCAGATGAACTTTAATGACATCCCATTCTCAATCCGTAGGGTTTAATATGGAGTTGGCCCACCCTTTGCAGCTATAACAGCTTCAGCTCTTCTGGTAAGTCTTTCCACAAGGTTTAGGAGTGTGTTTATGGGAATTTTTGACCATTCTTCTAAAAGGTAATTTGTGAGGTCAGGCACTGATGTTGGACGAGAAGGCCTGGCTCGCAGTCGCCGCTCTGATTCATTCCCAAAGGTGTTCTATCGGGTTGAGGTCAGGACTCTTTGCAGGCCGGTCAAGTTCCTCCACACCACTCTTCCATGTCTTTATGGACCTTGCTTTTTGCACTGGTGTGCAGTCATGTTGGAACAGGAAGGGGCAATCCCAAAACTGTTCCCACAAAGTTGGGAGCATGAAATTGTCCAAAATTTCTTGGTATACTGAAGCTTTAAGAGTTCCTTTCACTGGAACTAAGGGGCCATGCCCAACTCCTGAAAAACGACCCCACACCATAATCTCCCCTCCACCAAACTTTACACTTGGCACAATGCAGTAAGGCAAGTACTGTTCTCCTGGCAACCGCCACACCCAGACTCGTCCATGGGATTGCCAGACAGAGAAGCATGATTGGTCGCTCAGAGAACACTTCTCCACTGCTCTAGAGTCCAGTGGCGGTGTGCTTTACACCACTGCGGTAATCAATACTGCACTTGGTGATGTAAGGCTTGGATGCATCTGATCGGCCATGGAAACCCATTCCATGAAGCTCTCTATGCACTATTCTTGAGCTAATATGAAGGCCACATGAAGTTTGGAGGTCTGTAGATGTTGACTCTGCAGAAAGTTTGTGACTTCTGCACACTGTGCGCCTCAGCATGTGCTGACCCCACACTGTGATTTTACATGGCATACCACTTTGTGGCAGAATTTAAATTAAAACAAAAAATATAAAAAAACTATTTCAAAATGTGAATAACTATAATGGTATCTCAATGATACTAAAATGTTCTATCTATGTTCTAAAATAATCTTCTGAATGTGTGTCTCTCAAATTACAGAATCTTTTCTCATCATTAACTTCACTTTTCTTTATTTGTTCTATGAATCAGCTGATGTTTGGTGATGTTTAGTACATTTATGAATATTGTATTTGTTGGTTTAATAATGTGTTAAATAATGCATTCATTATATTTAATTAGATGTTCATATATTTAACCCTCTGGTGATCCTTATGTGGCGGTCGAAAATTATTGATATTTATTTTTATTTTTTTTAATGACTATTTAAGTTTTAGTCCGATAATGATTTTTTTGGTTGTAAATTATATTTATGCAGTAGTTATAATCCATTTATTCACTTTTGAGAATAGACCTGAAAACGAATTTTCCACCTTAAACTGTCATAAATCTTGGATGCTTTGCAGCACAGAAGTTTCTGACTCTTTTTAAAGAAGACACATGGCAGGTTACTGAAGTGAAAAAGAAAAAAAAATTACTTTCTTATTAATACAAAAATACTATTTTCAATTGTTTATGTGAAATTTCTTTTCCAGAAAGTTTTACTTTAAAACTGCAAGAACATTTCTCTAAAATAAATCAAAACAAGTTGTGTTCTAAATTTGAGGTTGATATCCCAAAAATTTAGCTTTCAGTAAGAATTTGTTTTTGTGCAGTACTAAATGCTTCCACTAGAAATTATTTTCCCATTAATTTCCAATGCGCTCATTTTTTTTCTTTTCCAATGATGTTCATTATTTTGTGTGTGTGTGTGTTCACATAGTAAGTACCAAAACCTTTACCAAGTTTCGTACCATTCTGGTGAAGTACAAAATTTAAAAAAAAAATAAATAAAACATACAATTTTTCAGTCAAACAGGACTGAAGAGCACCAGAGGGTTAAGGGTTTCTTAAATGATCAAGTCATTTTGGGGACGTTGTTGTTATGTCCGGAGACAAGGAGAGACAGAAGATCCAATAGCGAGTTGAACAGGGTGATTTATTATACTCAGATACACAATAGTTCAGATAGTTCGGTGTTGTGAGAACAGGAGCTCAGGGTCAGACTGGAGCAGATCAGGGTGACAGAAACCAGGACGAACTCAAGCGGCGATGCAGTGGGCAGACGGATATGATGGAATCCAGGAAACCGGAGGAATGTTCTTGGATGAAAGCCACACTTTTTGACCCACGACGTAGACGGGAGGCTTAGACCGGTGGCGATCGGCTTGAGCCTTGGTGCGTCTTCCCACATGGAGGAGAGTCTCGCGGGCTCTGCTCCATGTGTGACGACACCTCTGGACGAAAGCGTGAGCGGAGGGAACCGCGACTTCGGATTCCAGGCTGGGAAAAATTGGTGGCTTGTAACCTAGACTACACTTAAACTGAGATAGGCCCTTAGACGACACTGGTAACGAGTTATGTGCGTACTCAACCCAAGAAATCCTGATTGGCCCGCTCGGTTTGACCATTGCTCTGGGGACGGAAACCCGAGGACAGACTAACCGTCGCCCCCAGTAATTTGCTAAATTCTCGCCAAAATTTGGATATGAATTGGCCCCCTGTCGGAAACCACGTTCATCGGAAGGCCATGTAAACGAAAGACGTGATCTACGACAGCCACCGCTGTCTCCTTGGCAGAAGGTAATTTGGGCAAGGGAATAAAATGAACCATTTTTGAGAACCTGTCCACCACGGTCAAAACGACCGTTTTGCCCTGGGAGGTCGGGAGGGCGGTAATGAAATCTAGAGCGATGTGTGACCAGGGCCTCGAAGGAACAGACAGTGGTTGGAGTATCCCATCTGGAGGGCGATTGGAAGTCTTACCCACGGCACAAACCGAGCAAGCCAAGACAAACTCTCGGATGGCGCGAGCCATACCAGGCCACCAGAACCGTTGCTTGACCCAAAACTTGGTCCTATTAACCCCTGGGTGACAAGTTACATTGGAACCATGGCCCCATCGTATAACGTCGGACCTAACCCCCTCAGGCACAAATAACCGATTCGGTGGGCAACCGGGCGCAGGCGTTACCCCTTCTAAGGCCATTTCGACCTTAGATTCGATCTCCCATGTGAGTGCAGAGATGATGAGTTTCTCAGGAAAAATAAACTCGGGAGTAGACGGGCGCTCGGAACGGTCAAAAACATGAGACAAAGCATCAGGTTTGATGTTTTTAGAACCTGGCCGGTACGAAAGAGAAAAATCAAAACGTCCGAAAAAAAGAGCCCACCGAGCCTGCCTAGAGTTGAGTCTTTTAGCAGGTCTGATGTATTCCAGATTGTTATGGTCGGTCCATACGATAAAAGGTACCCCCGAGCCTTCTAACCAGTGACGCCATTCCTCCAATGCAAGCTTGACCGCCAACAATTCCTTGTTACCAATGAACCGCACCTACCCCCTCCTCTGACGCGTCCAACTCTACCACGAACTGACGTGATGGATCAGGGGCCACAAGAATGGGAGCCAAAACAAAGCGGCTTTTCAGTTTGGAAAATGTAGCCTCGGCAACCCAGACCACCTGAACGTTGTTTGGGGAGAGGTCAACGCTGTCAGAGGCGCGGCTAGTTGGCTGAAATCACGAATTAAACGTCGGTAAAAATTGGCGAAACACAGAAACCTCTGCAGGGCCTTACGGGAATCTGGACTTGGCCAATCTACCACAGCCTTAACCTTGTCGTGATCCATGCAAATTCCCTCGGACGAGACGATGTACCCCAGAAAGGGAACTGACTGTGCATAGAACGCGCATTTCTCCGCCTTGACAAAAAGCCCATTCGCTCGCAACCTCTGGAGCACTAGTCTGACGTGCTGAACATGTTCCTGGAGAGAGGAAGAAAAAATCAGTATGTCATCCAGGTAAACATAAATAAACTGATCTACCATGTCTCTCAACACGTCATTGACCAGTGCTTGGAAGACAGCGGGGAGTTGGACAGCCCGAAAGGCATGACCAAATATTCAAAATGGCCCCTGGGGGTATTAAATGCCGTCTTCCATTCATCCCCCTTCCTTATACAGACCAAATGGTAAGCATTACACAAGTCCAATTTTGTGAAAATGGATGCTCCCTGCAACCTCTCGAAGGCTGAAGACATCAACGGCAAAGGATAAGTATTCTTTACCGTGATGTTGTTCAACCCCCGGTAATCGATACAAGGTCGCAGAGTGCCATCCTTCTTACCCACAAAAAATAACCCCGTCCCCGCTGGAGAAGAGGAAGGGCGGATGAACCCGGAAGCGAACAAATTAGAAATATATTTCTCCATAGCCTCCCTTTCTGGATTAGAAAGTGAATATAACTTGCCCTTAGGCGGAGACATACCTGGCATAAGATCTATCGCACAGACATAGGGACAATGAGGAGGTAGAGAAGCAGCCCAGAACTTACTGAACACTTCCTTCAGGTCTTGGTACTCTGCTGGCACGTTAGATAAATCTACCGTCTCCTCCTGCAACACAGAACTAGACACAGACGAATGAGCAGACACAACACATGAGGCATAGCACTGATTACTCCATGTGGAAACGGAACCCAGTCCCCAGTCAATCCTGGGGTTGTGTTTGATCAACCATGGATGGCCGAGAACGATGGTACTGAGAGGGGTGTCTGTGATAAAAAATTCCAGTGTCTCTGTGTTGTCACGGTCTTACCGTGTTTTGTTTTGTTTTTTTGATTGTTGTTCATCACTGTCACTGCATGAAAAGTGGGATTTTCGACCCCGTAAACGCCTGTATACTCCTGGAAATCTCCCTAATTTTCGGCAGTTTTCGACAATTTAGAGGCAGCGAACGTCGCGTTCGTCTGTGCCACAAATTGTCGTAAACGAACCATGACGTAGGTGGAGAGCCCCCCGCTGAGAGACAGTGCGGAGGTGCGACGCCTCTAATTAGCATATGAAAAGCAGCGAAACCAGAGAGTCAACGGCCAGGCTTGAATTTACTCACTCACTATTGGCTGAAGCCACTACATTTAAAAAAGAAAAACCCCTCGTGATTGGTTGGCAGATCACTGCAAACCAATCATTATTGGTCCCCCTGGCTCATTATAAATGTAAACCCCAATAATAATAATAAATATATAATTTATGTTGTAATAATTTGTTTCATATTAATGTTATTGTGCTATGAAGTATTCATACCATCAAGGAATATATGGGAAAATTATACGGACCGTGCCGTTTATTCAAACAAGGGGCTTCATTTATAAGCATACAGCTGTTCATTCAAAGAAAGGGCTTCATTTATAAAAACACAGCGGTTTACTCAAAGAAAGAGCTTTATTGTTAAACACACAACTATGTACAGTGCAGCAGTAATGTCTCGTAATGTAAAGTTCGTCGAGCTCCAGGCTGCGAGAGGGCGGTGGCCGCACAATCCATCCAGACACCCCGTCAACAAAGCCGTCTTCCTCGTCAGATATGAGTTCAATGGTCGCGGACTTCCAAATGTCCACCTCATCCAGCACACTCTCGCTTCCAGCAACTGTAATACAATCCATAAAGACAATAAGCAACCTGAAAAATACTCACATTGACAAAAAACGGATCTAATATAATAAATCTTACCCTTTTTCTTCTTGATCGACTCCGAGCTAAACTTCGCAGTTTCCGCCTGCAATGTAAGTTCAGGTTGTTTGTATCTGAAGCTCCGGTGTGTCGATTCATAATACGTCTTACAGGCAGCTGGAAAACAATTACATGAGACTGGTATTAATAAAAACAGTCACGTTAAAATTAAACAAGGAATGAGAAACACATTAGAAGTTACTTACACACAATTTTGTCATGATCAGCGGTTAAATCTGGACTCGCGGAAATCGCTCCAAGCAGATACCCAGATAGCAATGAGTCGGCGGACCACCGGCGGTGATCCGGCGGCTGTAGAAGCGTCAGAATTGCGTAATCGCAAACACGTTTGACGGCGCACCGCCGGCGGCAGCCGCTTTTTAAAAGCGGCAGCCGGCTTCCTACCGCCTTCGTACCGCCGCCGGCCCGCAGGCAAACCGCCGTTCCGCCGCCTTTATACCAGAAGGCGGCCCGGCGGAGGCAAACGCTTTTTTCGAACGATCTGCCTCCGCTTATTGTGTAATAAATAATATATATATTTATTTATTATTCATATATTTGTAACATGCAGTTTATGATGGATAATAATTGAACAAACCAGATAAATTCCCATTTGGCATTTTTATTCCACATTTCAAAGTACATTAACTGTCAATGATACAAGATAATATAAATTAAATATAACAGACAATAAATAAGCTTAAATAGGCCTATAAATAACAAAAAACATTTTTACTAAAGAACCTGCATGTTTCCAATTAAATTTTGGTTTAAAAAAAAAAAAAAAACAGCCTTACAAGCAAATTATAACACTTACAATATTTGTTAATAACAAATAGGTCAGCTCTGGGATGAAAAGAATTACCATTAAATATTATATCAAATAATGAGGATATTTGGTACCAAAGAATGTGCAGGATACCAAATAAATCGAGGTATAACATCACATTTAACAAGCCATTTCTAACAATAGCATAAATGGTAATAATTTAGAGTAAAGCTCTGGAGAAGAATAGAACAGTAGTAGAACAGAACATTATAACAAGCCTGACTATGGGTTCTCCGGTTTTCCCCGACCTCCAGAATGAGGCAGCGCAAATTGGCTTATCTTCAGTGATTTCTTGTGCGCCTATATAAAGGACAAACAACCTCGCCATCCCATATCTATCCAAGGAGCTGCCTTCAAGGCAGGGTCACAGGGAATAAAAAAAAAGTAATTTCCACAGTGAACAGTGTGGATTGGGTGAGTGTAGCCTGAAACTTCTGGCTTCTTTAGGGGTCTTGATGTTACTGACTGCAGGATAAAGAAAGGGTTCCAGGTGTCAGTAGTCAGCCTAGGTGTAAGAGGTCGGCTGTGGGTCCCTCTCAGCTGTGCGGCGTCTTTTTCCACCTTCACGATCAGATGCTCCTTTCAGGTAACGCATAGCGCTAACCTGGACCGCCTCATCAGTGGCATCCTGGGTTGCCGGGTTCTTCCGGATGGCTCCTGTAGAAAATACAGATCTGTCATTCCATGTGAATGTCATAAGGCCACACACATCTACTTAAATATATAACAAATTTATATATTTATATATATATTACTTTGAACAATGGTCTTCAGGAACATGTCTCTAAAACATGCTTTATCCCCTACACCAGTCCAGGTTGTATTAATGGAAAGGTGATTAGAGAAGATACTCTAAAGCATTCGCCACACGGTTGTCTTTAGGTCCCTCCCACATTTGATTGCCAAAAACCGAAGCTGAAAATACAAAAAAGTGTTACAAATTACATATCTCTGAAGCTTCTCATACATAA
Organism: Gobio gobio; assembly: GCF_949357685.1. Classification (NCBI taxonomy): domain Eukaryota; kingdom Metazoa; phylum Chordata; class Actinopteri; order Cypriniformes; family Gobionidae; genus Gobio; species Gobio gobio. The sequence continues at coordinate 15,113,597 of NC_137112.1, read as the reverse complement.
ATATAAAAATGTGACAGGCTGTGATTCAGACTGTAGAATATGCAGTGTACAATCTTAAATTTTACTTTTTAGATTACCCTACAGCATTATAAACAAAATCAGCACACTTACTGGAGCTCTTTATCCTGCCTCAAACTGTTGTCAAGCAACGCCAAATGGGTTGTCTAGGGGGAGTAACAGACCCCCTGGCAGGGATAACTCTCCAAAAGACACATTGGCACTGAAATGTTGCAGCATAGTGTCCATTTTGTTGTCCATGCTACGCACAACATCGCCAAACTCTCCAAGACGTCGCAGCATTAGGGTCTGATCTGCACCTACAGGGGTTCACAGAATAAAAGAATAAAGCAGTCAGTCCTGGTCCCTCAACTACTAAACTATGACATTTACAACTAGGTCTACTACATGTACAGGTGGCCCCAGTGGGAATTAAACCAACAACCACAGGTGTTGTTTGCAAGTTGTACCTGATTGCCCAGTACGAGCAAACGTCGTCAACATTGTCCCAACTTGCTTCACCTGCTCATGAAGTGAGCCGCTGTCATCCGAAGCTACAAAATGAAAGGCATTTGGTAATTTTGGACCTACATCACAGTCAAAAAAGTAAAATTTAAGAAAGAGTGCATGTTCTCACCTGCTCGTGCATTGCTTTCCCTCAGGGCTTGGTTCTCATTCTGGAAATCTACATAAAAAATATTTTATTTTAATTATATATATATAATATATAAAACAACAACTACAGGCACAATTTTCCATACTGTTAAAGTTTCCAACATCTGCAATTTCCTGTTTGTCCATCTCAACTCCTTTCAATATTCTTCTCCTTATAGCCCAGTAACTAGACATTGTGACTAACAATTTATTTACCTTGAAAGCCGAAACGATTGTCCAACAATAGGTCTCTTGGATGAAGATAACCGATTGTGCTCTGGTCAAGGTATCTGCAAGAAAATGTGAACAAAACCGCATTGTTAACGTTAAATACAGAATATACAGTAGCTATGCTGTGGGGGGAAAAACTGGTCAGCCAAATGTGGAACAGTAAAATGTATTCATTCAGTGTAGTGATTCAAGTAAACTGCATTGTCCTCAAACATAATAAGTACAGCAGTTCAGAGAAATAACTCATAAATGACCTTAAATGCTAGAAGAACAGTAGCAACACAGCACATGTTAGCTAACACTTGCTAAAACTGACCTAGCAGCATGCTTGTTCGGACTAACAAAATAATTTAAATAACCTATATACATCATTCTGTTTTGTTAGAAAACACCAAAAGTTAAACTTAAGTCTTTCTAGATGTAAAGCTTTGGCTAACTTACCTACAGTAGCTAGATACATTTTAACATGTAGCACATGCTTGAACTCAGTGTGTAAAAAAGGCGAAACAGCACGTGTTAGCTAACACTGTGTATTGTGCACTATATCAGCGTGCGTGTCTGAACAAACTAATTAAAACAACCTACCGGTATATACATCAAAAATGAACATAATATTGTGTGACACAAAAAGGAAACATGTACTTACTTAAACGCTCGTAGTCGAGGATATTTTCTGATCTCCTCTCTTCAAATACTAAAACCATGTGATGAGCGGCCGCTGATGGTAAATCTGTATGTTTTACCGGTTTGTCTTCCGTCTTTTTTAGGTATACTGCCCCTCTCGGCCGGTGGAGGTACTTCTCTGTTTTTTTTATTTTTTATTTTTATTTAAATTAGTACATGTATAGACAAGTACAATACAAAAAGTACAATGAGAGAAAAATAAAAATAATAAAGCATTGTGGTACAGTTCCGAATATGTAGAACAAAGAATAACAACAAATGTAACACTGTATATAAAATAAATAATAAAAATAAGAATTCTGAGATAGAAAATACTTTATAATATTAAGGCAGTCACATGAAATTGAAAAGCTTTCAGGTTTCTGTTTTTGTAAGCTTTTTGTTTTGCGACCTCATGTTTGAGAGGGTTTCAAATATTGTAAAAATCAGCTTTATAAGAGGTAGTAATATTAGAGGGCTTCTTTTGAGTTATTCTTGTCTTATGAATGTAGAATTTTTCCTAAATAATTAATAATATATTTTTGTTTTTCAGAAAAATATGGGTTTTGAAAACAAAGTAAAATGTCATGAAGTTAGTTCTAATTTTTTGTCATGTCTATTTTAAAGTCAGTCCAAAAAGAAATAGAAAAAAGGGCAATACAAAAATAAGTGTTATCCTAAAATGAACTTTCAAACTTTCTTAACCCTCCTATTATGCTAAAAAAAAAAAAAAAGTATTACATCCATTATGGGTCAAATTGACCAACACTGTTTAAACACACTCGACATGCAAATAATCAAGTGAAAATTTAAATGTAATTTCCTAAACCTAACCTTATCATGGAATCAAGAGTCAAGAATCTGTTATAAACCCTAATGGCTTTGGAGCAAAAAAAACTAATATTTGATATAATTCACATATAGGCTATTATGATTTTATAATCGCTTCAAATGTGAGAACTAGTTAAAATGCTGTCAGTTCCACTCTATTTCCCAACAAGCCAAACATAGCCAACGTGGTTGGTCGAATTTGAGAGTAGAAATCCTTGTATTTCACAGCGGCTTGCCGCCAGCCGGCCGCGGTCCATTAGGCGGAGGCAACCGCCAGAGAAAATGAAGCCGGCGGCCCGCCGGCTAGTCGGCCGCGGCATCTCGCAAGAAATGGGAGTGACGTATTCGGCGGCAAACGTTTCATCACCGCCAGCGGGACGCACCTATAGCCGACAGCTTAGGGCCGGCGGCAAAAAGAAGCCGTGCCGATATTTTTTGCTATCTGGGTAAGAGCTCACGGCTTCGTTATGAGGCGAGGATAGTCTGTGAAAACAAAATGTGCAGTTTTAAGCTCAGATCTATTAACGCGTCCATTTCCTTATACAGCTGAATAAAAGCATATTCTTTAGATCGTAACGTTACATTACCCATGCTGTGGTTCATAGCGCCTGCAGTTTGCCTCAGAGTTATGAAGATGAAGACAGCCTCCTGAAAATGAGTCCAAAAAGTTTGTCGCGCCCATGCAGAGATTGAGTTGAAGACGGTGTCCTGTCATTTTTGATCACGAAAAAGGAAAGCAGCAAAAAACATAAAAAAAAAGTTTAAAGCTCGTCTTCTACGCGTCATGGCCATGACCTCGACCTCGCACCTCATTGGACTAGGGCAGTGGTCGGGAACCTATGGCTCGCGAGCCACACCTGGCTCTTTGACAAAAATAATGTGGCTCATCTCCCTGTAAATGATCGATAAAAAAAATTAGACACATCAACAGAGATCCGCTCTCTGCAGAAAAAAAGCAGCCAATTACAATTCCCTTGTTGTACAGCCAACCGAAGTTAATGAAACGTATGATAATAACTAATATTCAAGTTGTACCGGCCCAGAGCCATATAGAGAGAGAGTTGCGACAACGGAAGTTCAAAACGCTTGATAGTCACGTGATTCATGTAGACCTCGAATAGTTCCAGGAAGTGCTTTGACGGGCAATTCAAATTGATAGTCACAGTGACAGAACTGCGCTTTTTGGTAATTAATAGTCAATAAATGCATTGATTTTCAATAATTTTTATTACACATCGACATGTGTATGTAGCATGAGTATGTAGTTACAGCGATGTTGTTTTTAAAATATATATTTTTTTAATGATGAATAATCTACACAAGCAGGCTTTAATGTACAAGTTATTTTGATTAAAATGTGCTGATCATTTAAAATCTTACTGATTAAACGTCTTCCCTTTTAAAAGTGCATCACAAACGGTCTGTTCTGCTGTAACTCTATGGCGCGGCTGCTACTTCCGGGAACTATTGAGAGTCTCCGCGAGCCGCCATTGCTGTAAAAAAAAACGTTCCATTGGAGTCTATGGAGTTGTCGCAACTCTCTCTCTATATGGCTCTGTACCGGCCGCGCACGTTCAGTGCTGTTAGCGAGTGTCGCGAGTCGCGAGTCTCGCGACAGCAAACAATAACCACTTGCGTTTCTGTGGTAACAGCTTCTGCTCTGGGATTCAAGCAGCTGTGGCTTGTTTAAGGTAACCGAAAACCATTTTTAGAACAGCAGCGAAAATATAAAAGTAGGCTATACAAACTTTAATATATCCTTTTATTGAAACTGGTGGTCTGTTGTGGAAAGAGACATTTCGAAACATTTCACCCGCGGGTACTTTCGCTTTTGCCGCAGAGACCCTTGTGATAAATAAATGTGTATTTATGATAATCCACGCAGATTTCAGTTGACGAAAATGAATGATAAAAGCGTGATAAGTCACGAAAGACAATTGAATTACTGACAGGATGTTGTGCACGCGCTCCGAGCGCAACACTGACAAGCACAGCTTTGTCCTCGGCTGCACGTCAGATTAATAGACTACAGAAATATATCAAAATGCCAAGTCGAGTATTCACGTAAACACAGTAGATGTTCACACATACAAAGAGGATTTATAACTCAACCTCACAAAGCCCTGCACAATTAATTCCATATTGCAATTTATTTATTGTTTTCTGCATATGTGTTTTTTTTAGTTATGGACCTAATAATTACTAGGCTATTGTTGAAATTTTATTGGGGAAAAAAGCATGTTTTTTAATAATAATTTAATATTATTTTTTTCTGTGGCTCTTTTGGAAAAATGCATTAACCAAAAATGAAAAAATGGCTCTTTGGTCAAAAAAGGTTCCCGACCCCTGGACTAGGGCTTTAATATGGAACGCGCCCGGGGCCAAATCTCTTTATACGAAACGCGTGACTTAAGACCGTTTCAACACGCCCTGTTTTCTGCTTCAACGCAGCAATTTTTTACGTGTTTTTTTTGTATGTGTAGACCATAGACCGTAAAAAAATATGGACGACGCGACTTCATTGACTTCCGCTGACCAAAGTTGAAGCTTTCATAGGCCCGCTCACGGCGCTGACATCTTGGGACCGAGTCTGCGCAGTAGCGATCTCGGGACCGGAGTTGCGCAGTAGAGAACAGGAAGTAGAGGCGCGATTATCAAAAGCCCGCCCACACTCTCGCAGATGCAGAACAATTCATTATGTTGGTGTGAAATAAACAGTTATGGAAGTGTATAAATTAAAGCTAAAGCTCCAATCTCCTCCCAAAAATCCAGAAAAAAGTCCGTTAGTGCCTCAGTGACAAGTTCATTCAGAGAAGCCGTCAATCTCAGCTGTCAATCATGACGTCACACCCCTCGTTTTTATAGCATCAAATAACTCACTAAAACTAAACTTATTTAAAAAACGAACACTTGAAATGAAATTATTGTAATAAAAACTGCCTAAAATGACAGAAACCATCTTTAGGAAACAATTATTTGAAGTGTAATTAAATTGTTTAGTGTGTCTCGTGCCCATTCTAATACATGGAGAGGCGGGGTTTAGGAGCTATACTGGGACCGGCCACCAGGGGGCGATCGAGGCCCGAAAGCTTCAATTTCTGACTGAAGCACTACAGGCTTGGTGTAGACACGCACATTCTGGTCGTGTAACAGGCATACACACACAGTCGACGCACAGTTTTAACATGTTAAGAAGACACATTTGAACGTGTTTCTTAACGCGCACATTCTGTACATGTCGAAGTGTAATATATTTTTTTTTAAAGCAGACTTACCTTTAGATAGATGTAGCCTAGGCTACATACATATTAATATAAGATATTAATTAATTGCTTAACTGACTACTGTGCTAGATTAAAGTAGCCTAATGTTACAATGTATATTAAGTAAATGCTTAATATTATACAATTATTATAATTTATCTATATGGGTTATTGTTTGTTTTTTAAAGTTAGGCTATATATAATTTCTAAAAGTATAGGCTAATTTACACAGCACATATTTATAACTGAAAACACACACACACACACAACTTTATTCACTTTCACATAATAATGTTTTTGTAATTTGGTGTTTAGTTTGTTGTATAGTTTGTTTATACTGTTCTGTCTCTGTTTTGTTTCCAGGAACATCTGATGAGTGCTATAATAAAATGACTTCATTATATTTAAAATATGTTTTGATATTCATTTTATTTATATTATTAATATTTTATTTACCCATAAACGTGTCTTTAGGAAGCCATAAGTTATAGAGACAAGAATAACTTTTGCCATTTAAATGCCACATTCATTTACTGAGGACCCATACAGCCAATGATCATGTGTGAAAACACATACATTAATTGATCACTTAGAAATCAAAACTAAGGTTTGAGAAAGAAAGAATATGCATACAACAAAATATATTGTTTCATAGCAGCTTCAGTAACAAGTTCAAAACAAATTCTGCTGTAAACCGGCTCTAACAAGCCAATATAGTGTCAATATTCAGCTCAAGTGACTTCAGTGTGTTGATTCAGTTCAGTTGATTTCAGTTCAACTGTAAATTCCTCAGTTGTGCATTGTGAGTAGTTAGATATATGCAAAAACAACATTTTTGGAAATAGTTAAAATAGTTTTGCACAAAGTGTTGCTTTTGCAAGAGATGTCTGATGTTTTGTGTGTAGAGTTACAAGAAATGGAGCCATATTTTCAGAAATTGTGTGTAAGCAATTAGATAAAACTGTAAATGAATCCAGTTTATTTTAGTTCAGGACTCATAGTCCAGGTGTTAGTAATCTGTGCTTAATCTTTGTTCCAGGCAACAATTTTTTAACTCACGATTAAATAGATTAAGGCCTACTCTTGGCATAATTTAAACCCTGTCCAGGAAACCACCTCTTGAAAATCTGCATTGATAATTCATAAAATGTGGTGTGAGCTCAATTTAAATGACAATTACAGAAAAACACAATCTGACTTAACTATAAACAAACAAACGTGTACTTTTCACATTTATGATTAATAGCCATTTAAAAAATCATTCACAGTTCAGGGTGGAAAAATTAATGTTGGTATGTAAACTGTATGCTTTACTTGATTTATTTGTGTGCTTTGGTTCATTGTCTTGTTGCATCACATAACCTCTCTTAAGGTTGAAGACATGAACTGCTGTCCTGTATTTTTTTATTTTTTTTACATAACATTGGTTATTGCTAATGACATACAGAGTAATTAATCTACACTGTGAGCCCGGACAAGTTGAATCTACTTAAAAAATTGGAGCAAACTGGTTGCCCTAAAAATGTAGTAATGTGAACTAAAACGAGTACATTTAACTTAAATTTAAGTTAACATTTTAACTTAAACTTTAAACTTGTTTTAGTCAAAAAAATTCAGAACCTAGATAAAACTCCCCCTGCTGCTACTCTGATTTGCATTTGTGTAGCTCACAGCATGTTCATTTACATGATAAAGCCTCCCCTAGAATTAAGGGGAGGGGGGGTCATGGGGGGACAACTGCCAAGCAAGGCCCACGTCAATTTCCGACCATTTACGGCAGTTTTCGGTGTTGCCTGCAAATTGCCGTGCACAGTCGTAAACCTGAAGTTTCACGGCAATCTACAGTGCCACATACTGACGAAAATCCCACTTTTCATGCAGTGTGTCTGTCTGTGATTTGTGAGATTGTGAACACCTGGGCTGGATGGGCTGTGGGTATTTAATATGCCTGTTCACTAACCAGAGGTGGTGGGGGTTGTTCGTGATTTTGATCTTGTCTTGCATCTCGCAGGTATGGGCTCGTGGCAGGGGCCTTGGGGATTCGAACACCTCTACCACAATAAGATCCTCGTTTGTCCCGTCTGCCTCGTAGCCATGATTGGACCAGTCTGCGTTTGAATGTCTTCTTTCTTATTTAATTTCATTAAGTTTCCCCTAGAACTATGTAATAAATTTATATATTTGCAACCTTATTTATGTTGTGATCGCCCTTTTTGTTTCAGTTACGAGCCGAACTGTAAGTAGCCTATCTTCTCTGAGTTTGAATGCGATTTGTTATTGGGTTAATCTTGTTAGATCGTTAACGAGAGGTGAGATCGCGTTATGTAGTGGTTATTTATTGTAACGAGGTTAGATGTTTGTTTCTCATAAAGGGTGTCTTTTTCCTAGTAGGTTGTAGCAACGCATTTTGCGTTGATCCTTTGTTATTTTAGTTTGTTATTTTTGTGCTGATGCTGGGCTGAGGGCACTGCCGCTGGACTGTATCTCTCTGGTTAACTGAGGGGTATCGGTGCTGTCGGTATAAGGGCTTAAAGGAACTCGGCTCTTGGTTGAAGCACGAAGATTAGGGTTGAGTTAGAGTTTTTTTTTTGGGTAGTGGGAAAAGACTCTGTTTATGAGAAATTAGAATCTGTGTTAAAACAAGGTTTGTGTAAGTTGTGGAAAAAATAACTAAAATGGCCTCAGGGTTAGAAGAGTTTTTAAAACATCCTACTGAGGATGAGTTGGACAAAATGTCTAAAGACCAATTAATAGAGGTAGCAGCACATTTTGACATTGGGATTACAGCTAAAGAAAAACGTCTAAAAGAGAGTATAGGACTTATTGTAAAATCAGCCTTGGCAGATTTGGGTGTGTTTACATCTAGGCCTGAGAAACAAGCTGTGTCTGAAATCAAAGATCCTAAAGAGAAAATTAATCCTCAAAAAAGTAGTTCTTCCTTAACTTATGAGCAGCAAAGAGACTTGATGCTCTTAGAAATGGAAAATAGTAAAAGAAATCGGGAACTTGAATTTCGTAAATTAGATATTGAAGCAGAGAGACTGCAGTTAATTAGAGAGGGTCAGCTGGAGGCTTGTCCTAGTATTGCACGACCACAAATGGGTAGCTCATTTTTGCAGGGTTTTGATGTTGCAAGAAGTCTTAATCTTATGCCCAAGTTTAATGAAGGTGAGTTGGACACTTTCTTTAGTTTATTTGAGCGTTTGGCAAATGTGATGGGATGGAAAGATAATGAACGAACAATATTGTTGCAGTGTGTGTTCCAAGGTAAAGCTCAGAAAGCCTATTCTACACTTAGTGTGGCGGATAGTCAGGTCTATACAAACGTGAAGGAAGTGGTATTGAAAGCATATGAACTAGTTCCTGAAGCATATAGACAGCGGTTTAGAGTTTTGCGTAAAGGAGGGCAACAATCTTTTTCTGAGTTTGCAAGAGAGCTGCGCATTCAATTTGATCGGTGGTGTTCCTCATCTCATGCAGATACTTATGAGACTCTTTATGAATTGATGTTGCTGGAACAGTTTAAGAATACTCTATCTGAGGATGTGGCTGTTTTTATAACAGAACGAAAAGTTAAAACCGCAGAGGAGGCTTCAATTCTCGCTGATGAGTATGCTTTGACACACAAGGGTGAGGGGAGAAGGAATCGTTATCGTCGTGCAGAGACTTCTTCGGAGAATGCTGAATCCCCTTCATTTCTGATTGGTGGTGGTAAGCCTGTGAGAAAACCAAAGTTCACTGAGAAAGATGACCAGTGTGCTTACTGTCTTAAAAGAGGTCATTGGAAAAAAGATTGTCCTACTTTAAAAGCAAAATTAAGTCGTGTCAAGTCTGAACCAAAGCCGGCGCTGTTGGTGTCTTCAGTGGTGTCTGAAATGGCTAGCCTTCCTGATAATGGTGATGGGCATATCCTCAAACAAGAAGAGTCAGGATTGTATAATGAAAATCAAATGTATGCTCCATTCATTACAGATGGTTACGTGTCTCTTGTTGGGAGCAGTAATAAAGTTCCTGTCAAGATTTTGAGGGATACGGGAGTCTCAGAGACATTCATTTTGGAGTCTGCTTTACCCTTTTCTTCTGATTCAAGTACTGGTAAGGAGGTGCTGATAAAGGGAATTGGATTGCAGAGTTTGTCTGTTCCGTTACATACAGTAGTTCTTCAGTCTGAACTGGTTAGTGGTACAGTGGTTGTAGGTGTACGACCGTCACTGCCAGTTGAGGGGATATCGGTTATATTAGGAAATAACTTGGCTGGGGGGCATGTTTGGAGAGGTGTGCCACCGCCACCAATTGTAACCGCTTTTCCCTCTTTAGAGGAACAAACTGTTGTAACACAGTTTCCTGATGTGTTTGTCTCTTGTGCAGTCACTCGTGCTAAGAGCAAAAATAACTCTAATGTTTTGCAGGATGTGGAGTCTAAGCCTGAAGATTCGTCAAAGATATCGGTGACTGGTCTCTCTGTTCTCTCTTCTTTCACCTCACCCAAGGAGCTGATTAAGGCTCAACAGGAGGATGACCCTCTGAAGGAAGTGTTTTCTTCTGTTTTGCCTTCTAAAAAGATGGGTGAAGTAGCAAGTGGGTACTTTGTTGAAGATGGTATACTACTTAGGAAGTGGCTATCTGGTAAAGAGGTAATGTTGGGTCAGGCATCTGTTCAAGTTGTTGTACCGACATCTCTGAGAGGTATGGTTCTGAAAACTGCTCATGGAGATGTAGCTGGACATTTCGGTGTTAATAAGGTGTACAATCAGTTGTTACATTATTTTTATTGGCCCCGAATGAAGAAAGATGTTCGAGAGTATATTAAAACTTGTCCGACGTCAATTAACAGGTAAACCTAACCAGCCTCTCAAACCAGTCCCCTTGTATCCTATCCCAGCCGTGGAACCACCGTTCCAACATTTGGTGATAGACTGTGTTGGTCCGTTACCACCATCGAAGTCTGGTAACATCTATCTTCTTACTGTCATGTGTCAAAGTACAAGATATCCAGCTGCTTATCCTCTCCGTTCCATTACGACTCGTTCTGTGGTAAAGGCCTTGACTCAATTTATATCCATTTTTGGGATTCCTAAGGTCATTCAAAGTGACCAAGGAACTAATTTTACCTCTGGTATGTTTCAGGAGGTGTTGAAACAGCTTGGGGTGAGGCATAATCGATCTACTGCGTACCATGCCCAGAGTCAAGGGGTTTTGGAACGCTTCCACCAGACTTTAAAATCTCTGTTGCGGGCGTACTGTGTGGAGCTCAATCGTGATTGGGAGGAGGGTTTGCCATGGTTGCTGTTGGCAGCTCGGGAAGTGTTGCAGGACAGTTTGGGGTTTAGTCCAAATGACTTAGTTTTTGGGCATAAAGTGCGTGGACCACTTGCAGTTCTTCGTGATGGGTTACAGGAGGATGAACCTCCAGTGAGTTTGTTACATTATGTAAATGGTTTCCGAAGACGGTTGTTTTTAGCAGGGGAGATGGCTAAAGAGAATTTGTTGAAAAAGCAAAAGAAAATGAAGTGCTGGTTCGACTGCAAGACTGATTCCCGTGAGTTTTGTGCTGGTGATCAGGTTTTAGCTTTGCTACCACTGCTTGAGTCACCTTTCTGCGCTAAATTTTCTGGTCCCTATACTGTGGTTCGTAAAGTATCTGATCAGAATTACGTAATTTCTACACCTGAGCATAAAGGACGTACTCAGTTGTGCCATGCTAATTTATTAAAACCATTCTATGTTCGTTCAGTGGTCTCTGGAGCAGCTCCAGTGGCTGTTGCGATGGCTGCTGTTTCTTCCCCAGGGACGGCTGTATCAGAGGATGTTGTGACACCTGATGATTGTCTTTTACAGCCACGTTTAACGAATTCAGAGACTTTGACTAATTTGGAGCAGTTAGTGCAACATTTACCTGATCAACAAAGAACTGAGTTGATGTCGTTAATCTTTGAGTTTTCAGTCTTATTTGCAGATGCTCCGACTCAGACCCACCTAATAGAGCATGACATAGATGTCGGAGAAGCAAAACCTATACGTCAGCGCTTTTACCGTGTCTCTCAGGATAAGCAGCGTTATATACAGTCTGAAATCAACTATATGACTGAGCATAATATTGCTAAACCTTCTTCTTCCAGCTGGGCATCCCCGTGCTTGTTGGTGGGTAAATCAGATGGAACGTATCGGTTCTGTACAGATTACCGAAAATTAAACAATGTTACGAAACCTGATTCTTTCCCTCTGCCACGCATGGAGGATTGTATAGACCAAATTGGTCGGCCACTTATGTCAGTAAATTCGACCTATTGAAGGGTTACTGGCAAGTGCCTCTTACTCCTCGTGCTCAAGAGATTGCATCATTTATCACTTCATTTGGATTATTCTCTTATTCTGTGATGAGTTTCGGCCTTAGAAATGCTCCTGCCACTTTCCAGCGCCTGATGAACCAGGTGACGTCTGGCTTAGAGGGCTGTGCTGTATACTTAGATGATGTTGTAGTATACAGTCAGACCTGGTAACAACATCTCTGTCGTGTCCGAGCTCTGTTTGAACGTCTTGCTGACGCTCGACTTACGGTTAACCTGGCGAAGTGTGAGTTCGCCAGGGCAACTGTAACGTATTTGGGAAAAGTAGTTGGGCAAGGCATGGTGCGTCCTGTGCGGGCTAAGGTTCTGGCCATTGATAACTTCCCTCCACCAAGTACTAAGCGGGAGTTAATGCGTTTTTTAGGCATGGTAGGATATTACAGGAGTTTTTGTCCAAATTTTTCATCCGTAGTAGCTCCTTTAACCGATTTGCTGAAAGCCAAAGTAAAATTTGAGTGGTCTTTACTGTGCCAACAGGCATTTGAAAATGTTAAGAGGTTGCTCAGCACTGCACCTGTCCTGGCCGCTCCACACTTTGAGTCACCTTTTCAGATCCAGGTGGATGCTAGCCAGGTTGGTGCTGGCGCTGTGTTAATACAGACTGATGAAAATGGAGTAGACCATCCGGTCAGTTTTTTCTCTAGAAAATTCAATTCGCATCAAGTACATTATTCAACCATTGAAAAGGAGACCTTAGCTTTGATTTGGGCATTACAACATTTTGATGTTTATGTGACAAGTGGTACATCTCCTATTGTGGTTTTTTCTGACCATAACCCACTGACTTTTTTACATTCTCTGCAGACCCCAAATCAACGTCTGGTTCGATGGGCTCTCTTTTTACAGCCTTACTCCTTGGATATTCGGCATATACGGGGCGTGGATAATATCCTAGCTGATACCTTGTCCCGTGCTCCTTGTGACTCTTGCTGAGGTTGAGGATCTCAGTAACTGGTCTCTTTCACTTTGTTTTTTCTCTCACCTTAAATATTGCTTTTCTTATGCGCCAAGAATTGCTGGAGAGGGAGATGCCAAGTGTGAGACGGGAGAGAGAACTTTGGCCGAGTACTGAGTTGGTGTTGAAGTGTGTTGGTGATGGGATTTCACTTTGTCATTCTAAATGTCTGACCTTTTTGAGAACCGGGTTATTTACTGAGGCCCTTAGGTGAGGTCCTTTTTTATTAGGGGAGGTGTCACGGTCTTACCGTGTTTTGTTTTGTTTTGTTTTTTTGATTGTTGTTCATCACTGTCTGTCTGTGATTTGTGAGATTGTGAACACCTGGGCTGGATGGGCTGTGGGTATTTAATATGCCTGTTCACTAACCAGAGGTGGTGGGGGTTGTTCGTGATTTTGATCTTGTCTTGCATCTCGCAGGTATGGGATCGTGGCAGGGGCCTTGGGGATTCGAACACCTCTACCACAATAAGATCCTCGTTTGTCCCGTCTTCCTCGTAGCCATGATTGGACCAGTCGGCGTTTGAATGTCTTCTTTCTTATTTAATTTCATTAAGTTTCCCCTAGAACTATGTAATAAATTTATATATTTGCAACCTTATTTATGTTGTGATCGCCCTTTTTGTTGCAGTTACGAGCCGAACTGTAACAGTGTGATTGCCCAATACTGTCAATGAAATAGGATCCGTGATGTGCGTGATGGTGGGTAGTGTCTGACCATTGAGTGCGTGAACTGCAATGGGTTTGTGAAGGGAGGTGATGGGGATGCGGAGGTGACACGCCAAAGATAAATCCAAAAAATTACCCTCCGCTCCGGAATCCACCAAGGCTTGACAGTCGTGAGACCCGGTTGCCCACTGAAATCTTCCCGGAAGGAGAGGATTTCCCCAATGCTGCTCCACCAGTAGCCTCCTCTCTACTGCCGGGCTTGATCTTTTAGCGGGCAGCGATTGAGGAAGTCCCCCAGCTCTACGACGCTCCCTCTCCTCCCGGGAAAACCGAGCTCTACCTACCTCGTGTTCGCTGGGTGGGCTGACCGTGTCTCTCGTGAAGAATTCCAGGTGCTCAGGTTCCCTTCGGACACGGGAGCGCTGATCCAGCCTCGAATCGACCCGTAAAACCAGTTCCATAAGTCCATTTAAATCCTTGGGCAGATCCAGAGCATAAATCTCTCGTTGGACGCGGTCAGCCAGCCCATGCAGGAATCGGTCCCACTGCGCCTCCTCGTTCCAGTGGCACTCCGCAGCCAAAGTGCGGAATTGGATCATATAATCCAGACTGTCTGAGTCGCTGCCCTTGGTCCCGCTTGCACGGTCCCTGGGAGCCTGGCTAGCGTTTCCCAGGCCGTCTCGCTGGCTCATCCATTCCATCAGACTCGGCTATGCGATTCAGTTCACCCGGCGTCCCCCCAAGTTCAGGGGCTTTCATTTCACCTCCGTGTCGAAGGAGAACGCTCCTGTGCTCCAGGAGGACGCAATAGAGCCGGTCCCTCTAGCCGATATGAAGACCGTATTCTACAGCCCGTAGTTCATTGTACCCAAGAAAGGGTAAAACCGGTCCCTTCACAGGCTGCCGTTCAAGATGCTCACGCAGAAACGCATCTTCAGGTGCATCCGTCCCCAAGATTGGTGTGCAGCGATCGACCTGAAGGACGCGTACTTTCATGTCTCGATTCTCCCTCGACACAGACCGTTTCTTAGCTTTGCGTTCGACGGACGAGCATATCAGTACAAAGTCTTACCCTTCGGGCTTGCCCTGTCACCCCGCCTCTTCACGAAGGTTGCGGAGGCGGCCATTGCTCCCATGAGAGAGCGTGATAAGGGCTCCCTGAAGTGATCCCAATTCGTCGGTTACGTCCGACATACGTCTCCGTTCCCTCCTTCAGGGAAAAAGGGTTACCATACGTAACCGAGACGTTAATTTGTTGTCCCATTTATTGACTGGCAGTTCTCCTGTTGAGGCGTTGTGTGCGCTGTGTGAACATGATGGTTATTGTAGTTCTAGACTAAATGTGAGCATTTACTCATCTCACAAAGCGCATCCCCTATCGTTCGCCTATTTTGAGTTTTGTTGCCATTGCTTCACAAAATGTCAGCTTTGATAGTGAAATGTCATTGGCTCTTGTGTGTCTGGTGACCGATCGCGTCATTACGTCAGCTTTGATAGTGAAATGTCATTGGCTCTCGTGTGTCTGGTGACCGATCGCGTCATTACGTCAGCTTTGATACTGAAATGTCATTGGCTCTTGTGTGTCTAGTGACCGATCGCGTCATTACGTCAGCTTTGATAGTGAAATGTCATTGGCTCTCGTGTGTCTCGTGACTGATCACGTCAGCTTTGATAGTGAAATGTCATTGGTTCTCGTGTTTCTCATGACCGATCGCGTCATTCCGTCAGCTTTGATAGTGAAATGTCATTGGCTCTCGTGTGTCTCGTTACCGATCGCGTCAGCTTTGATAGTGAAATGTCATTGGCTCTCGTGTGTCTCGTGACTGATCACGTCAGCTTTGATAGGGAAATGTTATTGGCTCTCGTGTGTCTCGTGACTGATCGCGTCATTACGTCAGCTTTGATAGTGAAATGTCATTGGCTGTCGTGTGTCTTGTGATCGATTGCATCATTACGTCAGCTTTGATAGTGAAATGTCATTGGCTCTCGTGTGTCTCGTGACTGATTGCGTCATTACGTCAGCTTTGATAGTGAAATGTCATTGGCTGTCGTGTGTCTTGTGATCGATCGCGTCATTACGTCAGCTTTGATAGTGAAATGTCATTGGCTCTTATGTGTCTCGTGAGCGATCGCGTCATTACGTCAGCTTTGATAGTGAAATGTCATCGACTTTCATGTGTCTCGTGACCGATCACGTCATCACGTCAACTTTGATAGTGAAATGTAATTCGCTCTTATGTTTCTCGTGACCGATCACGTAATCACGTCAGCTTTGATAGTGAAATGTCATTGGCTCTCGTGTGTCTCGTGACCGATTGCGTCATTACATCAGCTTTGATAGTGAAATATCATTGGCTCTTATGTGTCTCATGACCGATCGCGTCATTACGTCAGCTTTGATAGTGAAATGTCTTTGGCTCTCGTGTCTTGTGACCGATCACGTCATTACGTCAGCTTTGAGAGTGAAATGTCATTGGCTCTTGTGTGTCTCGTGACTGATCACGTCAGCTTTGATAGTGAAATGTCATTGGCTCTCGTGTGTCTTGTGACCGATCGCGTCATTACGTCAGCTTTGATAGTGAAATGTCATTGGCTCTCGTGTGTCTCGTGACCGATCACGTCATCACGTCAACTTTGATAGTGAAATGTAATTGGCTCTTATGTTTCTCGTGACCGATCACGTAATCACGTCAGCTTTGATAGTGAAATGTCATTGGCTCTCGTGTGTCTCGTGACCGATTGCGTCATTACGTCAGCTTTGATAGTGAAATATCATTGGCTCTTATGTGTCTCATGACCGATCGCGTCATTACGTCAGCTTTGATAGTGAAATGTCTTTGGCTCTCGTGTCTTGTGACCGATCGCGTCATTACGTCAGCTTTGAGAGTGAAATGTCATTGGCTCTTGTGTGTCTCGTGACTGATCACGTCAGCTTTGATAGTGAAATGTCATTGGCTCTCGTGTGTCTTGTGACCGATCGCGTCATTACGTCAGCTTTGATAGTGAAATGTCATTGGCTCTTGTGTGTCTCGTGACTGATTGTGTCATTACGTCAGCTTTGATAGTGAAATGTCATTGGCTCTCGTGTGTCTTGTTACCGATCGCGTTATTACGTCAGCTTTGATAGTGAAATGTCATTGGCTCTCGTTTGTCTCGTGACTGATCACGTCAGCTTTGATAGGGAAATGTTATTGGCTCTCGTGTGTCTCGTGACTGATCGCGTCATTACATCAGCTTTGATATTGAAATGTCATTGGCTGTCGTGTGTCTTGTGATCGATTGCATCATTACGTCAGCTTTGATAGTGAGATGTCATTGGCTCTCGTGTGTCTCGTGACCGATCACGTCATTACGTCAGCTTTGATAGTTAAATGTCATTGGCTCTCGTGTGTCTCGTGACCAATCGCGTCATTACGTCAGCTTTGATAGTGAAATGTCATTGGCTCTTGTGTGTCTCGTGACTGATTGTGTCATCACGTCAGCTTTGATAGTGAAATGTCATTGGCTCTTGTGTGTCTTGTTACCGATCGCGTTATTACGTCAGCTCTGATAGTGAAATGTCATTGGCTCTCGTGTGTCTCGTGACTGATCACGTCAGATTTGATAGGCAAATGTTATTGGCTCTCGTGTGTCTCGTTACTGATCGCGTCATTACGTCAGCTTTGATAGTGAAATGTCATTGGCTGTCGTGTGTCTTGTGATCGATTGCATCATTACGTCAGCTTTGATAGTGAAATGTCATTGGCTCTCGAGTGTCTCGTGACTGATCGCGTCATTACGTCAGCTTTGATAGTGAAATGTCATTGGCTGTCGTGTGTCTTGTGACCGATCGCGTCATTACGTCAGCTTTGATAGTGAAATGTCAATGGCTCTTATGTTTCTCGTGACCAATCACGTAATCACGTCAGCTTTGATAGTGAAATGTCATTGGCTCTCATGTGTCTCACGACCGATTGCGTCATTACGTCAGCTTTGATAGTGAAATATCTTTGGCTCTTATGTGTCTCATGACCGATCGCGTCATTACGTCAGCTTTGATAGTGAAATGTCTTTGGCTCTCGTGTCTTGTGACCGATCGCGTCATTACGTCAGCTTTGAGAGTGAAATGTCATTGACTCTTGTGTGTCTCGTGACTGATCACGTCAGCTTTGATATTGAAATGTCATTGGCTCTCGTGTGTCTTGTGACCGATCGCGTCATTACGTCAGCTTTGATAGTGACATGTCACTGGCTCTCGTGTGTCTCGTGACCGATCACGTCAGTACGTCAGCTTTGATAGTGAAATGTCATTGGCTCTCGTGTGTCTCGTGACCAATCGCATCATTACGTCAGCTTTGATAGTGAAATGTCATTGGCTCTTGTGTGTCTTGTGACTGATTGTGTCATTATGTCAGCTTTGATAGTGAAATGTCATTGGCTGTCGTGTGTCTTGTGATCGATTGCATCATTACGTCAGCTTTGATAGTGAAATGTCATTGGCTGTCGTGTGTCTGGTGACTGATCGTGTCATTACGTCAGCTTTGATAGTGAAATGTCATTGGCTCTCGTGTGTCTCATGACCGATCGCGTCATTACGTCATCTTTGATAGTGAAATGTCATTGGCTCTGGTGTGTCTCGTGACTGTTTGTGTCATTACGTCAGCTTTGATAGTGAAATGTCATTGGCTCTCGTGTGTCTCGTGACCAATCGCGTCATTACGTCAGCTTTGATAGTGAAATGTCATTGGCTCTGGTGTGTCTTGTGACTGATAGTGTCATTACGTCAGCTTTGATAATGAAATGTCATTGGCTCTCGTGTGTCTCATGACTGATCGCGTCATTCACTATCCTGTGCAATGCCTGAGGGAGGTTCGCTGGTGTGTGTTGCAGTATGCCAAGCAAAAGAATGAATGAATGAATGAATGAATAGAGACTTAACGATTAACTGGGAAGAACTTGGTCGAAGTCAGAAGAGTGACCAGTCGTTGCAGCCTTTGTGGGATGAAGCAAAGTGTAACCCAATTGACACCCAACGTATCCATTATGTGATACAGAACAGCTTCTTGTTCAGAAGTGTCCCTGAAAGTCAAGAGGGTCATAGTCTACAAGTCGTCATCCCAAAAGATCTCCACCAACAATTTCTCCAGTTCTCACATGATAATCCTTTAAGTGGTCATCTTGGGCGCATGAAAACATTGCGTAGACTGCTCAATGTGGTTTACTGGCCAGAAATCCGACGCGATGTGTGGAACTATTGCAAACAGTGCCAAGTTTGTCAGCAATACAAGCCTCGTATATCCAAGCTTTCCGGCACCCTTCAATCTACTCCTGTGGAAGAACCTGGATATATGGTGGGCATTGATCTTATGGTACCGTTTCCGAGGAGCATGAAGTTGAATGAGTACTTACTGGTTACTGTTGATTACTGCAGCAAGTGGGTTGAGGTGTTCCCTTTGCGATCAGCTAAGACACCTTTGATTTCTAACATCCTTATCAAAGAGATCTTTACTCGATGGGGGGAACCTACTTATTTGGTATCAGATAGAGGACCCCAATTCACCTCTCAGCTTCTGAACGCTACCTGCAGACAATGGGGGGCAATTCAAAAACTCACCACTGCATACCACCCGCAGACTAATCTGACAGAGCGGGTAAATCGAATTCTTAAGACCATGATTGCCTCATATGTTAAGGAAAATCACAGGAATTGGGACCAGTGGATCCATGAGTTCAGGTTTGCAATCAATTCATCTTGGCAGGAGAGTACCAAATATACCCTAGCGGAAATCGCTCTAGGACGCAAGTTGAAAGGACCTCTTGAACTGTTTCAATATCGTTCACCCGATCCTGATCAATCTGCATATGAAGTTATTGAACGTCAGCAATCACTTCTGGATAGAGTACGGGAGAATGTCACGAGACCCCAGAGCAGACAACAGAAATACCACAATCTGAAGAGGAAGCAAGAAACTTTCCAGGAAGGGGAACTCGTATGGGTTCGTGCTCTCCCGTTGTCTCGTGCAGGGGATGCATTTATGGGCAAACTAGCTCCCAAATGGTGTGGGCCTGCCAAAGTTTTAAAACAGTTGAATAAAGTAAACTATAGAGTTGAGATGTTAGCTGATCCTAAGCAAGTTGAAACCTACCATGTAGAAAATCTGAAAAGGTTTTACGGCCAGGTCAGGCCTTTTTCTGGAAGGGGGAGTGTGTAACAGTTCCAGTAAACTGTTACCTGTGTTCCATGTTGAATGTAAGGTGTAATTTTACTCCTGGCTTTTAGAGGGCGCTAATGAGTTATTATGGGGAGATTTCTCTGAGCCAGAAGGTAAAAGGAATCAGGGGCTGTTTCCGAAATCGCCCCCTATACCCTCATTCACTATTCCCTACATTAGTCCACTGATATAGTCCACTTCGAAAACGAGTGAGTAATTTCGGACACTAAGTGCGCCGGAAAGGCTGCCGTTTTTGCAGTTTGTGCTTGCTGTTTGGCAGCTCCAGTAATAATGAAAATATTTATCCTGAACTCTGCCACGGAAACTAGCATGTAACCTTAATCAAACAATATAATAATCATCTTAAAAAGGATAATTTATACCTGTATGCATGATATTGGGCTGGACCAGTGCGGTTCGGAAGATGAATGGATGATTGATTCAGCTGTGGGCACTTTTTGAGGGAACAGCCATTTAGTGGTGCCCGAAACCATAGTGGACGTTATTAAGTGCCCTCATTCAATCCCACAATGCACCACAATAACGAGTTTGCAACCGATGTATGCTCGACGGCTAGAGAATACCCATAATGCACTGTGAGAGTCGCGCCGTGCATTGAATGAATTCCCGCGTTTCGCCAGGAGATGGCATCGACTCACACACTTTTTAAGACCAATGATATTGGGCCCACTCACTTGTATCGTCTCTAATTGAGCACGTCTGTTTACATACCCTGATAAACACTGATTAAACGCGTTAGAAGCTTTATTTTCACTTTTCTAGTATTTTCTTCATATTCATAGAAAATAAATTCCTTTCCGATCTGATATATGATGGAAAAAAGGATCAGTGCGAGTTTGGCAAAAGGGCGGATTCGAACCACTGATCAAATTGCGTCAAATTTTAACACCATGCGTCTTACCCCTACACTATTGCTACTGGTTCGTCAACCAGACGTTTAAACAAGCCGATATATTTAAATATATTTCTATGTAAATTGCATCTACTCCAGTAAAATGTTTCTGTTAGAGGACCCACCGACATTTTTTTTGCTTCTGACGCCCATAATATAAATAGTAGCCTACTATAAAGTATGAAATATATAGGCCTACTATACTATATATATATATTATACTATATACATATAATTGTTATTTTTTAATTAAATGCTTATTACTTTATTATTACCCTTTCCAAGTAAGTTCAGTGCCACACAAGTAAAGAGTTATAGGGTTAACTTTAAGCTTGTTGGCTCGTTTTTGGAGTAGTGGAGTAATGGAGAATGAGGGTACATAGGGCGAATCGGACAGCGGTAAGTTCATTCATCAGGGCGCAGCTCTCACAGTGCGTTGAGAGTACACCGTCTGGTTGAGTGAGAGAACGATTCAAAAGCATAAGGAGTTGTTTCTCGTTTGCTCTCGAAATGCTCTCGCGGGACTTTGCTGTCATACGCCGATCGGGCATCGAACAAGCATATTCTCCAGCGCGTACATCTACTGTACACTCGTTATTGCGGTGCATGGTGGGATTGAATGAGTGCACTCAAAAACGTCCACTATTGTTTCGGACACCACTACAAATGGATGTTCACTCAAATAGTGCCCTATTTAAGGGTATAGGGGGCGATTTCGAACACAGCCAGGGAGTATGTGTAGGGTATACCTGTTAGCTGGGAGTGTTTGCTCTTACCATGCTGCCTTGTGGAAAACCCTTGTTGAGGAACCTTTGGGTTCTACTTCTCAATAGGGGTTTGATATCTGCTTGATTTTGAGGACATCTCAACCGGATCAAGCTTGTAATTTATTTTCTTCAAGTACACTTGGGATGATGATTGAACTCTTATGAGCTGGACACTTTACACTTTTTCTCTGGATCAACCTTTATTGGATAAACTCGGACTACATGCTTCTAACATCAACAATGGTGTGATGAACCAGAGACCTTGGGGGGAATTTTGGGTGGACATTTATAAGATCTTGTTTCAGGTGGTGAAAGATTGATTCTGCTTCAAGGAATGTTATTACAACTCTTATACTATACTCAAATGGAGTATTCTTTTGATAAAGGAAATATATTATGGTATTAAGTGGTGATTGATCCATCCTCATTTATTTATGTGACTTGACATAAGTGTTACAGCGTCATTACGTCAGCTTTGATAGTGAAATGTCTTTGGCTCTCGTGTGTCTCGTGACTGATTGTGTCATTACGTCAGCTTTGATAGTGAAATGTCATTGGCTCTCGTGTGTCTCGTGACTGATTGTGTCATTACGTCAGCTTTGATAGTGAAATGTAATTGGCTCTCGTGTGTCTGGTGACCGATCGCGTCATTACGTCAGCTTTGATAGTGAATTGTCTTTGGCTCTCGTGTGTCTGGTGACCGATTGCGTCATTACATCAGCTTTGATAGTGAAATGTCATTGGCTCTTGTGTGTCTCGTGACCGATCGCGTCATTACGTCAGCTTTGATAGTGAAATGTCATTGGCTCTCGTGTGTCTGGTGACCGATCGTGTCATTACGTAAGCTTTGATAGTGAAATGTCATTGGCTCTTGTGTGTCTGGTGTGGGATTACAAATTTTAGAAAGTACATTGCATTTAGCATTTTAGGTAAAAATGATGATGTCAGATGAATTAGTCTGCTATGCAAATCTCCCAGACCTGTTTTACTGATTTCAAAGGATCTAGCAAGAGTCTCCTTTCCTGCCAGAACTGTTATTCTCTATTGTGTTTTAAATAAGTCAGAGCCCACCTTTTGGGAGCCCAGACGTTACCCCTTTTTGTCTTTAATGGCTCTTTGGCCTGGCTAGTATCAGCATACGAATAGGTATGCTGATTCAATGGGACTGGTAGGGATTTCATAGTAGGGTGTGTCTTTTACCTACACAACATATGCATTCCTTTGTTTGAATGTCTCCTCCTCTGCTGTATAACCACTTCCCATGAAATGTAGATAAATTGCATTTATCTTGTGCTGTTAAGATCAGACTGTTTTCGGACGACCTGCAGCACAGAGTTCTCATTAAAAGAATCATTCTATCTTGATCCGAAGTCTCCTGGTCTATTCTTCAACAAACAACTGAAGTTCACAACAGATGGTGCCTTGTGACCCGGATATAGTTTCCAGCTTCCTCACCTAAAATCCAGATTGAAACTTCAAGCTCAAAGATAAAGATCTGCCTACGTTCCAGACTGAAATCCAGAGCGAAACTTCCAGCTGAAGATTTTCCAGACTGAATCTTTCAACCAAGGGTTGCGGTGAGTGCTGCTCTATCCAAAAGAACCTTAAAAGACCAGTACAAATTTGTTTATCCTCTGGCTGCCAGGGAAGAGTTAACGGATGGCTGTAGGGTTTGGTTAACTAAGTTATCCTCTGTTGTCAAACAGTAGAGATTAGCCTCACAAACTAATAATTGTTCTGTTTGAAATAGGGACGATTAGCATTTAGCTAATATTTGTGTTTTGTGTTACCCTCTAATTCTGTTTGAAATAGGGAAGATTAGCATTTAGCTAATATTTGTGTTACCCTCTAAAAAGTTTGTTTTTAGGGATGAGTTATCCTCTGTTTAAACAGGGAAGTTATTAGCCTCACAAACTAATAATTGTTCTGTTTTAAATTGGGAAGATTAGCATTTAGCTAATATTTGTGTTACCCTCTAAAAAGTTTGTTTTTAGGGATGAGTTATCCTCTGTTTTCAAGTAGGGAAGTTATTAGCCTCACAAACTAATAATTGTTCTGTTTGAAATAGGGAAGATTAGCATTTAGCTAATATTTGTGTTACCCTCTAAAAAGTTTTGTTTTTAGAGATGAGTCATCCTCTGTTTCAAGCAGGGAAGATTAACATTTGGTTAGTATGTGTGTTTGTCCTCTGTTTTGTCAAAGAAAGTTAACAATAGTTGAGCTGTGTTAACAAGAAATGATCAGAGAAGTCAGTGTTTGTGTGTGTGTGGTAACAAAGAAATTCAAAAAATGTTTAGAAAGAATGCTAGACTGACCCCCACAACTGAAAAAGGTGGTCTCGCAGCTCCTTTGTGGACAGACAGTGATTTCATATCACAGTTAGGAGTGCAGATGAATTTAATTGTCACTGAGAAAGTTAGACAAAAACTAATTCAGAAATATGAGATCCATCCAGACAAGAATTGGTCGATTGATGAATGTAAAAAAGTTTTAGGAGCATGTATTCGCAAGAACAATGTGAAAGGCATTATTTGTTGTCACAGAGAATTTGGTTTAGCGCTAGCTAGGCAACAGTCTCAGCAGATCTCAGAGCTAGAGAAACGGAACAAAGAACTCTGTGCTAGAGTAGCTTCTTTGACTAAGAAATTGAACCTCAACAAAGCTGAAGAGAAAACTGATGTGAATGAAGTTAGTCAGACTGATTACGCTAATCCTGACTTGCAAGCTTTCTTTGAAACAGATGTAGCCATTCAATCAGTATCTGATGTGCCTGTTGATTCAGTGAAATTTACCGTCACAGCCCGGAACATTGTTTTACAGCGTGCACCAGTCACAAACCCATCCTCATGTATGATGTCAGCAATGACTGAAGTTTTGTTAGAGGATGAAATGACTCATGATTGTGTTACGGTTACATACGCAACTACGAATGAAATAGCAGAAACTCCCATTGAGAATGCAGAATTAGAGTTGTTTGTTGATGGTTCAGCTCAAGTGATTGAAGGTAACATTACAGCAGCTGCAGTGTTGGGTCAGGGAAGGAAAACCTGGACTCATGTGTCACACTGTAAAGTTGTTCCCCCACCAACAGGGATAAGGTAGGACACGAATCAGTGAGGAGCCCAGGAAAGAACTGAATGCAACAGGTCTTCCATCAACATAATCAAGACTGCCTTGCTACTACTTGCGACTAGTAGCCTTGCTACTACAAGATTGCCTTGCTACAAGATTGCCTTGCGACATCGCACAAAGTGTAGACTCCAGAAACAACATATTCTTAGAGCTGATGAATATGTCAAGAAACACCTTGTTTGCTGGAAAGAACGTTTGCATGCCACACCTGCCTTCAGTAGCAGCAGGAATCCTATGGGTGGCACATGATGGGAGGAACGCCTGTATATAACATCCTGCTCAGCCAATTCAATGGCAGGTGCACCCTGGTTGCTCTCCTACCACCAACACAGAAGATGGCTGCATTCAAGGACTCACTTATGCACAAACATGGTGGTCAATCCAACAAGACATTCTTGATCTTTCAGCAAAATTACATCAGATGACTGAAGATAATTCTTCATGGTTCGGAAACCTGTAAGGTCAACAAAGAACTCACAAGGACTGTTCCAACCACAAAAGAATATTGCCCGTAATGAACTTCACGGACCCTAGTGGCATGTTTGTTTCTGTGGCAGCATGCCATTCGTCACTACAGACAATCAACACAGAGCAAGTGAAATGTGCCTGTAACTTTTTCCAAGTTACATGACTAGACGATGGGGCTTATGCTAAAAAACATAAGCTATAGAATGAACTGATGAAGGTTTAAATTTGTATTATGTGGGAGTTATTAGAACTCCCAAAGGGGGGAATTGTGGGATTACAAATTTTAGAAAGTACATTGCATTTAGCATTTTAGGTAAAAATGATGATGTCAGATGAATTAGTTCGCTATGCAAATCTCCCAGACCTGTTTTACTGATTTCAAAGGATCTAGCAAGAGTCTCCTTTCCTGCCAGAACTGTTATTCTCTATTGTGTTTTAAATGAGTCAGAGCCCACCTTTTGGGAGCCCAGACGTTACCCCTTTTTGTCTTTAATGGCTCTTTGGCCTGGCTAGTATCAGCATACGAATAGGTATGCTGATTCAATGGGACTGGTAGGGATTTCATAGTAGGGTGTGTCTTTTACCTACACAACATATGCATTCCTTTGTTTGAATGTCTCCTCCTCTGCTGTATAACCACTTCCCATGAAATGTAGATAAATTGCATTTATCTTGTGCTGTTGAGATCAGACTGTTTTCGGACGACCTGCAGCACAGAGTTCTCATTAAAATAATCATTCTGTCTTGATCCGAAGTCTCCTGGTCTATTCTTCAACAAACAACTGAAGTTCACAACAGATGGTGACCGATTGCGTCATTATGTCAGCTTTGATAGTGAAGTGTCATTGGCTCTCGTGTCTCATTACCGATCGCGTCTTTACCTCATCTTTGATAGTGAAATGTAATTGGCTCTGGTGTGTCTCGTGACTGATTGTATCATTACGTCAGCTTTGATAGAGAAATGTCATTGGCTCTGGTGTGTCTTGTGACTGATTGTGTCATTACGTCAGCTTTGATAGTGAAATGTCTTTGGCTCTCGTGTGTCTCGTGACTGATTGTGTCATTATGTCAGCTTTGATAGTGAAATGTCATTGGCTGTTGTGTGTCTCGTGACCGATCGCGTCATTACGTCTGCTTTGATAGTGAAGTGTCATTGGCTCTCGTGTCTCATTACCGATCGCGTCTTTACCTCATCTTTGATAGTGAAATGTAATTGGCTCTGGTGTGTCTCGTGACTGATTGTGTCATTACGTCAGCTTTGATAGAGAAATGTCATTGGCTCTGGTGTGTCTTGTGACTGATTGTGTCATTACGTCAGCTTTGATAGTGAAATGTCTTTGGCTCTCGTGTGTCTCGTGACTGATTGTGTCATTATGTCAGCTTCGATAGTGAAATGTCATTGGCTGTTGTGTGTCTGGTGACCGATCGCGTCATAACGTCAGCTTTGATAGTTAAATGTCATTGGCTGTCGTGTGTCTGGTGACCGATCGGGTCATTACGTCAGCTTTGATAGTGAAATGTCATTGGCTCTCGTGTGTCTCATGACCGATCGCGTTATTACGTCAGCTTTGATAGTGAAATGTCATTGGTTCTTGTGTGTCTTGTGACTGATTATGTCATTACGTCAGCTTTGATAGTGAAATGTCTTTGGCTCTCCTGTGTCTCGTGACTGTTTGTGTCATTACGTCAGCTTTGATAGTGAAATGTCATTGGCTCTCGTGTGTCTCGTGACCAATCGCGTCATTACGTCAGCTTTGATAGTGAAATGTCATTGGCTCTCATGTGTCTCGTGACCGATCGCGTCATTACGTCAGCATTGATAGTGAAATGTCATTGGCTGTCGTGTGTCTCGTGACCGATCGCGTCATTACGTCAGCTTTGATAGTGAAATGACATTGGCTCTCGTGTGTCTGGTGACCGATCGCATCATTACATCAGCTTTGATAGTGTAATGTCATTGGCTGTCGTGTGTCTCGTGACTGATTGTGTCATTACGTCAGCTTTGATAGTGAAATGTCATTGGCTCTCGTGTGTCTCGTGACCGATCACGTCATCACGTCAGCTTTGATAGTGAAATGTCATTGGCTGTCGTGTGTCTTGTGACTGATTATGTCATCACGTCAGCTTTGATAGTGAAATGTCTTTGGATCTCCTGTGTCTCGTGACCGATCGCGTCATTACGTCAGCTTTGATAGTGAAATGTCATTGGCTCTCGTGTGTCTGGTGACCGATCGCGTCATTACGTCAGCTTTGATAGTGAAATGTCATTGGCTCTCGTGTGTCTGGTGACCGATCGCGTCATTACGTCAGCTTTGATAGTGAAATGTCATTTGCTCTCGTGACTGATCACGTCAGCTTTGATTGTGAAATGTCATTGGCCCTCGTGTGTCTCGTGACCGATCGCGTCTACGTCAGCTTTGATTGTGAAATTGCATTGGCTCTCGTGTGTCTCGTGACCGATTGCATCATTACGTCAGCTTTGATAGTTAAATGGCATTGGCTCTCGTGACTGATCACTTTAGCTTTGATTGTGAAATTGCATTGGCTCTCGTGTGTCTCGTGACCAATCGCGTCATTACGTCAGCTTTGATAGTGAAATGTCATTGGCTCTCGTGACTGATCACGTCAGCTTTGACAGTGAAATGTCATTGGCTCTCGTGTGTCTTGCGACCGATCGCGTCATTACGTCAGCTTTGATAGTGAAATGTCATTGGCTCTCGTGTGTCTCATGACAGATCGCGTCATTACGTCAGCTTTGATAGTGAAATGTCATTGGCTCTTATGTGTCCCGTGACCGATCTCGTCATTACGTCAGCTTTGATAGTGAAATGTCATTGGCTCTGGTGTGTCTCGTGACTGATTGTGTCATTACGTCAGCTTTGATAGTGAAATGTCATTGGCTCTGGTGGGTCTCGTGACTGATTGTGTCATTACGTCAGCTTTGATAGAGAAATGTCATTGGCTCTGGTGTGTCTTGTGACTGATTGTGTCATTACGTCAGCTTTGATAGTGAAATGTCTTTGGCTCTCGTGTGTCTCGTGACTGATTGTGTCATTATGTCAGCTTTGATAGTGAAATGTCATTGGCTGTTGTGTGTCTCGTGACCGATCGCGTCATTACGTCTGCTTTGATAGTGAAGTGTCATTGGCTCTCGTGTCTCATTACCGATCGCGTCTTTACCTCATCTTTGATAGTGAAATGTAATTGGCTCTGGTGTGTCTCGTGACTGATTGTGTCATTACGTCAGCTTTGATAGAGAAATGTCATTGGCTCTGGTGTGTCTTGTGACTGATTGTGTCATTACGTCAGCTTTGATAGTGAAATGTCTTTGGCTCTCGTGTGTCTCGTGACTGATTGTGTCATTATGTCAGCTTCGATAGTGAAATGTCATTGGCTGTTGTGTGTCTGGTGACCGATCGCGTCATAACGTCAGCTTTGATAGTTAAATGTCATTGGCTGTCGTGTGTCTGGTGACCGATCGGGTCATTACGTCAGCTTTGATAGTGAAATGTCATTGGCTCTCGTGTGTCTCATGACCGATCGCGTTATTACGTCAGCTTTGATAGTGAAATGTCATTGGTTCTTGTGTGTCTTGTGACTGATTATGTCATTACGTCAGCTTTGATAGTGAAATGTCTTTGGCTCTCCTGTGTCTCGTGACTGTTTGTGTCATTACGTCAGCTTTGATAGTGAAATGTCATTGGCTCTCGTGTGTCTCGTGACCAATCGCGTCATTACGTCAGCTTTGATAGTGAAATGTCATTGGCTCTCATGTGTCTCGTGACCGATCGCGTCATTACGTCAGCATTGATAGTGAAATGTCATTGGCTGTCGTGTGTCTCGTGACCGATCGCGTCATTACGTCAGCTTTGATAGTGAAATGACATTGGCTCTCGTGTGTCTGGTGACCGATCGCATCATTACATCAGCTTTGATAGTGTAATGTCATTGGCTGTCGTGTGTCTCGTGACTGATTGTGTCATTACGTCAGCTTTGATAGTGAAATGTCATTGGCTCTCGTGTGTCTCGTGACCGATCACGTCATCACGTCAGCTTTGATAGTGAAATGTCATTGGCTGTCGTGTGTCTTGTGACTGATTATGTCATCACGTCAGCTTTGATAGTGAAATGTCTTTGGATCTCCTGTGTCTCGTGACCGATCGCGTCATTACGTCAGCTTTGATAGTGAAATGTCATTGGCTCTCGTGTGTCTGGTGACCGATCGCGTCATTACGTCAGCTTTGATAGTGAAATGTCATTGGCTCTCGTGTGTCTGGTGACCGATCGCGTCATTACGTCAGCTTTGATAGTGAAATGTCATTTGCTCTCGTGACTGATCACGTCAGCTTTGATTGTGAAATGTCATTGGCCCTCGTGTGTCTCGTGACCGATCGCGTCTACGTCAGCTTTGATTGTGAAATTGCATTGGCTCTCGTGTGTCTCGTGACCGATTGCATCATTACGTCAGCTTTGATAGTTAAATGGCATTGGCTCTCGTGACTGATCACTTTAGCTTTGATTGTGAAATTGCATTGGCTCTCGTGTGTCTCGTGACCAATCGCGTCATTACGTCAGCTTTGATAGTGAAATGTCATTGGCTCTCGTGACTGATCACGTCAGCTTTGACAGTGAAATGTCATTGGCTCTCGTGTGTCTTGCGACCGATCGCGTCATTACGTCAGCTTTGATAGTGAAATGTCATTGGCTCTCGTGTGTCTCATGACAGATCGCGTCATTACGTCAGCTTTGATAGTGAAATGTCATTGGCTCTTATGTGTCCCGTGACCGATCTCGTCATTACGTCAGCTTTGATAGTGAAATGTCATTGGCTCTGGTGTGTCTCGTGACTGATTGTGTCATTACGTCAGCTTTGATAGTGAAATGTCATTGGCTCTGGTGGGTCTCGTGACTGATTGTGTCATTACGTCAGCTTTGATAGTGAAATGTCATTGGCTCTGGTGTGTCTCGTGACTGATCGTGTCATTACGTCAGCTTTGATAGTGAAATGTCATTGGCTCTCGTGTGTCTCGTGACTGATCGCGTCATTACGTCAGCTTTGATAGTGAAATGTCATTGGCTCTGGTGTGTCTCGTGACTGATCGCGTCATTACGTCAGCTTTGATAGTGAAATGTCATTGGCTCTCGTGTGACTTGTTACCGATCGCGTCATTACATCAGCTTTGATTGTGAAATGTCATTAGCTCTCGTGTGACTTGTTACCGATCGCGTCATTACGTCAGCTTTGATAGTGAAATGTCATTGGCTCTCGTGTGTCTCGTGACCGATCGTGTCATTACGTCAGCTTTGATAGTGAAATGTCATTGGCTCTCGTTTGTCTCATGACCGATCGTGTCATTACGTCAGCTTTGATAGTGAAATGTCTTTGGCTCTCGTGTGTCTCGTGACTGATCGCGTCATTACGTCAGCTTTGATAGTGAAATGTCTTTGGCTCTCGTGTGTCTCGTGACCGATCGCGTCATTACGTCAGCTTTGATAGTGAAATGTCATTGGCTCTCGTGTGTCTCGTGACTGATTGTGTCATTACGTCAGCTTTGATAGTGAAATGTAATTGGCTCTTGTGTGTCTGGTGACCGATCGCGTCATTACGTCAGCTTTGATAGTGAAATGTCATTGGCTCTCGTGTGTCTCGTGACTGATTGTATCATTACGCAAGCTTTGATAGTGAAATGTAATTGGCTCTCTTGTGTCTCGTGACCATTCGCATCATTACGTCAGCCTTGATAGTGAAATGTCATTGGCTCTCGTGTGTCTGGTGACTGATCGCGTCATTACGTCAGATTTGAAAGTGAAATGTCATTGGCTCTCGTGTGTCTGGTGACCGATCGCGTCATTATAGGTGTGTTCGACATCGGCTGCGGCTGGATGCAACTGATCGGCGAGAGTAGCTGCGTGCAGGCGGGGAGGAGCTGCAAACGGAGACGGGAAGTCGGACACTTTCTGCTTCCCGCAGTGACGCTCGCGCTGTGTTTGCATACTTTATCAGCTGAAGTGAAATAAATGCAATATTTGGCAATACACAGATGTTTCAGAGACATTATTGTTATGTAATACTTCATGTACTGCTTAAGGTGTTTGTACAAGAATAAAGTTCAACATATATGCCTACACTATCAATGAAGTGGGGTCTATGTTTTTAATCAGTTATATTTTGATAAACATGACAATATAACATCGCGACTACATGAAAGCAGGTTTTACTGTTATAAAAAACAGATTTGTGTGCATTAGTGGAGCTGAAGGTTTTAGAATAAACACGAAACACACGTGATCGCTGTCATGTGGTGAATCTGGCCAATCGTGGAACGGCTGTGTCGTCATCAGAGCCCCTGCAGCCTCGAGCAGCTGCTCTGGAGAAACTGCACCGGCTGTGCTCTCGAAACGCTCTCGCGGCACTTTGCTGACATACGTCACTGTCACGTGGCGTCGCGCTGCCTCAAGTCGGACAAAATTTCTAACCGGCATGCACTGCTTCTAGTCAGCCGCCGATCTGTCTGCGCATCGCTGGGTGAAGTCGAACAAGCCTTATGTCAGCTTTGATAGTGAAATGTCTTTGGCTCTCGTGTGTCTTGTGACCGATCGCGTCATTACGTCAGCTTTGATGGTGAAATGTCATTGGCTCTCGTGTGTCTCGTGACCGATCACGTCATTACGTCAGCTTTGAAAATGAAATGTTATTGGCTCTCATGTGTCTCGTGACCGATCGCGTCATTACGTCAGCATTGATAGTGAAATGTCATTGGCTGTCGTGTGTCTCGTGACCGATCGCGTCATTACGTCAGCTTTGATAGTGAAATGACATTGGCTCTCGTGTGTCTGGTGACCGATCACATCATTACATCAGCTTTGATAGTGTAATGTCATTGGCTGTCGTGTGTCTCGTGACTGATTGTGTCATTACGTCAGCTTTGATAGTGAAATGTCATTGGCTCTCGTGTGTCTCGTGACCGATCACGTCATCACGTCAGCTTTGATAGTGAAATGTCATTGGCTGTCGTGTGTCTCGTGACTGATTGTGTCATTACGTCAGCTTTGATAGTGAAATGTCATTGGCTGTCGTGTGTCTTGTGACTGATTATGTCATCACGTCAGCTTTGATAGTGAAATGTCTTTGGATCTCCTGTGTCTCGTGACCGATCGCGTCATTACGTCAGCTTTGATAGTGAAATGTCATTGGCTCTCGTGTGTCTGGTGACCGATCGCGTCATTACGTCAGCTTTGATAGTGAAATGTCATTTGCTCTCGTGACTGATCTCGTCAGCTTTGATTGTGAAATGTCATTGGCCCTCGTGTGTCTCGTGACCGATCGCGTCTACGTCAGCTTTGATTGTGAAATTGCATTGGCTCTCGTGTGTCTCGTGACCGATTGCATCATTACGTCAGCTTTGATAGTTAAATGGCATTGGCTCTCGTGACTGATCACGTCAGCTTTGATTGTGAAATTGCATTGGCTCTCGTGTGTCTCGTGACCAATCGCGTCATTACGTCAGCTTTGATAGTGAAATGTCATTGGCTCTCGTGACTGATCACGTCAGCTTTGACAGTGAAATGTCATTGGCTCTCGTGTGTCTTGCGACTGATCGTGTCATTACGTCAGCTTTGATTGTGAAATTGCATTGGCTCTCGTGTGTCTGGTGACCGATCGCGTCATTACGTCAGCTTTGATAGTGAAATGTCATTGGCTCTCGTGTGTCTCATGACAGATCGCGTCATTACGTCAGCTTTGATAGTGAAATGTCATTGGCTCTTATGTGTCTCGTGACCGATCTCGTCATTACGTCAGCTTTGATAGTGAAATGTCATTGGCTCTGGTGTGTCTCGTGACTGATTGTGTCATTACGTCAGCTTTGATAGTGAAATGTCATTGGCTCTGGTGGGTCTCGTGACTGATTGTGTCATTACGTCAGCTTTGATAGTGAAATGTCATTGGCTCTGGTGTGTCTCGTGACTGATCGCGTCATTACGTCAGCTTTGATTGCGGAATGTCATTGGCTCTCGTGTGACTTGTTACCGATCGCGTCATTACGTCAGCTTTGATAGTGAAATGTCATTGGCTCTCGTTTGTCTCATGACCGATCGTGTCATTACGTCAGCTTTGATAGTGAAATGTCTTTGGCTCTCGTGTGTCTCGTGACTGATCGCGTCATTACGTCAGCTTTGATAGTGAAATGTCTTTGGCTCTCCTGTGTCTCGTGACCGATCGCGTCATTACGTCAGCATTGATAGTAAAATGTCATTGGCTCTCGTGTATCTGGTGACTGATTGTGGCATTACGTCTGCTTTGATAGTGAAATGTCTTTGGCTCTCGTGTGTCTCGTGACCGATCGCGTCATTACGTCAGCATTGATAGTAAAATGTCATTGGCTCTCGTGTATCTGGTGACTGATTGTGGCATTACGTCTGCTTTGATAGTGAAATGTCTTTGGCTCTCGTGTGTCTCGTGACTGATTGTGTCATTACGTCAGCTTTGATAGTGAAATGTAATTGGCTCTTGTGTGTCTGGTGACCGATCGCGTCATTACGTCAGCTTTGATAGTGAAATGTCATTGGCTCTCGTGTGTCTCGTGACTGATTGTATCATTACGCAAGCTTTGATAGTGAAATGTAATTGGCTCTCTTGTGTCTCGTGACCATTCGCATCATTACGTCAGCCTTGATAGTGAAATGTCATTGGCTCTCGTGTGTCTGGTGACCGATCGCGTCATTACGTCAGATTTGAAAGTGAAATGTCATTGGCTCTCGTGTGTCTGGTGACCGATCGCGTCATTATAGGTGTGTTCGACATCGGCTGCGGCTGGATGCAACTGATCGGCGAGAGTAGCTGCGTGCAGGCGGGGAGGAGCTGCAAACGGAGACGGGAAGTCGGACACTTTCTGCTTCCCGCAGTGACGCTCGCGCTGTGTTTGCATACTTTATCAGCTGAAGTGAAATAAATGCAATATTTGGCAATACACAGATGTTTCAGAGACATTATTGTTATGTAATACTTCATGTACTGCTTAAGGTGTTTGTACAAGAATAAAGTTCAACATATATGCCTACACTATCAATGAAGTGGGGTCTATGTTTTTAATCAGTTATATTTTGATAAACATGACAATATAACATCGCGACTACATGAAAGCAGGTTTTACTGTTATAAAAAACAGATTTGTGTGCATTAGTGGAGCTGAAGGTTTTAGAATAAACACGAAACACACGTGATCGCTGTCATGTGGTGAATCTGGCCAATCGTGGAACGGCTGTGTCGTCATCAGAGCCCCTGCAGCCTCGAGCAGCTGCTCTGGAGAAACTGCACCGGCTGTGCTCTCGAAACGCTCTCGCGGCACTTTGTTGACATACGTCACTGTCACGTGGCGTCGCGCTGCCTCAAGTCGGACAAAATTTCTAACCGGCATGCACTGCTTCTAGTCAGCCGCCGATCTGTCTGCGCATCGCTGGGTGAAGTCGAACAAGCCTTATGTCAGCTTTGATAGTGAAATGTCTTTGGCTCTCGTGTGTCTTGTGACCGATCGCGTCATTACGTCAGCTTTGATGGTGAAATGTCATTGGCTCTCGTGTGTCTCGTGACCGATCACGTCATTACGTCAGCTTTGATAATGAAATGTCATTGGCTCTCGTGTGTCTTGTGACCGATCGCGTCATTACGTCAGCTTTGATGGTGAAATGTCATTGGCTCTCGTGTGTCTCGTGACCGATCACGTCATTACGTCAGCTTTGATAGTGAAATGTCATTGGCTCTCGTGTGTCTCATGACCGATCGCATCTTTACATCCGCTTTGATAATGAAATGTCATTGGCTCTTGTGACTGATCACGTCAGCTTTGATTGTGGAATTGCATTGGCTCTTGTGTGTCTCGTGACCAATCGTGTCATTACGTCAGCTTTGATAGTGAAATGTCATTGGCTCTCGTGACTGATCACGTCAGCTTTGATAGTGAAATGTCATTGGCTGTCGTGTGTCTCGTGACCGATCGCGTCATTACGTCAGCTTTGATAGTGAAATGTCATTGGCTCTCGTGTGTCTCGTGACCGATCGCGTCATTACGTCAGCTTTGATATTGAAATGTAATTGGCTCTCGTGTGTGTGGTGACCGATCGCGTCATTACGTCAGCTTTGATAGTGAAATGTCATTTGCTCTCGTGACTGATCACGTCAGCTTTGATTGTGAAATTGCATTGGCTCTCGTGTGTCTCGTGACCGATCGCATCATTACGTCAGCTTTGACAGTGAAATGTCATTGGCTGTTGTGTGTCTCGTGACCGATCGCGTCATTACGTCAGCTTTGATTGTGAAATGTCATTGGCTCTCGTGTGTCTCGTGACCGATCGCGTCATTACGTCAGCTTTGATAGTGAAATGTCATTGGCTCTCGTGTGTCTCGTGACCGATCGCGTCATTACGTCAGCCTTGATAGTGAAATGTCTTTGGCTCTCGTGTGTCTCCTGACCGATTGCATCATTACGTCAGCTTTGATAGTGAAATGGCATTGGCTCTCGTGACTGATCACGTCAGCTTTGATTGTGAAATTGCATTGGCTCTCGTGTGTCTCGTGACTGATTATGTCATTACGTCAGCTTTGAGAGAGAAATGTCATTGGCTCTCCTGTGTCTCGTGACCGATCGCGTCATTAGGCTTGTTTGAGATGCGCCTTGCCTCGTCTGAAATATAGGCGGCTGCAGTGAGGGGAGGAGTGAAAAAAGTGCAGGCAAGACGGACAGTTCTCTCTTCTCGTAGTGGATCAGAGGCTGCTAGATCAAAGGCGGATATCGCGGGATTCACACTTGTGCGCTTTGTTGCTGATAAACTGGACGTAATTTAAGTTCTGTTACTTTTATATGAAAATAAATATTTTGAACAAGACACCCAAAGTTTTTGTTATTTATTTCCATTCGAAAGACGTGTTTAACAATCATTTTTACTTTAATTAGGCCTACATACATGTCTTTATATATATTCTTTTTATAAATATGACAACAATCACATAACCCACAGAGAGATCTCCTTTGTTAGAGAGTTTGGGAATATTCACACATAAAAACATAATATCAGAGTTTTAAAATCAAACATTAAAAAAAAGAACCATACATCACGGTTGTTTAAACCAATAAGCATTAAGCTGTGTCGTCAGTAGTCGTTTCCCATCATGCTTTTGCTCAGCGCAGTCGGTGGAGAGCAACTGCGCTCGACTGCAGAATCCGACACATCCGCCTTTCGCTCGCGAGAGTTTTTTGACACACGTCAGCATGACATCAGAGCAAGGCGGACCGCCCTCGGACACATTTCAAACCGGCATGCATCTCGCGCTGATCACCGGTGATCGGTTCTGCGCAGATTTCGCTCATTTCATGTGTGTCTCGTGACCGATCGCGTCATTACTTCAGCTTTGATAGTGAAATGTCATTGGCTCTCGTGACTGATCACGTCAGCTTTGATTGTGAAATGTCATTGGCTCTCGTGTGTCTCGTGGCCGATCGCTTCATTACGTCAGCTTTGATAGTGAAATGTCATTGGCTCTCGTGTGTCTCGTGACCGATTGCATCATTATGTCAGCTTTGATTGTGATTTTGCATTGGCTCTCGTGTGTCTCGTGACTGATTGTGTCATTACGTCAGCTTTGATAGTGAAATGTCATTGGCTCTTGTGTGTCTCGTGACTGATCGAGCCATTATGTCAGCTTTAATAGTGAAATGTCATTGGCTCTCGTGTGTCTCGTGACTGATTGTGTCATTACGTCAGCTTTGATAGTGAAATGTCATTGGCTCTCGTGTGTCTCGTGACCGATCGCGTCATTACGTCATCTTTGATAGTGAAATGGCATTGGTTCTCGTGTGTCTCGTGACCGATTGTGTCATCACGTCAGCTTTGAGTGTGAAATGTCATTGGCTCTCGTGTGTCTCGTGAACGATTGTGTCATTATGTCAGCTTTGATTGTGAAATTGCATTGGCTCTCGTGTGTCTCGTGACCGATCGCATCATTATGTCAGCTTTGATTGTGATTTTGCATTGGCTGTCGTATGTCTCATGACCGATTGCGTCAATGCTAGAGTCGGTGTATCTTTTGAATGAGATATGAGTGTGTGCGTTCACGGAGCGGCGGGATCATCTTTTCAGCGATTAAAACTTCAAGATCAACTCTGTTCTTTACATAAAGATATCGTATGACTTCAGAAGACTTGGAATGCAACATGAGTTAATAATGTTATATTGTTTTTGGTCAGTTTTTGCTATAAATACCTGTGACTGTACTTTTTTTTGCCTGTGTGTTTTATATTGTTGAGAAGTGGGTCGGTTTCGGGCAGGAGTGGGGTTAGTTGCTCTAAAATATAAAAGTAGCCTATAAATATTTATAATATTTTACAAAAGCAAAGAATTAAAAGTGTCTTAATCTCACGCATTGGGCAAACAACTGAAATCAATGGAGTACCCAGTGTGTTAAAAACTGACGCAGAAGGGTATTGACCAAGCGACAAGTTGGGAGTGAGAACGTGTTGGACAGACAGACTAAAGCACATAATACAGCTTTAAGTGTAGTGCTCAAACCCAGCACATCTACTCGTGCCACAGATGAAATATCACACACACTGCTCATGGGACACACTGGTTCATGCTCCTGGGGGAATTTATTAAGTGCTTGTTTTTTCATTTTTTCTTCCATTTCATTTGTATCACTTGCGCTCCCGTCTGGAATCGTGGTATGGACAGGGAAGCAACAAGAGTCAGTTCATGTTCTCAGGCTAGAAAATCATTTACATCACAATTTTTTTTTGTTGTTTTACTGACTTTGAGACCACAAACATTCCAGCAACACACTCTAGGGTAGATGAGAAACAATCAGAAAGCTTGACTTTTTGCATAGTATTAAATGAACAAAGACATTGAGTTTTTTATTTACAATTATTGTATAGATTATAAAATTCATAAAAACAAGATGAATGAACACTTTTCATTAACCCATAAATTGCTAGTGCGCCAAAAGTACCTGTGGCGTCGTATGCTCTTTGTTCCACAAAACGCATGCTGCTAAGTACAGTACATAGAAGCTGATGTATTGCAAGAAATATTATTATTCGTGATTATTATTAGAATGCTTTCATCCTTCCGATTTATTGGTTAAACATGTTAAACTGCATCCGTTATTTGTCCCGTCGACACGGGGCGCTGAACTAAACGAAACTCAATTGAACTGAAGTGGCCAGTCATACCGTAAAAGATCTCGTCTGGAGTCATGGCAGTCCACACACATTTCAGACAGCGGCGATTCAGTGTCAGAGGCGACTCTTTTGGTCAGTGTGAGTTGTGAGAATGATTGTGGATGAGGATTTGAAACTTGTTATAGGGACAGTTCACCCAAAAACGAACAGCTCTAAATTTCTGATATATTGCCAGATGGCAAATAGCGTCGGCCCAGATTCTGGCCCACATCTGGTATCGTGGAATCCACATGTGGCCCGGATCTGGGCCGACACTATGTTGCTGTCTCAGTTATGTGTTCATCATTACATGAACTGTAAAAAGTGATCAGTTGACTTAACACCAGGAAATTATTAAGTAATAAACTTCACGCGTGATTGAAAAAATTAAGTTATGTGAACAATTGAAGTTTATTTATTACAGGTTTACAAGTTAAGTCAACTCACTTTTTACAATGAAGGAGAGCTATGGAGGATGTGTGAAGATTTTCAGTAAATAATGACTTTGTTTCAATCTTCTGTATCGTTTGACTTCAGAAGACGAGGAATATAGTGCAGAAGTCGTGTGTTGAGTAAATGATGACAGGGTTGCAATTTTTAGGTGAGCTATCCCTTTAACACGGGTAAAAAATTTCTGGGAATTTTTTTTGTTTTTTTGTATATTTCTCTCATTGAGTATGCCTGAGCTAACAGTTAAAGCTTGTGCACCTTATCTTGATGAGGAAAATTGTCAAAAAACAAGTCAAAATTTGGCGAAAGATGAGTTGCATATCAAGTGTATGACATCATGCCTTTCCAATTGCCAAAAGAATATTAACAAATACATGGGTGACTTTATAAGTGTGCCTTCTGAGAGACTCCCATTTGTCCTTTAACTTCTAGAGTACAATAAATAGTTAACGACTAGTGAATACTGTTGAGATGCTAGAGTATATTTACTGACTGCAGGAAGACAAGCTTGATTTGAACACAGAAGCACATCTAAATTTACACCACAGAAATTCATTCATATCCGGATAGTGCAGAAAAGGATCATAAATGTGTGTGTGTGTGTGTGTGTGTGTGT
Source organism: Gobio gobio (assembly GCF_949357685.1). NCBI lineage: Eukaryota > Metazoa > Chordata > Actinopteri > Cypriniformes > Gobionidae > Gobio > Gobio gobio. The sequence goes on along the minus strand of NC_137112.1, from coordinate 15,074,239 downwards.
GTGTGTGTGTGTGTATTATTGTTGTTGGTTTGGGTTTTTCTCTTAAGAAGTCAAAAGCAACATTCCTTCTTGGTTTTGTTTCGTTACATTACATAATTCAGTTGTTCAGTGTCGTCAGCTCGCTCAGGAGCTGGGTTCATTTCCTTCAACCAAAAGAAATCTACAAATTAAATGTCAAAAAAGAAGAATCAACACAATAGATAACAATATTTGAACACAATTTTGATTTCCATACAGAGATGCCAAATATAACTTAGTTTACACGTTTTCAACATAAAACCCATCGCAGCTTTCGATGGTCACACGGAACTGAAACTATTTTATGTTAAATATTATGTACTTCTAAGGAAGATATTTAAACCCAACCTGATATATATATATTATATATATATTATATATATTAATATATATATATATTATATGCTCACATTTGAGGCCGACCACAAGTTCATTGCAAGCGTTGACTTCGACAAAACCTTCAAATCCAGCAAAACTGATTGGATTGATTTTCTCGGGGGCCGTTCAGAGCCGTCGATTCCCGACTTTTAATACTACGATGCCACATTAATGATATATCCCACTATATTTTGGTTTCTTTTGTTATCTTCTAAAAATATCTACATTATTTGACAAAATAGCAGGCAAGTCCAGCGCACAATTGGTAATAAAACACCTAGAGTCCGATATTACAGGAGTACTGAACAACGGGAGCTGTTCCAACTACGTCTGCTGCGTGGTTTTGAACCCTACAAAGAAACCAGGACGTATCTACAGGTTTTGTAAACAAATTACATTCTCTTTAGGACATAAATAAGTTAAAGTAGTTATTGAAGCAGAACAAGGCAACATGCCAACAAATAAAGATAAACTCTGTAAATATATATTTATAATATGTCTATAAATATATATGTACGCTTAATAAATTCTAATTTCCATGGGTTTCTCTTTTCCGACAGGTGCAAATCTACTGTGCAAGTTGAGCCCTGCGACCTGGATACACCTTAATCGATAACCAAATAAATCTATACAATTAGATACATGCCACACACAATACTCACAGATCAGTGAATCAGATAAGCTGTCGTAAAATAGCAGTCCACCGCACGTCCCACCAAATCAAATCAAACCGTTTAAATAAAAGTAAGGTTTCCAAATAAAAACCTGGGTAATGTACATTCATGCAGGAGCAACGATAATAGCTGAATTTGATTTAAATTACTCGTAATAGTCTGTCGTTTCCTCAGGAAATGGGAGCGCTGTGCTTGCGCTTCTCGAGTCACTCCGCCATCATCCGAGTCGGTCAGTTTCGTTCGATAAAAGAAAGTGGCGCGACCGCGCGTTCTTCCGTCAACAGTTTGCATGCACTCCGGAGTGCTTTTAAACGTAGAGTTTAAGATGATTATGGAGTGATCTCCCACGTGAGATGGCTAAAGCGATGTCTCCAGACTATGAAGCGGGCTCCCGGGACTGGAGGAAGCAGCAGATTTACTCGTGTCGGTTGTCAGGTTTATGCCGCTGTCGATGGCGTTGTTGTTCTTGTTGGGAGACGTGGGCTGGCTGGAGTTCTTCCTGGCCGCCTCGTCGTCAATGTCGGTGTCATCTATAAGAGGAATGTGAGGTGTGGAGTCCTCTATTCTAAACTCTGGATGAGTCATGAAATTGTGGATGGAGGTTCTGGAGTCGGGTTTTTCCAAGCCTTCGTAGAGTGAGCTACGAAATGCGTTCACGACACGTATCTGCGTGAGGAAAGAGATCAGCGTCAAAGGGTTGTAAAGGGACAACGGAGGAGGGACAGCAAGTGGAGCCACCGAAACATTTAGAAAACGTTTGCATTGAAAAGAACGCAACTCAAACTCATGATAAAGAAAACATAGGCAATGCTCTTATGTCCCGTTCAGTACACAATACAGTATACAGTGTAAGATCCAATGTGTTGTATACCTAGAGACAAGCATTGTTAATTCAACAAAAAAATCAACAAAACAAAGGGAAAACAAAATGTCATGCACATCTCGTGGGAAGTCGGTAAGAGAAACAGATTAGATAGGTTCAAGATGAGTTTCAAGGTAAACGCAAAGTCAAAGCCAAAAAAAAAAAAAAAGAAAGAGTAGAAGTCTACAAAGACTTGAGGATGACGGGGACAGGAGATCCTATGCTTCGAGAGCATAGGGTCACGACACGATGATGGAAGCAAACCAAAAGCTTGACAAGCCAACTCAACAACTACACACAACATGCAACTCGGGACAACACCATGTGGAGATGAACACAGGCACACAGACTGTGGAATAAGAAAAGACGAGAACAAACAAAAGTCTGTTCTTTTAACAACTCCATGCGTCTCTGTGTAAACACTCAAGTATAGGCCGAAAAGTTTTGTTGAGGTTCACAGAACTACACTGAAAAAATGTATTACTGTGGAATTGAAACTTTATTCGTCGGGAGTAGCTAATATTCCACTTCAAAGGTTTACAATTAAGCTTTCGGTACAATAATCTAGACATAATTCTCACAGTAAACTAAATACAGTCTATGGTCTTGTTCCACAACCTAGTGAGCAGCCCTGCCTAGACAGCTAGATGTTCAAAGATAACTTGTTCTAACTCGTTCTCAAATTCCTTCACTGATAAAGCAAGCCCCGAATGCACTGCAACAATCTCAGTGGACTGGGTTGAGATTTTTTATATGTTAGTCCATTCTACATCGATAAAAAAGTTCAGTCTAATTAAAATAGACAATATCTATCTGGACTACTCATTAGAGTATTAGTTGTTATCTATTCTTTGCTTCAAGTAAGGAATCAGCATTCGCTGTAGAGTGTTTCATATCCGTCACTTATGAGGTTCTGTTTGGCTTAGGATGCTGCCTTACTACCCAGTGTGAAAGCCCCTATGGACAGTAAAGCAATGTAGGTCTCTAATTCTATGTACTGTTGGTTAGTACTAGACGTTCCTACTCAAACTATATCCCTGCATCTATGAACTGATAGCAGTCGCTGTGCTCTTGACACCTCTCATCACCTCAAAAAATTAAAAATTGCCTTTTATTCACTGTCCATGTGAACCTTCCTTTAGAAGGGAGCTGCCCAAGCACAGGAATGGAGAGGGGCTCGCTAGGGTTTGGAACAGAGAGACTATGATCCCACCAACTACTGACATGCTAGGCATACCAGGCAACATTTCATGGTAGGGCTTATATAGGCTTAAGGTAAGGGCCCTACATGGGTTTGTACATGGGTTCCATGTCGGCCCTAGGGGTCCTACATGGGTTTGTCTATGGGTTTCATGTCAGCTCTAGGGGTCCTACATGGGTTTGTCTATGGGTTCCATGTCGGCCCTAGGGGTCCTACATGGGTTTGTCTATGGGTTCTATGTTGGCCCTAGGGGTCCTACATGGGTTTGTCCATGGGTTTCATGTCAGCTCTAGGGGTCCTACATGGGTTTGTCTATGGGTTCCATGTCGGCCCTAGGGGTCCTACATGGGTTTGTCTATGGGTTCTATGTTGGCCCTAGGGGTCCTACATGGGTTTGTCTATGGGTTCCATGTCGGCCCTAGGGGTCCTACATGGGTTTGTCTATGGGTTCTATGTTGGCCCTAGGGGTCCTACATGGGTTTGTCCATGGGTTTCATGTCAGCTCTAGGGGTCCTACATGGGTTTGTCTATGGGTTCTATGTTGGCCCTAGGGGTCCTACATGGGTTTGTCCATGGGTTTCATGTCAGCTCTAGGGGCCCTACATGGATTTGCCCATGTGTTCCAAGTCAGCCTTATCTGAATTAGCTCTTGTATGGGCCCTATATGGGTTTGTCCATGGGTTCCATTTTGGCCCGGGGGGCCCTACATGGGTTTGTCCATGGGTTCCATTTTGGCCCTATGGGCCCTAAATGGGTTTGTCCATGGGTTCCATTTTGGCCCTACATGGGTTTGTCCATGGGTTCCATGTCAGTTCTAGGGGCCCTACATGGGTTTGTCCATGGGTTCCATTTTGGCCCTATGGGCCCTAAATGGGTTTGTCCATGGGTTCCATATTGGCCCTATCTGAATTAGACCCATTAGGGGCCATACATGTATTTGTCCATGGGTTCCATGTCGGCTCTACGGGCCCTACATTGGTTTGTCTATGGGTTTCATGTCAGCCCTGTCTGAATTAGCTCTAGTATGGGCCCTATATGGGTTTGTCCATGGGTTCCATTTTGGCCCGGGGGGCCCTACATGGGTTTGTCCATGGGTTCCATTTTGGCCCTATGGGCCCTAAATGGGTTTGTCCATGGGTTCCATTTTGGCCCTACATGGGTTTGTCCATGGGTTCCATGTCAGTTCTAGGGGCCCTACATGGGTTTGTCCATGGGTTCCATTTTGGCCCTATGGGCCCTAAATGGGTTTGTCCATGGGTTCCATATTGGCCCTATCTGAATTAGACCCATTAGGGGCCATACATGTATTTGTCCATGGGTTCCATGTCGGCTCTACGGGCCCTACATTGGTTTGTCTATGGGTTTCATGTCAGCCCTGTCTGAATTAGCTCTAGTATGGGCCCTATATGGGTTTGTCTATGGGTTCCATTTTGGCCCTGGGGGCCCTACATGGGTTTGTCCATGGGTTCCATGTTGGCCCTATCTGAATTAGCCCCATTAGGGGCCATACATGGGTTTGTCCATGGGTTCCATGTCATCCCTAGGGGCCCTACATGGGTTTGTCAATGGGTTCCATGTTGGCTCTATCTGAATTAGCCCCATTAGGGGGCATAAATGGGTTTGTCCATGGGTTCCATGGCAGCCCTAAGGGCCCTACATGGGTTTGTCCATGGGTTCCATGTTGGCCCTATCTGAATTAGGGACCATACATGGGTTTGTCCATGGGTTCCATGTTGGCCCTATCTGAATTAGGGACCATACATGGGTTTGTCCATGGGTTCCATGTTGGCCCTAACTGAATTAGCCCCATTTGGGACCATACATGGGTTTGTCCATGGGTTCCATGTTGGCCCTATATGAATTAGCCCCATATCATGCCTACATTGGCACCACCATGAAATGATTGGAGAATAAAGTTATCGAAATCCTACAACAACCAACATACTTGATTCTAACTTTTTTCCTGTATAGAAATAGCACACTTTCAACCTAACTAAGAGCAAACTTACAAAGCCAACACAAACTGGTCTGAATGACAGATGAAAACAAATGTCGGAAGGAATCACATAGATGAAGACTGGCCTAACGTTTAGTGAGATTCTGCAACTGTCAGCATCACACAGCAGACTACATGACCAACAGAGTAAAGCCATGAGACATAATGGGTCGCTGTGAGCCTCGGATCTACATCACACAGACGACAAATAAGACAAGACTATGGGGAGGAAGCGCCACTCTCTTCACACGTCTCCGTATCTGTGTGGAGAGAAAAAAGTAAAAATGGACAACAAAACAGCCTCCCGTGATCAATAGCGTAACTTCAACAATGCAACCTAGAGCATTTTAGAGAACATGTCAGGCTACAGCGGAGTGGGGAATGGTACCATTGGCTATACTTGAATGTTTACCCAGCCTGGTGAGTTTGTTGGTGGAATATTAGTTCACATCAATTTTGCGACGGACAATGGAGGGACTCACAACCTGAAATTCACTTCGTAGGCTGCACCCTTAGTCCAGGGCTCTTAGCACTCTGGGGAAAACAAACACATGGTACATTGAAACACATGTTCTTCTGAGAAGTGGGTTAAAGATGATCTGATAAACTGTGACATGAAAAGCAAGAGGAAATCAGAAGCAAAGCAGATTTTCAGGGATGCCCTTTGACAAATTACGCTAATCGTCTATGTCTAATAAGAAACTGTTCGAGAGCTCCGGTGTCATGCCCAATCCCTTCTGGACCTCAAGGGTATCTGTTTGTAATGCCTGATCAGAAATTCTGCTGTAGCTGTCAGAGCCAGACTGGACAGCTACACCTTGGGTGACCAGATTTCAAGGCCCTCTCCTGGTCCTGTAACCCCCACATTGCCTCCTTTCTTTCCCTATACTGTCCTATGGGATAAAGGTGCAAGTAATGCTGCATTCATGCCAAATCATGTCTTGTACGTTGGAAATATTGGAAACTGGGAATTGTATGCTGTTACATTACAGCTTATAATGTGGTGTGCTTTCTATGTTTTTCATTTAATTTATTTTGTGAGAGGATAGTGGTGAACTAATGTAGTGATGAAGGATTTTGTTGTCAATAACAAAGCCATACATGGATTCATTTTGGTGTTGCCATAGAAACAAATAATTTCTGAGTCGGGGAATGTGAACAGCTCTGAGTAGCTGTTTTCTCATAATTATGGTAACCTGACACAACATTAATGCAGCATAATATTTGCAACAGCTTGTAGAACAGATCTTCTTTCTAGAATCTGTGCTGCAGAGTTGCTTTCCTGTGATACAAGTCTAAAACAGGGGTGCCCAATCTTGTTCCTGGAGATCTAGGTTGTGTCCGAAACCATAGTAGACGTTATTGAGTGCACTCATTCAATTCCACAATGCACAGCAACAACGAGTGTACACCTGTATACACTCAACGGGTGGAGAATACTCATAATGCACTGTAAGAGTTCACTCACTCGTTTTCATTACTATTTTAGTGGACTAATGTAGGGAAAAGGGCCGTAACCAATGTAAGATTATAAATTTAAGAAAGTACATTGTATTTAGCATTTAAGGTATAGATAACGATTCTGGGGTTTCCAGCAGGAGATTCCTGCTGGGCCTGTTTTACAGTGAGCATTTGAGGTATAAAGGAAGATTGTTGAGTTTCCAGCAGAAGATTCCTGCCGGACCTGTTTTCAGACTCTCACCGTCGTTGCCTCTATGCGTTTGAATAGTTATGCTGATTAGGAGTAGGATTGGTGATACTCTTTCTGGGCGGGTTTCCCAAAACCTGTATATTTAATTTACATGCTTTGTTCAATCTCAATGTAAATCCCTCCCCCTTTGGAATGTATATAACCTATCAGGTATGCTGTCTGAGTCAGACTGTTTTCGGACGACCTGCAGCACAGAGAGTTCTCATTAAAAGAATAACTTCTGTTTGATCCCGAAGTCTCCTGGTCTTCATCTTCTGAGTTTCCTACACTTTAGAAGATAAAAGTTCACAACACCACCATAGACATTCAGGAGAACAAGTCCCCCAAAATAATTAGAAATGGCCAAATTGCAATTCTTGCACTGCCCTACTGCACTTCATTACACAGAACTCTGTATGTTAGGATGACAAAAAGGTTTAAAAGTAAAAATTTTAGTTTGGTCTGCCTCAGTGGTCTAAAAGCGCTCGTCAATGTCAAAATGATTGAAATGGCCAATCAAATCAAAGCAGGCTGGGTTTAGCTTGTGTTCTCTTTTGGCTCGTGCAGTCTCCACACACACAAGCATAAATCTATCGCTTAATGCCATTGCGGAGACACAAAACAAAATGCACACAAATGTGTTCCTACTTTTAATATACAATCATTGATGAACATCTTTGAAAAATAGCCTATATGAGGGCGGATTAGAACCAGGAACCTTTGACACTGTTTACAAAAATTCTACCATGAGACCATTAGGGAATCCAAATGTGAATATCGTATATATGTTTTTATTCACTAACGTGAAGACTCTCAGAACTAACAATATATTTGATGCAAATTCATGCAAATATTATTTGCAAATAGTCCCAAAATGATTATTTCTCATTTCGAATTAGATCTAGAATTTAATTCACTGCTCTGTTTCTTCATGCTTTATAAAGATAAGAAAAATGATAAGATAAGACATGGTTACGGCCTTGGTAGGGAATAGTAAATGAGGCTAAGGGGGGTGATTTCGGACACAGCCCTATCATCTTGCAATGTTCAGCTCCCACCCTGATCAAACACACGGCTAATTAAGATTGTCAGGAGCACTTGGCAATTACAGACATGTGTGTTAGATGAAGGTTGGATTCGAGCCCTGCAGGATTGTAGATCTCCAAGAACAGGATTGGGCACCACTGGTTTAAAAGGTTTGCTTTTTGGTTTTTACTGACCTATGTTAAGATACAGTCAAACCAAAATGTATTCAGACACCTTCAACATTTTCTCACATTATCACAGTTTATTCGCTATAGTTTATAAAATGGTAAAAATTATATATATATATATATATATATATATATATATATATATATATATATATATATATATATATATATATATATATATATATATATATATATATATATATATATATATATATATATATATATATATATATGACAAGAACTCAGAGTTAAACTGTGTCAGAACAAATTCATCTTGATAATGTCAGATAACTTTGATAGAAAGGGATGTAATGGATTACAATCAACCTATCAGCTGTTAAAAAATGTAAGAAACACATTTAGATCACCAATTTTGGTCAACCAATGACCAATGAATGCTTCATTTTGTTCAGTCTGTGGTGTCAAAGGTCACATAAGCAATTAAAGAAAAAACACTTCAAAGTGGTCAAAGGTCAAAGTGTCTGAATCATTTTGCTCCCAAATCTTTACTGGTAGTCACTGGATGAAGAATATTTGGGTACAATATGTCACAGTTTACTTTATTTTGCTATCCTCACTTACAGAAATGAACTATAGTGCCCTGCACACACTGGTAAAAATGATATCTAGTGTCTGATAATATTAATTAATAATCTAATTTTTGGTTTGACTGTGTGTATGTAGGGGCCACGTCTCGTATTTTGCGGCATTGCCACGGTTTCAAATATCTTGGCATTTTTTATTCATAGACCTGCTTTTCTGGTTTTGATTGACAGTTCTGTGCTCGTTGTTGTGATTGGCCCACTGCAGGTCTGGGGTCCAAGGGCATCCCTGACAAACACCCAAAGAAGAGTGTCACTCACGCCCAGAGGGAGCAGCAGTGCTGGTAGGAGAGGAAAGAGCATTGCACAAGGACACGTGACTAGGACTAGAAACATTGGTTACATCCTGATTTTGACTGGTGGTGGAGGACTGGCGTCTCAGAGCCCCCTGAAAGGAAGTCCCGCTCTTGAACGTGTTCACTACATCGATCTGCAGGAAGGGGGAGAGAAATACACGGAGACCAATGCTTCATCACATGGACATGGTTTAGAAGACTATGACACATTAAACACTTCATCTTAAATTAGCACTGAGGTTTTGATGGCTTTAGAAAAGTCCTCCTTGCCGCTGCAGCTTTGATGAACGCCCAGACACCTTCACGAGCCTTACCGCAGGACTGCATCACTACGCCTAGGAGAGCACTGTTATCATATCACATACAATCAGCAGGCAATACAATTCAGTGTAAATGATTTGCATGCCACTACTAAACTCCAGCATGCAGGTGCATTATACGACAGTTGGTCCTCTAATCCGATTGGACAAAACGGCGTTCCAGTAGTGCAAATTTACAAGAATATTTACAAGAAGTTGTTCTGTTCACGGGTTCGCTGCTTGTCCAAAGTATTCCAGACCGTGTTGCCAGATTGGGCGTTTTTTAATTAGATTGTGCAGGTAAAAATGGGTTTGGGCGGGTGGACAAAATTTGGGCTGGTTTGGGGTCAGTTCGGCAGTTTTGAAACATCTACATTTTATAGTCTATTTGGTTAATAAACAAAACTCAAGTGAACACGTACTTCATAAAATCAGTCATCATGTCGTTACTAAACACAGGAGTCCACACAGGATCCCACTCAGAGTCAGCTGGCATTGGTGTTGACGTCGCCGGCGAGCACACACTTTTAGCCAATCAGCAGGCAGACGTGCTCATTCATGACTGACAGGTTTTGTCAGTATATCATGTATATTCTATTGCATTTCTATCAATAGATCCTCACAAATACTACACACTGCACCTTTAATGGTGTTTAGCTTCTGTCTTTGAAAACATAATTTCTGCTTTCGATTAGAACTGTACTCAAGTTTATCGTCAGATTTCCACTGCTACTTTTGTGAATTTTGTGACTATTCAGTTGGAATATGAAGGTGTTGTTCATAAAAGGTGTCCCGACAGCACATGATTAATGCAACAGTACAAAAGTCTAGCAATCCGCTCTGATGTTTGTGCCAGTAATGGCGTTTGGCAGAGCTGAGCTGCGGTTCAACCTCCGCACTGTTCTAAATCTGGCTGTAAAACAGCCGTGCAGATGGTTGAATCTCAAGTACATAATTACAAACACAATTGATGTACAAGCATAAGTATGGCTACTTCCTACAGATGCCATTTCAGTGCAGAATTCATGCTGAATATTTCAGGCAGTCGTAACTATCCAAAGCGGTTCTAACCTGAGTCTGGATTCTGTTGAGGCCTCTGAACCACAGGATCTGCCCTCGCCTCAACTCTCTCTCCGCGTAATCAATCTCCTCCTGGTCCTCGTTCATCTCCTCCTCGGCCGTCATCTCATCCTTTTGCGTCAGCCGACCAGCCCCTTTGAGGAACCTCAGTTTGCTGTTTGGGATTGTTGAAATAACCTGACCCAGAGTGAGGATGTGCATGACATATTTTAGAACATAGCACGAAAAAAAGAGTCATTTCAGAGCTCCATCTTCAAAGCTCAAAGTTTGTGGGAACACCTGGGTAATCGTACAGCCGTGGTGGTATACTGTTAATAACTTTGATAGCAAAAAGAACACTAGAGCAGGTTTTCCTGCTTGAATGTTGATTATTTCCCCATATTCTCCATTGTTGCGGCTCCTCTCTTCCCAGTCTGTCAGTAACGCTCTGTTTAGTTCCTGTCTCTATGAAGCCCCTCCTTCTGAAAAGCACAATGTGCTCTGATTGGTCGGCTGGAGCAGTGTGTTGTGATTGGTGTTTGGGAAATGTCCCGCCCCTTACAATAACTGCCAGTTTCAACACACTACTAACTAACTCAACCAGGCCCGCCCCTTTATTCTGCGTATACATTATTATAATGAGGAATGTTGTGACGCGCTGGTTCCCGGAAGAAAACAAAGACTACAATGGAGGCGGTTCAGGGAGTTCATAACTACGTGCTCGTGAGCAAAGATGGCATCCACTAGGATGGGAACTTCCAGGGTTGCATGCCATAATCAAGAAAACTGCTAATGAGATACAGCAGCTTTCTCTGGGTAGAATTCTTTGAAATTGACACTGACTAAACCGTAAGTTTTCCATGTAACTTTTTTATCCATGAAAAATATGTAAACCTTTTGATTTGCAAGGCAAGGCAAGGCAATTTGCAATACCTTTCTGTTGTGAATCTGTCAGCCTCAGTACTGACACGGCAAATTACATTTATTTTAAAAATCCTACAGTTATTAAATGGATAATTCATCTAAAAATGTCAATTCTGCCATCATTTAATCAGCCTCATGTCTTTCCAAACTTGTACGACTTTCGTTCTCCAATGGAACACGTGAGATATTTTTTATTATTTTATATTTTTTATCCATACAATGAAAAGGGTCCAAATCAACACCAGACGCCATTGACTCTCACTGTATGGACAAAAGAAACCCTTCTTCTTCTGTGTTTAATGGAAGAAAGTCAGTCCTACAGGTTTGGAATGACATGAGAGTAAGTAAAAGAAGGGTGAAGTATCCCTGAGGACCTTGTATGAAATGAGAAAGACGATAAATGAAGGAATACAGCACAGCAGGTGTATTATTGTTGAATTAGCTGTTTTGAAAGAATATCAGATGGATATTACCTGTCCCCAGACCAGCTCTCCCAGCCCCAGGAACACACACCACATCCACTTATCCAGGTCCAGAGGAGAACAACTGAACGGCTTCCCTCCAAACTGGACAATCACAATCTAAAACCAAACGTCAACATGGAACTGTGAGGAGCTGATAAATCGGTGCGGTGAAGTATATTCATAAATGTACTTCTCTCAAATCATGCAGACCCTTTTAATGAAGACTAAATGATTACTGGATCAAATGACCAAATTAAATTTGATACACTGTAACTTAATCTACTGAGAAATACATACCAGTGATTGTGTAGATATTTCATCTGCCATTAGTTTTGTAACATTTACAGTTTATAAACTAGCTATCCTTACACTGTAATACAATATATATATACAGTATATGGATTAATAAATACATATACAAACTCATAACTTGCTGCTCAATCACTGTAATATGGTGCATCATTGGAAAAATTAACAAGCTAGTCATGAGTCATGACTTTTTTTTGAAACTGTAGTAACTTCCGTCATTCCATCAATACAAAAAACTGTTGTCAATGACGTCACACATGTGGTGGAGTAATAATTTCTGCTAAACGATTCCAAATAGAATTAATGTCAGATTGTATGCATATAATTATATGTAGTGTACATTTCAGTCAAATATACATGCAATTTGGTCACTAAATGGTTTCTCCACAAGGCAATTTTTCCATGATGCTGCTGTAAATAATAATCATGAGGACTCTGAGGGTTTTACTTTATGTTTGAGTTGTGGGTTCCCTCTTATGTCATATGGTTCCCACATTCTCTTGACAATTTAAAAGAAGTAGAATGAAATAGAAGAAGTATAAACGATCAGGCATAACATTATGAGCACTGACAGGTAAAGTGAATAACACTAATTATCTCTTCATCACTGCACCTGTTAGTGGGTGGGATATATTAGGCAGCAAGTAAAAAAAAAAAAAATCCTCAGAGATGATGTGCTAGAAGCAGGAAAAATGGGCAAGCGTAAGGATTTGAGAGAGTTTGACAAGGGCCAAATTGTGATGGCTAGACGACTGGGTCAGAGCATCTCCAAAACTGCAGCTCTTGTGGGGTGTTCCCGGTCTGCAGTGGTCAGTATCTATCAAAAGTGCTCCAAGGAAGGAACAGTGGTGAACCGGCGACAGGGTCATGGGCGGCCAAGGCTCATTGATGCACGTGGGGAGCGAAGGCTGGCCCGGTGTGGTCCGATCAAACAGACGAGCTACTGTAGCTCAAATTGCTCAAAAAGTTAATGCTGGTTCTGATAGAAAGAGGTCAGAATACACGTATGGGGCTGCATAGCCGCAGACCAGTCAGGGTGCCCATGCTGACCCCTGTCCACCACCGAAAGTGCCAACAGATACCACAGCACATCTTCAGGGGTCTAGTGGAGTCCATGCCTCGACGGGTCAGGGCTGTTTTGTCAGCAAAAGGGGGACCAACACATAATGTCATAATGTTATGCCTGATCGGTGTATATAATGACAGATATAGATTGTACTGCATGTTAGCTTAAGAGCTGTGCTCTTAACAAAGCTGTAGTTCAACCACACACCTTTGTCATGCTGTTTGTGAATGTTTGTTGAACAATGGTTTCAGGAAACAGAATCATTCATTCTGGCAAGGTTCTCTCAATGTTATGAGCAAACGTTAATAGAACGTTTGTTCAAGGTTATCTGGTCTTTAATAAGGTTCTCAAAACTTTCGCACAAATTTTATTATTTATACATCATTTATAGAGTGTTTAAGAAACATTTTAGTTGGGCATTTTTTTTATCTTGCTACTTGTTTCAGAACATTCAGAGAACATTCAAAAGTAACATTCCAATAATATTTGAAGAATGATCAAATGTACTTCTTCCGTAACGTTCACATAACCAAGAAAAGTTTTTAGAACATTTAAAAACTGGATGTTTTGAAAGTCCAGCGAACTAAAAACATTCTTGTAACTTAATGGGAATGTTAACAAACGTTCTTAGAACATATTTGCATTAGTTGGAAACACTGGTACAATCAATGGCGATTTGTCTGACCAACCAACCAAAAGTAAAAAAAAAAAAATTTAAATTTGAAAGGTTTTGGTACCTGGATGGCGAAAGTGCCCAGGACAATGGAGCAGAAGATGGGATTTCTAAAAATGCCTTCGAACACGTTTCTCTCTCCGTGGATCTTGCGGGCGTTGATCTCATTGAAGAGCTGCATCATGACGAAGGTGTTGAAGATGATGGTGTAGTGCTCAGATGGGGGAGAATGCAGCGGCGCGTTCCTGCCACTGTCGATGTCAAATATCTGCTCACCTGGACACAACATCAGAGACTAGTGCACATCCTGCACACACTGTATTTCCAAAAGTATTGGGACACCCCTCCAAATCACTGAATTCAGGTGTTCCAATAACTTCCATGGCCACAGGTGTATAAAATCAAGCACTAGGCATGCAGACACTTCTACAAACATTTGTGAAAGAATGGATCGCTCTCAGGAGCTCAGTGAATTGAAGCTTGTGCAATAAGTCCATTAGTGAAATTTCCTCACTACTAAATATTCCTCGGTCAACTGTTAGTGGTATTATTACCAGGGCTCCGAACCGGTTCAAGGAACGAAAACGAAAACCGGAAACGAACTAAATTTTAAGAGGAACAAAAACGAAAACGAAATCAAAATCAATTTGAATCGTTCTGAACAGAAACGTTCATTTGAAATGACTATTAACCGGTTAATAACGTTATTTTATCATTCTCTTTAATATTTTTATTTGGCAGTGACCAATCATGAATAGAGTAGTACAGCATGTGACGTTGACGGATCAAGCGTGAGTGAAATGCCCGCGCACCAGTCATCTGAATCTACCGGTACGCAAGTCAGTATAGAGCATTTTCATGCCTCAAGTACATTTCTTTCCCCGCTGAGGTCTACAATGAATGCGCAGGTATTGGAGGACATTATTTTCGTACGTTTAAATAAGCAGTACGGACTTTAAGCTCAAATAGACTGATTTAGGCTAGTTTATGGATTCCGTTTAAGCCTATCCAAGTAGGCTATAGCATCTATCAAACATTTTTCCTATAGTCTTTCAGATTGCCAATACAGGACAGGTCAATGTTTTCTATAGACGGTTGATGCTTCGTATTAAATGGTATGTTATATTGCATTAAATGATCAAGCTTTATTAGCTGACTGAATTTGATTATGTGATGCAAGGACGTGTTGCGCAGTGTTTGCTTTGAAATTAGCAGTTGACGGTGCATTAATGGTTATCCAGTTTATTTATTCTTTATTCATACATTTTTTAAAACAAGTCGTGTTGAAAAAAAGTTATGTAACGTTACAAAGAATGTTATCACTCTTCTGAAAAGAATTAGGCATAAGAGGGCCACTTTCGATTGTCTAACGCTCCAAAACAGGTCAGCTGTTTATGCTTTGTAATTAATGCATGTATTTCTGTTGTGGTTTTAAAAATGTTATGAAATAAATATTCAAGTTTAATTACCATGCGTTATATTATTATTGAGTGAAAATAAGTCTATTTATACATATTTGTTTAAAGTATAGGCTAAATTAAAATAACGTTATTAACCTGTATTTTTTCAAATCAAACCGTTTTCGGAACAGTAATGTTTATTGAGGAACGCAAAAACGGAAACGCTATAATATCGATTCTGCTCGGAGTGAACCGATTGATATTTTTTTCCGTTTTTAAGCCCTGATTATAACAAAGTGGAAGCAATTCGGAACAAAAGCAACTCAGCCACAAAGTGGTAGGCCACGTAAAATTAGAGAGCTAATTTTGAGAGCTAACGTGTTCTCTGGAGTGACCAATCACGCTTCTCTGTCTGGCAATCCCATGGACGAGTCTGGGTTTGGCGGTTGCCAGGAGAACGGTACTTGGCTGACTGCATTGTGCCAAGTGTAAAGTTTGGTGGAGGGGGATTATGGTGTGGGGCTGTTTTTCAGGGGTTGGGCTTGGCCCCTTAGTTTCAGTAAATGAAACTCTTAATGCTTCAGCATACCAAGACATTTTGGACAATTTCAGAACTTTGTGGGAACAGTTTGGGGATGGACCCTTCCAGTTCCAACATGACATCCGTAAAGACCTTGTTGTTGTTTTTGAAAAGTGTTTCTTTAACTACTTTGGTATATCTTCAAGCAATTGATTTATTAGGCATTTTCCAGGCATATAAGCATAAATGTATTTCCTTCACATTAGAGCTGCACGATTCAAACAACTAAATGGTTGCAAACAACTAAAGTTCTGAGAATATGTTAATTGTTGCAGTCTATATAAAAATGTTAATGAATTGTTTTTTTTGAGCGAATGATTCAATGACTCATAAAGATTTCACTTGTTTCATTGCTGGATGAATCAGCATTTTTGAACAAATCTCTTGAATGAATGATTCAATGACTCACTCATAAAGACTTAATTTATGTCATTACTGGATGAATCAGCATTTTGAATCAATCTCTTGAATGAATGATTCAATGACCCACTCAAAGACTGCACTTGTTTCATTACTGGATGAATCAGCGTTTTTGAATGAATCTCTTGAATGAATGATTTAATGACTCACTCATAAAAACTTCGCTTGTTTCATTACTGGATGAATCAGCGTTTTTGATCTAATCTCTTGAATGAATGATTCAATGAGTCACTCATAAAGACTTCACTTGTTTCATTACTTGATGATTACTTGATGAATAAGTGTTTTTGAATTAATCTCTTGAATGAATGATTCAATGACTCACTCAAAGACTTCACTTGTTTCATTACTGGATGAATCAGAGTTTTTGAACAAATTAATGAGTGATTCAATGACAAACACATTTCTAACAGTCTCTTGTCTGCGCAGCTCTACTTCACATGCTCTGCAGATCTATAAGGTGACTTACCCGCAAACAGCAGCGTGAAGATGATGATGAGCTGGTACACACCATGGCCCAGGATGTTCTTGGTCATGGTACTGGAGATAAGGGGTTTGTTTCGGCCGTAGGGTTTCCTCATCAACAGAGACTCAGTGGGCGGTTCGGTGGCCAAAGCCAGAGATGCAAACGTGTCCATGATTAGGTTTACCCACAACATCTGCACTGCTTTCAGAGGAGAATCCTGGAAGAACATACACAATCTGCTAAAAACACAATATTTATACACTATATTGCCAAAAGTATTGGGACACCCCTCCAAATCATTGAATTCAGGTGTTCAAATCACTTCCAAGGCCACAAGTGTATACAATCAAGCACTAGGCATGCAGACGCTTCCACAAACATTTGTGAAAGAATGGGTCGTTCTCAGGAGCTCAGTGAATTCAAGTATGGGGTTGTTTTTTTAGCGTTTGTGCTTGGCCCCTTAGTTCCAGTGAAAGGAACTCTTAATGCTTCAGCATACCAAGACATTTTGGACAATTTCATGATCCCAACTTTGTGGGAACAGTTTGGGGATTGCCCCTTCCTGTTTCAACATGACTGCACACCAGTGCACAAAGCAAGGTTCATGAAGACATGCATGAGCGAGTTTGGTGTGGAGGAACTTCACTGGCCTACACATAGTCCTGGGCCCTTATTTATCAAGCCTCTTAGAATTACTCACAAAAACACTACTAAAAATTGACTTAAGAATAAAAAAAATTCTTGGCTCAAAGCTGTGATTAAAAGTTAGTTATCAAACATCTCAGTCATACTTTAAGTGAAGTGTAGGACTAAATCTTAAGTGTCAGTCTAGAGATGAGGATTTTGGATGACGACAAAGGCATGGACCAATCACTGAATAGATTTCATTATTTAAGAATATTCTGAGATAAATTCACATTGAATGGTGAAATTCCTAGGAGTTTACATTGAACACATTTGACAATAAATATTTTTTTAAGAGAATACATTATGATATACACATTGGAAATGAAAGATAAACATGTTTTCCACCATGTCTTAATTACATTTTTTTAAACCGGTGTGCTGTTAACTGACCTGCCAATATATAGCCTAGATTTTATGATATAATCAGCCACCATGGATTCCAAAAGAAAACTGAACTGGTCGGAAGAAGCGCTTCTGCTTGCTGAATTAGTCGAACAACGGAAACATGTTATAAAAGGCAAGTTTGCCCAACATTAAGCAGTGCTGACAAAGATGATGCCTGCTGTCCAAACGATACCGTTTGATTAACTCTTCGTCTTCAAACATTTCAAAAACATTCTTCTGACCTCACAAATACGCTTCAAGAAAGAATGGCACAAAATTATGGGATGATTTTAGACTCAAAATGATTAATAAATTCACACACACTTATCCATGAACTTGATAAATGTTGCAGACATGTTTTACTATCCACAAACAAATGCCTTTTAACTTGTGTGTGCAAAATACAGAATTACATGAATGTGCAGCGATTTGTACAAATAAAGACATAGTTGTGAATACAAAACTTCAGAATTTGTGCGTGCAACAAGTAAGATGTGCACGCACAGAAGGTTTTCTTAAACAGCTGTGTGTGTGGATCGTGCAAGGCCAAACCGGCGAAATGAAAGTCTCAAAATCCAAATAAATCAAATAGGATCGACTCACGAACGAATTAATGAATGAATGCGCATCACCGGATCCACAAATGTACATCTTACTCGTTGCACGCACAAATTCTGACGTACATTAATACAAAATCGAAGTTTTGTATACCCAACTATGTCTCTATTTGTACAAATCGCTGCACATTCATGTAATTCTGTATTTTGCACATACAAGTTAAAAGGCATTTGTTTGTGGATAGTAAAACATGTCTGCCACATTTCAAGTTCATGGATAAGCGTGTGTGAATGTATTAATCATTTTGAGTCTAAAATCATCCCATAAAAAATTCCCATAAACACACTCCTAAACCTTGTGGCAAGCCTTCCCAGTTTAAGCTGTTATAGCTGCAAAGGGTGGGCCAACTCCATATTAAACCCTAAGGATTAAGAATGGGATGTCTTTAAAGTTCATGTGCATGTAAAGGCAGGCGTCCCAAAACTTTTGGCAATATTGTTTTGTAGCAATGAGACATGCTGAACTTTTTCCCCCCAGACCAGCTGATTATTGATACTAGCACAAGATATATTATCAATGTGTATCATAATATTGGTAAAAAAAAGACTCCGAAAACTGAGATCTTCCTCATTATCTCAGTGCACGATTGAGTGTCCTTGTTAATCTAAAGACATTAATTTATCTTCAGGGTAACTTCACACAGTCTAGCCTCTTTCTCTTAGAAGTGCTGCATCATTTATTAGGCAAGCGATCCTCTAGGAAATTAAACAATGCTATTTTAGATCATAGGGATGAAGTCTTTGGCCTTGGCCTAGTAATCTAATATGGTTTCTTTGCCAGTGCCCTTTGTCTCTGCATAGTCTAATTCGAGATTTCATAGTAGGTCGGATCTATCGTCTTGTCAAAGGCATCTCATGTGTGGTTGTGGTAGAGGTGGTTTTAAAGTATGAAGAAAATGTGAGTCTGCTAGTGTGTTGGATGGTTGCCAGGGCGTTACTCTGAGGTTGCATGTAAGACGCTTTGATGGATTATTCATGTCCGTAACACAAATGGTGCAGGATAAGTTATACCCAGAGGTGGGTAGTAACGAATTACATTTACTTCGTTACATTTACTTGAGTAAATTTTTTGGGTAACTTGTACTTTTAGAGTATATTTAAAGATGGGTACTTTTACTCTTACTCAAGTACATTTCTTGTGAAAAAACTGTACTTTTACTTCGTTACATTCGGTGGCGTTCCTCCGCTCCTGTCAAATATAATTAATTTAAAATATATATATTTTTTTAAATAAGTTAATATGACTTGTTCGCAAGTCTCGTGAAACGTTGGAGAGGCTGCTTCGCGAGAGGTGGCTAACCATCACCCGCTTATAATTAGTCGGAAGATGAAGGCCGAAGCAGAGGAAGATGTGTGTGAGTTACAGGAGGCAGATCACCCGTGGCCTCAAGTTCAGTCTATGTTTTCACTCCAAGATGTCAAAAAGAATAGTTTCATAATGCGATGCATGCTGTGTGCACCAAAACGAACTGACATCTCAACATACAAGAAGCTCCAACCTGGAAAAAACCTGTAGCGGTAAGTGTCACAATGATGCCTATATTTGAACACTATCAATGGTAATTTGGTAACTATGGGCACTTTTCCCTTATTGTAATACTATTTCACACACTGTCCGAGTGTTTTCCTCATATGCATATTGTACAAGCAATGACAAATCGTTTGAATCCTCCAAACAACACACGTCCACGAACAAACATTCACATCTGCACATTTACATATCCTTTTTTTCACAAATCGAAACAAATTGAATAGCCTAATGTCTTGCATTTATGCACAAATCCGGACAGACACCTGTCTAATGTGTAGAAAATACATACAAATAAAAACGGAATTGTATTTTATTCCTACCAAAAGAATGCATACACTTATAAAAATATAAGAACAAAGTATGTTTTAAAAAGAGCTCTGGTTAGCCCAGCACACCATTCATTTTCACTGTTTAACCATTAATCACACACACACACACACACACACACACACACACACACACACACACACACACACACACACACACACACACACACACACACACACACACACACACACACACACACACACACACACACACACACACACACACACACACACACACACACACACAGTCTGGTGCGCTATCCTTCTGGGGACTCGCCATAGGCGTAATGGTTTTTATACTGTACAAACCGTATTTTCTGTCCCCTTACACTGCCCCTGCCCCTAAACCTACCCATCACAGGAGACATTCTGCATTTTTATATTTTAATAAAAACTCATTCTGAATGATTTATAAGCTTTTGTGCCCATGGGAACCTCAATTTAGGACCCCACGGTAACACGAGTCCCCATGAGTCTGTCTACAGTCAGGTTGAAGTCCCCACCAGGCTAGAAAAACATGCACACACACACACACACACACACACACACACACACACACACACACACACACACACACACACACACACACACACACACACACACACACACACACACACACACACACACACACACACACACACACACACACACACACACACACACACACACACACACACACACACACACACACACACACACACACACACACACACACACACACATTTGGAGAGGTCAACCTTTCAAGGAGAGGTGTGTGAAAGCTTAGTTGGAAATTTAGTGTTTTTGCTTCTTATCAATCAGATCGAAAGTAACTACTTGAGTAGTTTTTTCATTGAATACTTTCTTACTCTTACTCAAGTAACTATTACGATTGTTACTTTTACTTTTACTTGAGTAAATATTTCCATAAGTACTTGTACTTTTACTTGAGTACAGATTTTAGCTACTCTACCCACCTCTGGTTATACCACCGTTCAAAAGTCTCACCAAGGCAGCATTTAGTTGAAACAGTGTAACAGTGAAATATTATTCCAATTTTAAATCAGCTGTTTTCTATGTGAATATATAGTAAAGTTTAATTTATTCCTATGATCAAAGCTGAATTTTCAGCATCATTACTCCAGTCTTCAGTGTCACATGATCCTTCAGAAATCATTCTAATATGATGATTTGCTGCTCAAGAAACATTTATGATTATTATCAATGTTGAAAACAGT
Organism: Gobio gobio; assembly: GCF_949357685.1. Classification (NCBI taxonomy): domain Eukaryota; kingdom Metazoa; phylum Chordata; class Actinopteri; order Cypriniformes; family Gobionidae; genus Gobio; species Gobio gobio. The sequence goes on along the minus strand of NC_137112.1, from coordinate 15,052,886 downwards.
TGTGCTACTTTAGATGTTTGTGGAAACTGTCATGCATTTCAGGATTCTTTGACGAATAGAAAGAAAAAGAACAGTATTTATTTGAAATGAAAATAGTTTATTTAAAAAAATAAATCGTGCTGACCCCAAATTTTTGAAGAGTAATATATGTGTTGAAGTTTAATACTTGGGGTAAGTACCTATCCCATAAACAATTGTGTGCATCCAGAGGCACAAACCTGTGTGATACAGGCTCCGGTGAAGGCAACGATCACGGCCACCACGTTAACGGTCAGCTGGAACTGCAGGAACTTGGAGATGCTGTCGTAGACGTTGCGTCCCCACATCACAGCCTTCACAATGCTGGAGAAGTTATCGTCTGTCAGGATGATGTCAGATGCCTCTTTGGCCACATCTGTCCCTGCGATTCCCTGCCAAGACAGAAGCCCTGTCATTTCACATCGTTCTTGTGCTTCAAAGTGCCAAAAATCATTTATTCATTCGTTAAAGTTACCATGAACAGGCTCTGCCCAGCTATAAACAATATGCATTACTAACATTGCATTTCATGAAGCCTGTCAAGAACATGTCCAGTGGCCGTTTAACCGCTTAGACTAGTCTTAAAAGTTAGTCATCTGTTTCTTATTTCTTCAAGATTGGTCATAACTTTTTAAAGTCAGTTACATAAAAAAAGTAGATTGGTCTAGTTTAAATAGACCAATAATAAATAATCTAATAAATACTTTAAGACTGATTACCTCTTGTCTAACTGCTAATTGGCCAAACTAGTTCTTAAACTAGCAGTTAGAAAAAAGATCATACTATCACCTTATTGTGTTCTTACCAGACTTAAGCTCAAGTTTAACACTATCATACACCCGGCGCAATGTGACGCCAGGCAAGTGTTTTCTGCTAGTTTCAGCCCGACACAGTTCTCATTTTCACATCCAGCTCGATGTTGTTTAAATATCAAATGCACTGGCGCATCTGTTCGCTCATGGGCTTCAGGTCTGAAACCAGGAGTGTTCAGGAGCATTGTTGGAGCGTTGCTATTTTGAGGAACTGAAAACGACTGCGCCATTGACCAACACAAACCTGCTCTAAAGTCAATAGCGCAGTATTTTTGTGTTATTTAAAGGGTGTGTTAGTAATATGAGCCTATAGGCGGTGCACAACGTGTGTACACTCTGATTATTACACACACAGGGACGCGCAGCAGCACACACAGATGCCAAATATTAAAAATAAAGAGAAGAAGCGTTCAGTCTTTCCACTTGCATGTAAATAGCGAATCCGTCATGGTGCGAGCACAACTGGCTTTTAAAGGGAAAGGGAGATGAGACTCTGATTGGTTTATTGCACATTACGCCCAAAACACACCCATGACTCATTACGAGACCAGGGGCAACCCTTTTGGACCATTTGCCGGACGCGCAGACCATTTTTTTCCATCGTTAAACTAGCAAAAGTGGATTCGGACACGCCCTAAGTGCACCTGCGTCGTGAACTTCAGACCATGAGCTCAGATTGATAAAATAGGGCCCCTTATGAGAGTACTACTTTTAATATAATATCTATTTTTAATATGACATTTGCAGCAATGCATGTTTGTGCAATCTTGTTATATTTTAAATAGTGGTGTGCCATGGGATTTTTTACTTATCAAAACTCTGCTTTAGACACAGCCTGAATATAGTAGCTAAGTTTAGGCAAATGGCCCCAGGTCAAATTTTTAGCCCAACATCAAAATAAAACAACAAGATATTAAGTTTTGGAAATAACCCGTTAAGCATGACAGTTTCATGCAATCATTTGAGACATTCTCCTTTTATAGAACCAATTTTTGGTTCTTTAAAATTGAGTCAAAAATCTTAGAGTTCTAAACAGAACACCAACAAATCTAAAAGTGTATGAAAAGATACTGAAGTCAGATCAAACCCTGATGTGGACAGTGCATGGTGATAATTGGTCAAATCTGACTGATATCTAGGTAAAGAGACGAGATGTTTCTCCACACAGTGAGTTTTGTTAAGTCTAGCCTGAGGGACTGCTCTCTCTTAAGACACGGCTGACAGCAAAATCATGGTAAATACCACAGAGAGGAAGCCGCCCGCAGGCAGCTGGTGTCAGTTTGATGAGCAGGAACACAAGAATATGCTCTCCTCTAAACTCATGGAAAGAGAAATGTTGGGGCGGTGCTAACACAGGCTGTTTTTAAACCTGATGCAAGTCAATTGACATATGTCAAAAAACAGGAGTAAAAGCACTGGCTCACACTAGGGGGCGCTCTGGACTTGTTTTTTTCTAAGCTGCTGAGGTGGCGTGATTGTGCACTGTGAAAATGAGGACAGCCTGTGTTTGAGCAGCTTGGGAAGAACACGACTTGTGTGGTTTGATCGGTTCTCACCATGGCAAAACCGACATCTGCCTTCTTCAGGGCCGGTCCGTCATTGGTTCCATCGCCGGTTACAGCAACCACCTGCCGCTGCTCCACCAGAGTGCTGTCGATAATACCTGCCAGACAATAAGATCAGAGATTACTTCAGTCAGTCTTTCTGCACGATCTGAAACATTTGATCACACAAAGCATTGCTTAAATGTCTATTGCATTGTTCAATATCAAGCTAAATTAATACAGTTTTGTCAACAAATGACATGGAACGGAACCAAAATGGCTGTTACTCAAACTGAAAAAACAAATGGTAACATCTAAACTGCTTTTATTCAAGATGAAAATCACTGAACCAACTTATATACATCAATGTATACCAACAAATAATTTTTTTTATGGGTTAAATCAGGTAAAAATAGCACTTAAAGGTAATAATTGCAGGTTTTTACAGTGTATCGTTAACATCAAGGAGTCAAGCATAATATATAAAGTATATATATATAAAATATAATTAAGTAAAAAAATAAATTATATATATATATACCAATCAGGCATAACATTATGACCTGTGAAGTGACAGGTGAGGTGAATAACACTGATTATCTCTTCATCACGGCACCTGTTAGAGGGTGGGATATATTAGGCAGCAAGTGAACATTTTGTCCTTGGAAAAATGGGCAAGCGTAAGGATTTGAGCGAGTTTGACAAGGGTCAGAGCATCTCCAAAACTACAGCTCTTGTGGAGTGTTCCAGCAGAGCCTGCAGTGATCAGTATCTATCAAAAGTGTCAAGGAAGGAACAGTGGTGAATCGGTGGGTCATGGGCGGCCAAGGCTCATTGATGCAACTGGGGAGCGAAGGCTGGCCCATGTGGTCCGATCAAACAGACGAGCTACTGTAGCTCAAATTGCTCAAGAAGTTAATAGAAAGGTGTCAGATTACACAGTGCATCTCAGTTTGTTGCGTATGGGGCTGCATAGCCACAGACCAGTCAGGGTGCCCATGCTGACCCCTGTCCACCACCGAAAGCGCCAACACTGGGCATGTGAGCATCAGAACTGGACCACGGAGCAATGGAAGAAGGTGTCCTGGTCTGATGAATCACGTTTTCTTTTACATCACGTGGGTACGTGGCTTACCTGGGGAACACATGGCACCAGGATGCACTATGGGAAGAAGGCAAGCCGGCGGAGGCAGTGTGATGCTTTGGGTAATGTTCTGCTGGGAAACCTTGGGTGCGGCGATCCATGTGGATGTTACTTTGACATGTACCACCTACCAAAGCATTGTTGCAGACCATGTACACCCTTTCATGGAAATGGTATTCCCTGGTGGCTGTGGCTCTTTCAGCAGGATAATGTGCCGCCACAAAGCAAAAATGGTTCAGGAATGGTTTGAGGAGCACAACAACGAGTTTGAGGTGTTGACTTGGCCTCCAAATTCCCCAAATCTCAATCCAATCGAGCATCTGTGGGATATGCTGAACAAACAAGTCCGATTCATGGAGGCCCCACCTCGCAACTTACAGGACTTAAAGGATCTGCTGCTAACCTCTTGGTGCCAGATACCACAGCACATCTTCAGGGGTCTAGTGGAGTCCATGCCTCGATGGGTCAGAGTTGTTTTGGCAGCAAAAGGGGGACCAACACAATATTAGGCCATAATGATATGCCCGATTGGTGTGTGTATATACTGTATATATAGAAGCATGTAAATTACTTGTGTCTAGTGCACTTCACAAAATGTATATAAAATAATTTATTTAAAAAAATTCAACATCAGATGTTGTCAACACAAATGCTACTCATTTACTGGATTAAAATTACATTTAACACGCATAATGCACAGCCATATGTTGCCCGCATTAAAGCTATGTGATGTGAAAACATCAGGGACAATCAAGCGATTAGGCCTAGAAATTAAATACACCAGTGATGTAATTACAGCACAACATTTACTTACAGTATGTTAATTATCCTGTAACTTCAGCCGTGACGTTCAGTCTTATGTAACCATCACATCTCACAGATCTGATTCCAGACCGCTTTACTAACACACTTTGGCTGTAAATGCCAATGTTCATGAATTCAAGTAGATTATTAATCTAAAAATGTCAGTTCTTGTTCACCATTTTGTAACAATATGAGCATAATTGCATAAGCTTTATTACAAAGTGGTTAGATATTTTATGAGAGCAACATAGAAGAAATTAGAAGAAAGGCACAAAAACAGGCTCAGAATGGGAACAATAAGTCTTGTGTTTGGTGCTCAATCACTCACCTTTGACCAGTGTGTGTTTGTCTGTCGGTGAGGATCTGGCAAGCACACGCAGTTTCGGCCAGACTTTATCAATGCGCTCCTGCTCAACCTGCGAGAGAGGGAAACCGAGATCCATCATGAGAAAGTGTCTATACACCCCGTCTAATGGGATACATAAAACAGCCAGTGGTATATACCATGAAACATGACATTTCTTGTTGTAATAGCATACACATTCATCAGAGAAGTAACTGCATTTAAATATAAATAATTGTATTGTGTATTAAATCATATGGCGTCTATCATTCACGTGTGGGTTGTTTGTTGGAATGGCCACCAATCAAATGTGTTCAATAACTGTCTACATCAATAACAGCAGTGCATTACTTGCAGAGAGTACAAATGCGACTAATGTAATCACAACATAATAAAAAGGCCCCATAAATTATCAGAGTACTGGAACGCAACAGCATCAGGGCCACAGACGGTTCAATATACATTAAGCTCTCTCGACAGCATTTGTGCACCGATCACTGAAAAAATATATTTTTGCTGCTTATTCAAATTGCTTTATTAAAATGAGCTAAAGCAACACAATTCCTATATATTTTTTGTCTGGTCCCACTTTATATTAGGTGGCCTAACTACTATGTACTTACATAAAAAAAATAATGACAATGTCCTTATTGTATTCATATTGTATTGCAAAACACTTTTGCTGATATTGAGGTGGGATACGGGTCACAAAATTTTCAATTTAATATCCAAATGAATCTAATTAGTAAACTAAATTAACTTTATAAACTAAATTACTGATCTGCCCACATTGTCACTGTATGATAATTGAAATGAGCTGATGACATCACCGTTTTCTCCGGGGCGGCTGTACGGCCGAATAAAATTCTGTTGCATTATTTTCCTGTTTAACACTGTGAAGCTGCTTTGAAACAATCTGCATTGTAAAAAGCGCTATATAAATAAACTTGACTTGACAGGTGTGGTGGTATGGGTCAGTTTAAAGGTAGGGTTAGGGACAGGTGTGGTGGTATGGGTCAGTTTAAAGGTAGGGTTAGGGACAGGTGTGGTGGTATGGGTCAGTTTAAGGGTAGAGTTAGGGACAGGTGTGGTGGTAAGGGTCAGTTTAAGGGTAGGTTTAAGGGTAAAGTTAGGGACAGTGTGGTGGTATGGGTAAGTTTAAGGGTAGGGTTAGGGACAGGTGTGGTGGTATGGGTCAGTTTAAGGGTAGGGTTAGGGACAGGTGTGGTGGTATGGGTCAGTTTAAGGGTAGGTTTAAGGGTAAAGTTAGGGACAGTGTGGTGGTATGGGTAAGTTTAAGGGTAGGGTTAGGGACAGGTGTGGTGGTATGGGTCAGTTTAAGGGTAGGGTTAGGGACAGGTGTGGTGGTATGGGTCACTTTAAGGGTAGAGTTAGGGACAGGTGTGGTGGTATGGGTCAGTTTAAGGGTAGAGTTAGGGACAGGTGTGGTGGTATGGGTCAGTTTAAGGGTAGGTTAGGGACAGGTGTGGTGGTATGGGTAGGTTTAAGGGTAAAGTTAGGGACAGATGTGGTGGTATGGTAGTTTAAGGGTAGAGTTAGAGACAGGTGTGGTGGTATGGGTAAGTTTAAGGGTAGAGTTAGGGACAGGTGTGGCGGTATGGGTAGGTTTAAGGGTAAAGTTAGGGACAGGTGTGATGGTATGGGTCAGTTTAAGGGTAGGGTTAGGGACAGGTGTGGTGGTATGGGTCAGTTTAAGGGTAGGGTTAGGGACAGGTGTGGTGGTATGGGTCAGTTTAAAGGTAGGGTTAGGGACAGGAGTGGTGGTATGGGTCAGTTTAAGGGTAGAGTTAGGGACAAGTGTGGTGGTATGGGTCAGTTTAAGGGTAGAGTTAGGGACAGGTGTGGTGGTATGGGTCAGTTTAAGGGTAGGGTTAGGGACAGTGTGGTGGTATGGGTCAGTTTAAGGGTAGAGTTAGGGACAGGTGTGGTGGTATGGGTCAGTTTAAAGGTAGGGTTAGGGACAGGTGTGGTGGTATGGGTCAGTTTAAGGGTAGAGTTAGGGACAGGTGTGGTGGTATGGGTCAGTTTAAAGGTAGGGTTAGGGACAGGTGTGGTGGTATGGGTCAGTTTAAGGGTAGAGTTAGGGACAGGTGTGGTGGTATGGGTTAGTTTAAGGGTAGGGTTAGGTGTAAGGGAATTGTCAACTGTGTAATTATAAATGTAACTACAGAAATTAATTGCAGATGTAATTACATGCAGGTGTTTTTTAAAATGTAAGAAAAATGAAAAACATGTATGTATACAATAAGTGCATTGGATAGAATGAATAATTAAAATGTTAGTACATAGTTGAGGCCACCTAATATAAAGTGGGTCATTTTGTCCTAACTTAATTTGATTGTGTTCAATCCACTTAAATATATATCAAATTGAAGTTTACTTAATCTGTTTGTGTTGAGATTACATGAATGATTTGTGTTGCATTAACTGAATTGTTAGTTCCCAGCATGCTTTGCATATGGCTAAATCAAGAGAGTAATTGTTGTTATTTTATATGTAAATGTGCTATTTTATGAGATGAGAAAGAGGGAGACTTGATAGTGTTTAATATTCAATTATCTTGGAATTATTAGAACAATTTAAATTACAGTGGGTTTCCATTGTGGAGAAGAGTGGACCATTTGCTTAGGCAGTAGACTGATACAGATTGATGCCATAACTGCTTTGCTGAAGGAGCTTTTTTGCAAAAAAGTGCATGTAATGCACTTACAATGAAAGTCCAGAGTTCCTAAGGCTTTAAAAGCAGAAATGTGATGTGATTTGATTTGATTTGATCTGATTTACAAACGCATGAAAGACATCCCTTATGATAAAGAAGCTTATTCAAGTGTTCTATTAGTATACTTCTTTAAAAATAAAAATAAGAAATTATACTTCCAGTCTACTTTTTTATATACTTCTCATAAATATACTTAAAACAAAATATTATCTTTTGATTCAACTTTATTTACATAGTTTTATTAAACTTACATTGTTTGAAAATATGGATTAGAATATTGATGTAAAACAGATATGTTCCTAATTCTGCGTATCTGAATTTTTGTGTAGGCTATTCCACTGATGTACATAGGAATTTACTTAAAATCTACTTTACTCTTTAAGCTATAATAGAATGTTTTTTTAATGACTTAAGTACAGTTAAAGGTATATTTATATCAAGTATAAAAAATCTATATTTGAACATAGTAGTATACTGAAAGTGCAAAAATAATATATAAATGGTAAACTATAAGTAAAATGTTATGTTCACCTAGTATACTTGCAGTTCAAAGTGTACATTCATAAACTAAAAAATGTACTACTTGTATTAAAATAGTAAACTACTAGTATACTTATAAGTTCACTTGAAGTACAGATGCAGTACAAATGAGAAACCTAGTTATGCACTTAAAGTTTACTGTTACACTTATAGTATAAAGCGACACTTTAGTCCCAAGTGATATTGAAATACTATACTTACAAGTTTACTACTAGTACACATTGATATTAGTATACTTACATAAAGTATACTTAAAATATACTTGAACATTACTTAAGTATATTTCATAAAATGAACTTCTTTTCCGTAAGGGATGTTATCAAACAAATTTTATTAAGGTTTTGTCTATATGCAGAAGATTTTAAATCAGCATAGAAGACACTGCTTTTGTTTGATCTTTCAGTCTCTTGGGCTTTGCCGACTTTTTGTCATGGAGTGAATTTAAATTTTCCTAGTTATAATCACATATCCAGTGATGGCAGAAACGCAGTGGCGTATTAGACAGGCATGCAGGGCACACACTATGGAGGAAACTGAGCAGTGCGGTGCTTTTTAGTCGCTGAACATGGCGAGACAATACAGCAAAATTTGCTTAAAGACGGACATTAATTTCCAGGGATGCAAACTACTACTAACCTTTTCGAATTTGAATGGCATTTACGTTATTTGTCACACAATGCACAAAGAAGCATTAACGTGCCAGTTTTAAGCATATCACATAAGAGTGAATGATTGTGTGCCTGTTTCCAGGCTTTCTTCAGTAATTTCACAATCATTTGAATACGATTAATAGGGGTGTGACGAGATCTCGTGCTACGAGATCTCGCGAGAGTAAACTGTGACAAGATTTCTCGTTGAGGGGAAAAGCTGTCTCGTGTCTCGAGTGTGAGGGTGAAGTTAGGATTGAATATGCCAACGCTACGTTTACATTATGCCTCCACTCTAGTTTTGCCTTTTCAGAAGAACAATTTAATTCAGGTGGATAACAGTCGCTTCAATTCCATCAGCTCACCCAACGCGAGCTGTTCCGAGTCGTACATAGTGCGCAGCACTGCCACTGATCACGCGACGAGAAGACATTGAGCGTGTGTTACATGTTAGTGAAGCGCTTGCATTGAGCATTTGTTACGAGTGTGTGTTACATGTTAGTGAACTGGACCGTGGCGGAGGATTTGTTGCGCAGCAGAAGTGTCAGATTTATATTTTAAAATGTTCGGTCAGCTCCACCGCTCCATATTCAGTACACATGATCGTGAAATTTAAAGTGAAAAATAAATGGGGTCGCGCATTCAAACGCAATTTCAATATGTGTTACCTCTGTTTGAAAGTGGCTCCCGGAGGCATGCAAATATCTCCCAATATGAAAGCTATCTAGTTGTAACCATCTCTTAGCTCTGTATCATGCTATCATGCCAAAATGTGGTCTCTATTTGCACTTTCAATATTGAGTAGGCTACTTTGATTATGGTATTATGGTTATTGTTTGCACTTAATATCTATGATCAGTTTTTGGGAAGGAGTTCAGTTAGGAGGTCAAAAGAAGCTTAGGCCTACAGTAAGGTCTGAAGAGACAGTCATACAGGAGAGAAGCCAGTCAGTTGAGTTTTTGGGAAAACCTTTACAGTGCTTGAGTATTGTTGTCTTTTACTGCATATGATAATTCATACTCAAGTAGAACTAAAATGACATTCATTACAAGATGATGAGTTAAAACATTTCAAATGCACCTGCAAACTATTTTTCTAGTCATGAATTTCATCACTGAGGATTTCTAAAAAATACTATGTAAAAATCTTGTCTCGTCTCGTTCTCATGAACCCAATCTCGTGTCTCGTTTCGTCTCGTGAGATAAGTGTCCATTCACACCGCTATCGATTAATTAAACTCAAAATATCATTCTCAAACGTATACTAAAACATGGTAAACCTGTCAATTTTCATATTCAAGTGTTAGTAAAGTGATACAGATACATTTTATATACACACTGGCGATCAAAAGTCTTAAATAATTAAGAGATTTTTTTAATGTTTATGAAAGAAGAAGGCTGGATTTATTTGATCAAAACAGTAAAACTGTAAAATAATATTAGAATGTAAATCAGCTGTTTTTTATGTGAATATATAGTAAAGTGTAATCTATTCTTGTGATCAAAGCTGAATTTTCAGCATCATTACTCCAGTCTTCAGTGTCATGTGATCCTATAAATCCGTAAATCATTCTAATATTCTGTATTATTCATAAACATAATATTTTTTTTTAAAACTTTCCACAATTGAACACAACACGGACTTGTTTGAGAACTGCAAACTTTTTTTTTTTGCTTGACAAAATGGCACTCAAACCAATCAATTCATCTTAACTTGGGTTTTCTAAGTAAAAGAGGCATAGTATGTGAATAGGACAGATTACTAGATTAAGTAAAGTTAACTAAAAAGAGTTAGTTAGAATCACTGTTGGATTCTACAGTGTAAGAGCCTTACTTTAATAAGGGACCAGTCAAGCACATTTTCTGTGATATTTGATAGTATGCCACAAATGCTGTCCACAGAGCTTGATTGGTTATGTCCGATGTAGACGTGTAGTGTCCTGATTTGCAGTACCTCTCCCTTCTCGTTCCTGATCCTCCTGTTGAACTCTTTCCCGTCGATGCACAGGAAGTCTTCTCCGGGGTGGATGATGCCACATTTGATAGCGATAGCTCGTGCCGTGTTGATGTTGTCTCCTGTCACCATACGCACAGTGATTCCAGCGCGCTGGCATTTCCGGATGGCCTCGGGCACCTGCGGGCACAAGTGTGAGCAGCGGACATTAATTCCAGACGCATCGCTCCAGAGGAAAGGTTAGTGCGGAGGCCTCTGCAAACCACAAGCCCACTCATAGAGCAATGAGAACACCACCGCAAAGCACACAGAATTCATTCAGCTCTCCTGATTCCTCTAATGGCATTTCAGATGCGCCAGTGAAACAAGTGAGTGCTCATTAGGAGGAATTCAAAGGGCTCCTGCGTTAATGATGCAGTGCTGGAGGTGATTTCTCATGCAACAAACAAAAAAAATTATTCATCTGCAGGTTTTATTTCCTTGCTGAAAAATCTGACCAGGTTCAGCCTGACGAGCTGAAAAGTGCCAAATCCCCCCTAAAACCAGCCAACAGTTCAGACCAGCTCAGACCAGCAAACTCTTTAGGCTGTTTTAGTTAGCTTTGTGGTCATCTTGATTCAGATTTATGTTTAATCAAATGATGTGAGTTATTAAGACATTGGAATTAAACTAAACTAACTAAACTAAATTAACATGTATGTATGTATGTATGTACAGTATGTATGGATGGAAAAACAGATGATTGTTATGATGGATGGATGGATGGATGGATGGATGGATGGATGGATGGATGGATGGATGGATGGATGGATGGATGGATGGATAGATAGATAGATAGATATAATAATGACGTATAGTTGTTATACACAATGGTGGATCCGACACAGAACGATCACAGCGGTTATGGGAATAGGCCGGTCTAGACACTAAAGCGAGAGATGATATCTGTTTGACTAGACATCCAAGCATTTCTGAGAAACGTAAAGACAACCCGGTCCTGCTTAACTCATCAAGAGAAGAGGAAGAGCCTCATCAATAAAAAACGATGGCAGAGGAAGGTGACGTGGTAACATAAAAAATTTAAGACTCATGGATTTGTTTACGCATTCTTAAGTTTCGGCTGTTTATTAGGGAAAGGAATGGCTCACGTGTCCCGTCAGGTAACAGAACGCTAAGATGAAACACCAAATCTGTATCACCATCATCACTGAGTTATCAAAGGGCTTATTACACAAACCGACTCCATTTGCAAAATCCAAAGCAGGATTCACTTTGCAGTTAGAATGTTCCTTCATTCACGCTTTTATTCTGTTTTACCGCAGATAATGCTTTCTGTGAGAAGCCTTCAACAAACTGACAATTACTGAGTGTGGCTCTAGAGACGGAGAACGAGAGCAAAGAAACCGCGGGATAAAAAGAGGAGGTTAAATAATGCAGCAGTATAGACGCTTCTTCAGTCCCCACGATCTCAAAGCTCTTTCACAATATTGCATCTGATGCAACATCTCCACCGATTCCCAATATTTGAATTAGCAAAAATTATAATGAAAAATTTTTCACCAAGGGTTGGGCTTCTCCATATTTGACCCAACCATGGGTTTGAAACAACCAAGCATTTTTAGTATAACTGCAAGACATTTAGTATAACGGTTCACATGTCTATTTGCTGTGAAATATTTACTGATTTTAAAAAGGTAAATGTACAAATAACTTTGATATTTCAATATTTCAAGATAAAAACTTACTGGACTATCAAAAAATATCATCAGGCTTTTGATGAAAGTTTATTTGTTCATCTCTCAATCATCATTGTCTTGCATTGCTTTTGATCATAAAACTAAGCATTTCATCTTACTAAGACATATTATTGCCAGATATTGAGTGATGACTGATATGCATTTTGTGTAAGTAGTCAGATCTCATTGATTTACATTACAAACTACAAGAATTTCATCTTATTTTTGGCCATATAAATATCAGTATCTGCACCAGATTGCATATTTTTAGACTTCTGAATAAAACTCAGCTGTTCCTTCATATTCTCACTATATCATACTATATGAGCAATAATAACCCGATGTATCAAATATGATGCAATATGTGCCCTATCAAACACCCATCGCAATGTGACGCCAGTGTTGCGATGCAGTTCTCATTTTCACGTCCAGCTCCACGTTGTTTAAACATCAAATGCACTGGCGCATATGTTCGCTCATGGGCGTCTGGTCTGAAAACCAGGTGTGTTCAGGCACATTGTTGGCGTGTTGCTATTTTCAGGAACTGAAAACGACTGCGCCATTGACCAACACAAACCTGCTCTAAAGTCAATAGTGCAGTATTTTTGGAGTTATATAAAGGGTGTGTTAGTAATATGAGCCGCAGGTGCACAATGCGCGTACACTCTGATTATTACACACACAGGGGCGCGCAGCTGCAGCACACACATTTAAATATTAAGAATAAAAGGATTCCTCTCTGCAGAAGCGTTCAGTCCTTCCTCTCGCATGTACATAGTGAATCCGCCATGGTTCGACTTCATCTTCATCAAATAAGATGAGAATAAGAAGTTGAAGCACTAAAATATTAACTGTAAATAATGAAATAATGAAATGTCTAAAAATGAAACCAAAATTAACATGGAGTGATGGATAGATGGATTAGAAGAAGCTGAAACCAGACTAATTGTACTGTACATGCTTCATTATGTCAACAAGTAATCTACTGAGTCAATTTTGAAAAATATATGGCTTTGCACATTCCTAACAAAATCAGTAAATGATGAGGCCGAGGTCACATTACAGATGTGTTCTCATGCATATAATATTTCAAAAATATTATAATTTGATGTGACATGATCAAAGGTGAAGAACGTTCTTACCTCAGGTCTGACAGGATCCTCAATTCCAACAACACATATTGCGGTCAGGTCAGTCAAAATGTTGTTTTCGTCATCCCAGTTGGGCTCAGGGTCTCCGGGAAAGTCTCGGTAGGCCACGCAGATGGTTCGGAGTCCATCGCAGGCCATGGGTTCGATTACCTTCTTCACCATCTCATCCCTGTCCCTCGGCCTGAAAACGCGAGCTTCGCCTACCTCATTCAGAATGAGAGAACACCTGAACCGAACACAGCAAAGTCATGCGTTCACATGAAGCAAGGTCGTATCATTCTTATTCCTTTCATTACAGCCATTTTTGAGGACATTTCCTCATTATGTAATTCCGCAAAGAGCACATCTAAATGATTCCAGACACATGAAGCTCTAGTAATTCAACAAAATGTCCCTGACATTGACATGCTTTTATGAAAATGTGTAGATAGACATCAGATGAAAGGCGCTCACTTTTTAAGGATGATTTCAGACGCTCCTTTGCTGTACATTCTGAAGTTGCCATCTGGAAGCTTGATGACGGTGCTCATTGACTTCCTCACAGAGTTGAACGTGTACACCTTGTAGAGTTTCTCCTCCGGGATCTGGTTCCGAACGGTCTGGTAGTCTCGTTTCAGGTCAAGGACCAGTCCCAGCAGGCCACACTCGGTTTTGTTGCCCACTTGTTTGGGAAGACCTCCTTCCTTATCTGCAGGCTGGAACGGTATAAAGCCAGAGAGGAATCATGCATAGTTATCAAGTTTGCTGAGGTAGTTTATGAAGTTTCTTTGCAATTCATCACAGCCGTATCAACAGCTTGGATGCTTAACAGAAGGAGAACAGGTGATTTTTTTTTACAGAGATTTGCCCAGCAGCTCTGAAATTCATTTTCCCCAGTCACTCTGGTTTGTTTTTGATATAAATCTCAAACACCAAGTATTAAACTTCAACAGAAACTGCTTTACATACAGAGTGCATTTAAACCTGATTTGTTGAATTCATTTTTAGGTGTGCATGAACTTTACACAATCTCTCATTGACATTGTATGGAAACTGTAATACAATATATAGTCATATGTGTGACATACTTAATATAATATTGTTATATTAAGTATTGGGACACCCCTCCAAATCATTGAACTCAGGTCTTCCAATCACTTCCATGGCCACAGGTGTATAAAATCAAGCATTAGGCATGCAGACACTTCTACAAACATTTGTGAAAGAATGGGTCGCTCTCAGGAGCTCAGTGAATTCAAGCGTGGTACTGTGATAGGTTGCCAACTGTGTAATAAGTCCATTAGTGAAATTTCCTCACTACTAAATTATTCCACAGTCAACTGTTAGTGGTATTATAACAAAGTGGAAGCAATTGGGAACCACAGAAACTCCACGTAAAATCACAGATCGGGGTCAGCGCATGCTGAGGCGCACAGTGCGCAGAAGTCACCAACTTTCTGCAGAGTAAATAGCCACAGACCTCCAAACTTTGTGTGGCCTTCAGCTCAAGAACAGTGCGTAGAGAGCTTCGTGGAATGGGTTTCCATGGCCGAGCAGCTCATCCAAGCCTTACATCACCAAGTGCAATACAAAGCGTGGGATGCAGGAGTGTAAAGCGCGCCGCCACTGGACTCTAGAACAGTGGAGATGTGTTCTCTGGAGTGACCAATCACACTTATCTGTCTGGCAATCAGATGGACGAGTCTGGGTTTGGCCAGAGAACCGTACTTCCCTGACTGCATTGTGCCAAGTGTAAAGTTTGGTGGAAAATGGGTAATGGTGTGGGGTTGTTTTTCAGGGGTTAGTTCCAGTGAAAGGAACTCTTAATACTTCAGCATGCCAAGACATTTTGGACAATTTCATGCTCCCAAATTTGTGGGAACAGTTTAGGGATGCCCCCCCCCCCCCTTTTCCAACATGACTGCACACCAGTGCACAAAGCAAGGTCCATAAAGACATGGAGGAGTGAGTTTGGCCTGCACAGAGTCCTGACCTCAACCAGATAGAACACCTTTGGGATGAATTAGAGCGGAGACTGTGAGCCGATATCAGAGCCTGACCTCAAAAATGTACTTCTAGAAGAATGGTCAAAAATTCCCATATACACACTCCTAAACCTTGTGGAAAGCCTTCCCAGAGAGGTTTGAAGCTGTTATAGCTGTAAAGGGTGGGCCAACTCCATATTAAACCCTACGGATTAAGAATGGGATGGCATTAAAGTTCATGTGCATGTAAAGGCAGGTGTCCCAACTTTTGGCAATATGGAGTATATTCATACTGAAAACAGCTTCATTTTTTCATGCATTAACATGCAGAATTGTGTTTTTTTTTTCTTCCTATATTTATAACCTCCTTTACACAGCAAAGAAGCATTGTGTCCAAAGTTACCTACAGTACACTTATTACAAGGACATCCTCCCTGAAGTGACTGGAAGTTAAAGGGCCTTTGCACTGACAAAGATTAAATAACTGGATATCGGCAAGTGACTTTACTGTCCTTCAATCCATTGTGATCCAAACTGTCTTTCAAAGGAAATGTGTCTTCTTTAAACATATTAAAAATAAAACTGATACAATTATATGAATGCCTGAAAAAGCTTCAAAAACAAATAAACATAATAATTTCAGATGACAAAACCTATTCAAATCTCATTATCTGCCGTTTGATCAAACATGTCTGAATTATTTCTGCAAACAATATCCTGCTTGAATTACTTCAGTTAATTTAATTGTATTAGCTGTTTGTTTATTTATTTATGAGAAGAAATGCTGAAATGCCAATAGAGACCTTGATTATGAATTAACAGATTTACTTTTCCAGTATTTCTCATATCTAGGCATGGATCACTGCACGCTCTTAAAACAAAAACGTTCGGTCGGGTTCTATATAGAACTCTAGGGTTCTGGACTCTTTATGCCACAAAATGTTCTATATAAGGAGAAATGTCTTAAATGATTACTGAGAAATTCAGCAATTTCAACAAAGAAGAAAAGTTTTGATTTAGGTATTACAACTTTCTGGCATAAGACAGATGAATGCGTTTTTACGTGACTGGCTTGTCAAAACTGGACTGTTTCATTCCCAAGGTAAACAGTGGGAAATGTTTGTTAAGATAGAGATTAAGATAAATTATGTTTTTGCCACAAGTACTTTACTAACTTTACTAAGTGTAAATCAGGGGGGAAATTACATTAAGAATGTAAGCTATGACCCCTTTAAGTATCTCATATTTGCTCACCTGGGTCATTCAAAACTGCTCATGCGTTTGATATGGATTTCATAGCACCCTTCAGAGAGGCGCTGGCACGCAATGCTCTCCTGAACAGCTGTCTTCTCCCTGGTCAGCACGCACTCCTACGAACCACGGCATATGGCAAAACATGCACTGGCAGCACTACTTCCTCTTTACGGTCCTATTCGGCTCCTGTGCTCCACACGGGCCCTCGCTCTATTCTCCTTCTCACTGCAGGGGCCGCAGAGGCCCTCTGGTGTCCCCTAGAAGGTCATTTTCATAGCACCTCTTTGATTTCACAGCGTTACCTGCACTGACAGTGGCAGCCCCTGCCCCAGGCCGTGAGGGGGATGCTTTGCCAAAGCTGATTGGCTTGAATGAATGAGTGGCAGGCCGAGGCTTCGCAGAGAGACTTTGGCAGAGTCCCTGAGCCACATGGAGAGGCTGCAGCCGGGCAAACGACTTTGCCCAAAATGAGTCACAACTTATCAAACACGAGACAGCAAGATATTTCACCTTGTCATGGGCGCGATATAAAAATAGCGTTTAGTTTTACAAAGAAGCTGGTAAAGGGCGGTATTTTTTTTCCATCATATGACTAGTAGCAGACATTTTGTCTAAGAATAACCCTTCTTAGGGTATCAGATTGGAAATATCATGATAATATAAACCAGGGATGGGCAACTCTGAAAAATACACCTGAAACACACCTGAAAAATCTATCCTAAAGTTGTGTCCGAAAGCTGAAAAATGCTTCCCTTGGCAGACAGCATACAGAGGTAGGAAAGCAACAAGGCATTCAGATTCAATGATCATGTCACATGCTTTCTACTGAGATACCGTCATCTGATCAATGTTAGAAGCAGCATAGATGTTTCCTTCGCCGCCTATGATAACCCACCATCCTGTGCACTCCATACTATGACAGCTGAGCTGTCATTAAATGTCATTAGCTGAACAATAAATATGTTGGCGTATATGTGACGCCATGTGAAATATGTTGGCGTCTATGTGTAAATTACCTTTTTGACCGACTTATTCCATTTTGGAGAACTTCGTAATGTAGTAAATAAATATTAGCAAATTATCACCAAAGCTCTGTATTTTGTAGATAATCATGAAACCATTAAAGGCCCACTGAAGTGCCTTGGAACGCGCAGCATTATTCAATGTGTTGACGTAATTTCCCCTAAAACGGCTCCAGCTGTTAGCAGCTCCTCCCCTTTTTTGAAACAGCCAATAGCGTTTGGTTATTACCACAGTTTGACTGGCCTTTCTGTTTTTTTAAAGCCAGTTTCCTCCGAATCTAACCGTTTATCATCATAATCTCTTCCATATCTCTTTGAAATACAACATTCTGTGCAGCATTCAAATGGGTCCGATATGTTTTGTTGTCTGCGCCGACTCGTGCATATGATCTGTGCTGCGTTCTAGTGTCTGTAGTCAACGGCTCTGCTCTAGACTATGTGTGTGCGCTGCTGCGGTGCGCGTGAAACTATCGTGAACCCAGACTTCATTCGCCTCAACTGAAAGCATATTTACACTGTCTGAATCGTTTCCTATCGCATATATAGTGCGCTATGTGCCGTTCACCATGTAGAAAATATGCGTGAACAACAAATACAAATTTTGTCATTGTTTTGGAACACACCAGCTTATTCATAACCTTAAGGCTAAGATAATCATACTAAAAGCTAAAAAAACTTTATTTTGATTTCAGTGGGCCTTTAAGCTGCCTCAGAAGCCTGGTTGAAATCCATTTAGGGAGGAACATTAATGCGCAAACAATGTAAAGTCATTGCCTGATAGGGCAAGAAATTTGCGACTCATTTTGCCAGCACAGGTCACATACTATATTTATATGCAGCAGTTGTCCACTTACTTCGGTTTTGTCATTATGTTTATTTTGTCATTAAAGTTGCGTTGATAGTTCTCACCTCCTTCTTTCCTGAACATTGTTACAATGTTGATCCAGGAACATGTCTTACCACAGTACTGAATGATGACCATTTTCATGTGTACCTTTTTATAGCAGGTATCAGGCATTTGAATGTTATTCATAGAGTCGTTCATCTTCTAGATGACAGAAACCTAGATGAGTATCTGTGTGGAGTCACTGAATGAACATTCACCACTTGGTTAAAGGTAATGGACCTGTTCCCAGATTCCCAGGCAGAAGCCAATTAAAATAAAAGCATAAATAAAACACATGCAACAACATGCAAACCCCTAACTGATACTTTGTGTTCAAAACACACCTTTGAAAAGGATGCAAGAAGGGCCAACTGCATCTGACTTTGGTGTAACTAAGAATCCAGAGTTTACAAAACACGTCACAGCCGGTGACCTACAGAACAGTGCTGAAACACACACACCGCCACATACGGAGATGTAACCTCCAATCAAGAATTGATGGGAGCCCGGGAACATGACATCAGTGTCAGACCTGACCTCTCCAATCAGAGGGCCAGAAGGTCTGACGGAACAGGTGGTTGAAGCAACCTGAGATCAGTGCGACAGGAAGTCTCCGCAGAGCTCAGACTACCGGCTGAAGTATCAGTGTACATGCCAGCAGCATCAGCTGTACCATGTGTCCTACTCCGATTTCAGGATTCCACTAACTCTTTCGTGGCTGCATACCGACCGGTCATACCGGTGAGACATAAATAATGAATGGCAAATCTGTATCAAGTACAGGTAAAAGTTTCATTTAACAGTGCACAGCTGCTTCAAATTAGATGGGCAGCCGTTGTGTCTGAGAGCATGAAATTCCCTTAACCCTCTGGTTGTGTTCCAGCCAAGGATTTTCTTTTCCCCAAAAATGCAGGTTAATGTTATCGCATTGGACTAAAACATACTGACTTTACTCACACAGGGCATAACAACTTTTTTTCAACAGGGGGTTCCCCATCTTGTTTTCTGTTCCTGGTCCAAAAAATATCTGGCCAACAAAAACTGCTTATAAATCACTCATTATGCTATGTTGTTTTCTTTCAATAAGCACAGGTTTTGTATTTCTTTTTGGAACTGATTGATCATAGTTTAAAAATGGGAGGTTGTCCTAAGGAGCTGTTGCTGTTCCCTGTCTTGGCTTTTCATGGATCTCATGAAAAGGATGGGGAACTTAGAACAGAGCCATGCCGGCAAATATAACTTTTTATAAAATATGGCAATAAAAAGTTGACTAAAAGTTTGTCTATGGTATTTTTGACTTCAGTGGACCTGAATCAAGGCCGTAACCATGTTTTGAACATTGGGGATCTAATTCGAAATGGGAAATAATTATTTTGGGACTATTTGCATAATATTTGCATGAATTTGCGTCACATTTGTGTGCAGTTTGATTTGTGATTTCACCGGAAAGAATAGAGTCTCCACAATGGCATTAAGCGATAGATTGACACACTCGTCTGTGTGAAGACTGTGCACGAGGCAAAAGAGAACATAAACTCAGTCTGCTTTGATTTGATTGGCCATCTCAATCATTTTGACATTGACGAGCGCTTTTAGACCACTGAGGCGGACCAGACTACATTTTTTTGTCATCCTAACATACAGAGTGCTGTGTAATGAAGTGCAGTAGAGCAGTGCAAGAATTTCATATATTGGGGGGCAATTTGGCCATTTCTAATTATTTGGGGGGACCCTCAGTGTCTATGGTGGTTACGGCCCTGACCCGACTGAACCTGTGCTTATTGAAAGAAAACAAGTTGACAAAAATAATCCAATATTTGATGATAATATAGCATAACGAGAGATTTACCAGCTGGTCATTTTTGATTGGGAACACCAAATTAGGTAAATAATTTTCAACACAGCACAAGGGTTAAACATAAATCTAGAAGGACTGCTCTACTGAAAAACCCAGCCTGAGCTGGTCTATCTGGTGGACCAGCACAATCATGCTGTTCTCAAGCAAAACTGAGCGGGTTTAGCTGGTCCACCAGCATCCCCATGCTGGTCCCAGCATGCAAAACATACCTTATGCTGGTGACCAGAAATGCTGGATTTTTTTGGGAAGGGGACTTTGGAAAGTTTGCTGAAGCAGCTCTTGAGTCTTGGGTGAGGAGGAGGTCATGCATTAATTACATAATGTAGCAGTAAAGCAGGGTAGCTTGGTGGATCTCTCCAGGGATAAAGAGTTCTGCTCATTTCAGTCGATGTTAAAACAAGATGTCTGGAATGATATGCTTATCCAAGTCTTGCTTTGTATGGTTATGAAAGCTCTCAGTACTGGTCTCCAGGGACGGGTTCTGTACGTTGTGCTAGTCTGCTGAGAGGGGGCGTTCACAAGGCCTGTTTTCAGCTCCTAGGCATCTTAAAGCAAGATACAGAACAGATCTGATTCCAGCTCTCAGAACCAAGACAAACTCGCATGATGTGACTATTGTTGATTCTTTTTTTCATAACTCATTGTCTCAACTGTTTCCTTGCAGACTGTTCTTTTTTGGAAACCAACCCAATCTGGTGTTCCAAAATACACAGCGTTCTTGATTGTCAAAGAACACACAGCACATATGAAAACGTACACATGAAAAGGCCTAATGCAAACACATTCCTAATTCTAATAACCTAGGAAGTCATCTGTGTGTTACTGTTTTCTGTTTATTTGAAGCAAACTTTCTCTCTTGAACTATTATAAAACTGAGCATATTCCTCATTTTGAATACATACTCTTAAAAATAAAGGTTCCAAAAAGGGGGTTTTAGCCATGGAAGAACTATTTTTGGTTCCCCAAAGAACCTTTCAGCGATTAGTTATTTAAAAAAAATGTTTTATTGTGAGAAACATTAGAAAAATCTGAACCAATCTTGAACATGTTGTGCAATGGAAAGGTTCCTTGGATGTTAAAGGTTCTTCCTTGGAACAAAAGTAGCCAATAAAGAAACTTTAAAGAAATTCTGTTGTTGCAAAGCAGTTGTAGCTGAAATAACACTGGCTAAATAGCTAAAGGGGTTTTTATTTCTTACCAGTATTTTAGTGGTATAGGCGCTGTTGAGGGATATAGCGTTGACCAGTGTTTCCATAGTTTTGGCTGGGATGGAGCTGGGCTCTGGTATCTCCTTGTAATGGACATCCGCCACAAAGCATTGCACTGCTGTCATGCGGTTGGTGGTCAGTGTCCCAGTCTTGTCTGAACAGATAGCTGTGGCGTTGCCCATGGTCTCGCAAGCGTCCAGATGGCGTACCAAATTGTTATCCTTCATCATTTTCTATCAGCACAGACAAAAAAAAGCATTAGTCATATTTGTGAAACCACAAGACTGATACAGATGACTAGCTAATAACATGTCGTGGTAGAGTACATTCTGGATATGTCTAAAAACTGTGATACACATATATGTAGCTGTCTACATAAATAACCTTCTAGTTGAAATGGGACATAAAAAGTAGGGCTGGGTAAAAAATATTGATTTCTAGATTTTATACGATTCTCATTTTTATGAACCAATATCGATTCTTAAATCTCAAGAATCGATTAGTCATCCTGTTTTCAGTTGATGAATGAATGGGACATTGTAGCACGCAGTTCAAGATAAGCGGCACGGAGCGCACATGAACTGATTCTTTCTTCCGCCTTAATACCAGTTACAGCGCGAAATAAACCTCAATGAGCATCTGAAAGTGTGTTAAAAAATAGAGTACATCTTACCGAAATCCGTATCATGTCACATGGAATCGCTCAATCAGCTTGTAAACAATGTCATGTAACGTCACATTTACCTCCGAAAAACCATATCCAGTGTCCATAAACTCGTTAGTGAGCTAGAAAGAGAGGAGCATTTTTCCTAAACTCTAGAGAGGAGCAAATATATGCACCATATTACATATTCATAATATTTGTTGTGTTTTTCGATATTTAATGCTTGCTTGAATAAATCTGGCAAGTTTTTATGACAGCCACCATTTAAATGTTATTTATATTTAAAAAAAACGAATTGGAGTAGAAATATGATTATGTAATTGTAAAGTTAATATTATAACTTTATTATTATTTAAAAAAAACATTATTGAGTGTAATTTAAGTTTTTGTATAGAAATCAGTCTTTGACATTATAGTAGGCTTATGTACTACCAACTGACTCCCATAGTTGTATTGTTTTCCTTGAGAAAATTTGCCATGTATTGTACCTTATATAGCCCTATCACCTAAAGACTACAGCCCCATTTACTCCATGTGCAAATGCATTGATGAAGTTAACAGGTGGATGTGCCAAACATGTCTTCAGTTAAACAAAGAAAAAACTGAAGCCATTGCATTTGGAAACAAAGATCAAATTCTCAAGGTGAATACTTGACGCTAGGGGTCAAACAAATAAAAATCAAGTCAGGAATCTTGGTGTGATTCTGGACTCTGACCTTAGTTTCAGTAGTCATGTAAAAGCAATAACTAATTCATCTTAGTATCATCTCAAAAATATATCAATAATTAGATGCTTTGTTTCCAGATAAGACTTCGAGAGACTCATTCATGCTTTCATCATCAGCAGGGTGGACTATTGTAATGGCCAAGTATTTACCAAATATTTATTTATATTTAATATTTAGATTTAAATCAAGAAACAAAGAAATAGTAAGGCTGAAGGAGGGATTTTGGTGTTGTTATTATGGGGTGATTGTCAATGTATATAAACGGTAGTAGTGATGATCATAATTGTTCTTATTATTTATATTGATATTATAAATGGTGATATAATTATAACAGAGAGGAATATGATTAGATAGATAGTAAATCATAGAGAGTAAATAATAATAATTATATTATATGATATACATGACCACTATATTGTAATTTACAACAAAATTGCACTATTAATTTAGTCTAAGCACTGGTAATGATGTATTGTTATTGTGATTCAGTGGAGATTGTTATTACTATTATTGTCATTACTGTTATTGATGTTATCATTGTTATTATACAACTGTGATTTAACAATATAATACGATATGGTTATATTTTATATATTACATAATTATTACCGGGAAATATGTGAATCTTTTTACTCTTTTAATTATTTTATACGTGTATCATGTTTTTATTTCTTTTAATTCTTATTTTAACTGTTTTAAATATCCTTTTTTTTGTTTTCTGTTTTGTTAAGGCTGTCTGGGTGGAAGAGGTTGAGAGATGGAAGAGCGATCTTGTTAGCCCTGGAGTTAGGCCAGGAAGTTTTGTCAGCAAGGGTACTGTATAAACACAGAGTTACCTGACAAATATTTTTAAAACGAAATCCCTCCGGTGCGAGGACGATCCGTTTAGATCTGCTCTGACGGATAGATATGTATAGCCCTGGTGGTTCCAAGAAGGTCTGCAAGGGTACTTTTTAAACGCACAGTTACCTGACAAATATAAATAGGTATTAACCTATTATATTAAAGGTTAAAATTATATTAAAGTTAACTAAAACCTTAAAGAACTTTTTTTAGTTGATATGCAAGACTGGGGCTTTATTAGTGGTGTCGTGATTCGAGTAAATGTTTTGACATTTGGGTATGAAGTGTTTTAATTCTAAAATATATGGTGTAAAAACCAAGGTTTAACGTCTTAAGGTTGAACGGTGGCTACTGCAGTTGAATTTTCCTATTGGACGTTGTTGGTCATGGTATGTTGGCTCTTCCAACGGCTCACTACCCACGCCTCTGGCACGAGTTCAACACGCCCTAAGAAATGTTTTCCCGTATTGATCACATGAGAACGGCTTCACTCCAGCTGTCAATCAATCCGTCACTGCGGGTCTCAGGTGCATGCCCCCCGCTCAGCCCTGCACTCGGTTCGTCCCCTCTGTCTCCGCTGGGCTCTGCCCACTTTTCCAGCATTTTTCAAATATTGCAAGTGGGTGGAGTTAGGCTCTGATCAGGGGTTGAATTTCCTTTAAGCCTTTAAGTTCGGTACCGGTACCCAACGGTACCTTTTTTCGGTAGTTTTGGGATGTTTACATAAATAACTGTAAAGAACCTGTAAGTCATTTATAGAAGTGTTATTGACATTATGCCAGAGCTGCCCTGGTCGCTGTCTGCCATTTTCTGTGATGTTTGATTACTGTAATATTTACTAGTAAATAGTAGGCTACTAGGTACTTAATTTAATTCATAAAAACAACCATATTATTATTTTTTCTTTTTAATTTCATTTCTATGAAAAGATTTCCCAAAAATGATGTGTTATGTATTTTCTGGTAATCAAATGAAGACATAAGACATTCATTTAATTTATCTTTTAATTTAAGTAAACTTTTTTTGTCAAACAAAGAGCTGCACAACTAAAATTTGTTTGTTTAAAATTAAAACATGAAGAAAAATTGTAATTTATATATATATAAAAAACGTCTCGGTTACGTATGTAACCCTCGTTCCCTGAAGGAGGGAACGGAGACGTACGTCGGAACTGACCGACGAATTGGGATCTGTTTCCAGAGACCGACCTACTTCGAGTGATTAAAACGAGCCAATGGACATTGGCATGCGGTTCACACATTCCACGCACCGCCCCGCAGCGCGGGTATAAATACGGAAGTGGATAAGTGACTCGGCCTTCAGCTGAAGCACAGCACCTGGCGACGGGACGTACGTCTCCGTTCCCTCCTTCAGGGAACGAGGGTTACATCCGTAACCGAGATGTTCCCTTTCAGTCGGTCACGTTCAACGTACGTCGGAACTGACCGACGAATTGGCTGAGCTCGCTGGACCACTCACTAACTATGTTAGAGTGGGAGTCAGGGCTCCGGGCAGGGAAGGACAGTCACTGCTGTTCCTGCAAGACCCACTCAGCGTGACTATTGGATAACGCTGGGAAAGCGTGCCCGTCTCGGGAGATGGTACGCTGCGGACCACATCCTTCAATGGAAGGAGAGGTGGAATACACATAAGGACTAACCTAACAGGGTAGTGCAACAAATGGCAGTCTCTGGGGTGGACCCAACCTGGTTCCAGGGGGATATGATTAGATAGATAGTAAATCATAGAGAGTAAATAATAATAATTATATTATATGATATACATGACCACTATATTGTAATTTACAACAAAATTGCACTATTAATTTAGTCTAAGCACTGGTAATGATGTATTGTTATTGTGATTCAGTGGAGATTGTTATTACTATTATTGTCATTACTGTTATTGATGTTATCATTGTTATTATACAACTGTGATTTAACAATATAATACGATATGGTTATATTTTATATATTACATAATTATTACCGGGAAATATTTGAATCTTTTTACTCTTTTAATTATTTTATACGTGTATCATGTATCATGTCGCCCAGCCCAGGTTTGGCGACAGTAAGGAGTAACTAGGACCCGGTACTGACCGCTCTGCCACGCCCATCTCGGGACTCGGTCGTGCAACCAGCGTTGAAGCGGTCTCATATGAAGCAATCCGAGCGGCGTTACCGCGGCTGCAGATGCCATATGCCCCAGGAGCCTCTGAAATAATTTCAGTGGGACCGCTGTCCTGCCTTTGAACGTATTCAAGCAGTTCAACACTGACCGGACGTGCTCTGGAGTGAGGCGCGCTGTCCGGCTGACCGAATCCAGCTCCATACCGAGATAAGAGATCCTCTGCGCGGGGCAGAGTTTGCTCTTCTCCCGGTTGACCCAAAGTTCCAACAGGCTGAGGTGACTGAGCACCATGTCCCTGTGTTCGCACAACTGCTCCCGAGACTGGGCGAGTATGAGCCAGTCGTCGAGATAGTTGAGTAAGCGAACGCCGCGTTCTCTGAGTGGAACAATGGCTGCCTCGACGACCTTCGTGAAGACGCGAGGCGACAGGGACAGCCCGAAGGGCAAGACTTACTGATATGCCCTCCCCTCGAACGCAAAGCGCAGGAACGGTCTGTGTCGAGGAAGGATAGAGACATGAAAGTACGCGTCCTTCAGGTCGATCGCTGCGAACCAATCTTGGGGATGGATGCATTGGAAAATGCGTTTCTGCGTTAACATTTTGAACGGAAGCTTGTGCAGGGCCCGATTCAGAATGCGCAGGTCCAAGATTGGCCTTAACCCACCCCCTTTCTTGGGTACAATGAAGTAGGGGCTGTAGAACCCCGACCTCATATCGGCAGGAGGAACCGGCTCGACCGCGCCCTTCGCCAGCAGGACATCGATCTCGGACCGCAAGACATGGGCATCGCTGCTCCGCACGGAGGTGAAGAGGATGCCCCTGTACTTGGGAGGCCGGCGTGCGAATTGAATCGCATAGCCGAGTCTGATGGTACGGATGAGCCAGCGAGACGGCCTGGGGAGACCTAGCCAGGCCCCCAGAGACCGAACTAGCAGGATCAACGGCACCACAGACGTACCCGGGGTGAGGCAGCGAGGTGGAGTATTCAGACCCGACTCGGGAGGCCCGGAGGCGGCCCGGAGTGTTGCCTGAATACTCCAGGTGGGGCAGAGAGTGGGTGAGAAGGCCCGGGGGCGTCCTCGGTGCCCACTCTGCTGCCCCCTGGCGAGTGGTGAGAGGGGAGGAAAGGAGTGGCAAGGCCCGGGGGCGTCGCACACTGCCAACCTGTCCCTCTCTGGGCTCAGGGAGGGAAGAACTGCTCTGAGAATGTGGGTACCGCTGGACTCCGGGGAGCCAGCGGCAGGACCGAAACCAAAAAAATATTCTCCCCCCGGTCCTCCTCCGGGGGAGGGAGGGGTGCGGACACCGTCTCCCCGAGCAATTCCTCTCTCGCTGGGCTGCCCGTTTCAGGGTCGCTTGCCCTTGTGCTTGCTAGCAGGCTCGCGGGACCCTGGACGGGTTGGGCACCTCCCTTGCGCCCGGCCATCTGCTGCCTGGGTGGAGGCGGACGCAGGGTGGCGCCCTCGGCGACAAGCAGATGGAGGTGCTGCGGCCGACGACTGGGTGTAGGCAGCAGCTGGTCGTCGGGGCAGGTTTTTTTTTTTTTTTTTTTTTTTTTTTTTTAGCCACCTCCGTCTGCTTCTGGGCCACCAAGAACTGCTGGGCGAAGTTCTCGTTGGCGTCGCCGAAGAGGCCAGTCTGACAGACAGGGGCGATGAGGAACCGAACTTCGTCGGGCTCACGCATATCTGCCAGGTTTAGCCCCAGCTTCCTGGACCACTGGTGTGGACATCGCCTGACCCAGGGAGCGTGCAGTGACTTTCGTCACTCCGGAGAGCGAGGTCCATCACCGCACGCAGTTCCTGCATAACCCCTGGGTCGGGACTACCCTCATGCATGCAGGACAGAGGGCAGTGAGAGAGGGAAAAACTTATACAGGTTATGGCCCTTTTGGTGTTCCATATTTTGACACCAAATAGTTCCATGCTGTTAAATTTTTTCAATGCACATCCGCGCAGCCACCCCGGAAAGCATTGCTGTCAACCCTGAATCTGATTCAGCATGAGCACACACCATTATAGTGGGAAACTCAGCATTATCATTTCCAGCGCATAACAGCCCTCTCTCCGATGCAGCAATTGACATCTGTCCTCCGCCAGAGCGCCAAATGAAACGCTAGATCCCTTTTTTTCTTTTTTTTTTAAAAAGGACCAGCAATCCCATCTGTAAGCTACCAGCAGGCATGTGAGACAATGAGCGTGGCCGTCAGACTTGACGGCACACGGCGCGCTGAACAATCCAGCCCCTATGAAAGAGCAAGGTGAACAACGCGCCGACGTGGTCATGTTCTCGTGAGAGAACATGAACCACCCACAAACAAAGTCTCAGCACGCTCGTGATGCGATAGAGGAGTGGGGGCCCGAAGAGATGTACTCGGCGGGGAAGCCCCACTGTAATCCTCAGGTCACCAGCGCTTATTAGCCAAAGTAATCCTTTTCTGGAGCCCCAGAAAAGAAACTAGATCGGGGAATAAGTGAAGGGACTCAACCCCGTTTGAGGTTTCATAGTCTCGACCGCGCATCAGAGCGGCGAGTGACGCGCTGGGTTGCCGTGACAACCCCCGCTATCAGCACGAGACGGCACACGGCGCGCTGAACGCTCAGCCCTTACGAGAAAGGTGAGACGAACAACGCGCCGACGTGACCATGCTCTCCAGAGAGAGCATGGATCACCCACGAAAGCAATCTCACATGTTTATATGCGAGAGAGATCGTGGTCGTCAAATGAGGACAGGAAACAACTGCATCCAGAAACACACGGTTTGAGTGACATCTTGAAAAAGACGCAGGTCAAACAGTGTTGCTCTTTTAGAAGGAAATGCTCTTTTAGAAGTGCTGAAGCACTCAGGGAGATGGCCGCGGCTCACAGCAGTCCGATTGCAAGCCTGCGTGTGAGCACTCAAAGAACGGAAACGCCCAGCCAACCAACACAGGAACAAGTGTATGTTGCAGCGGCCACTCGCTGACTCGCGCCGTCACACCAGCACCCAGGTAAGAGAGCGATCCTCCTCGAGACTCGTCTAAACACTCTTCGTAGAAACAGCTTGATACAGCAAACCATTCGGCTCCGAAGTTAAAAAGCAATGATGCGGTATTCCACTTCCGTATTTATACCCGCGCTGCGGGGCGGTGCGTGGAATGTGTGAACCGCATGCCAATGTCCATTGGCTCGTTTTAATCACTCGAAGTAGGTCGGTCTCTGGAAACAGATCCCAATTCTTCGGTCAGTTCCGACGTACGTCGAACGTGACCGACTGAAAGGGAAAAAGTATTTTCTGGTATTCAAATGAAGACCTAAGACATTATTTTAATGTATCTTTTAATTTAATTAAACTTTTTTTGTCAAACAAAGTGCTGCACAACTGAGATTTATATGGTTAAAATTAAAACATGAAGAAAAATTGTAATTTATATATAAAAAAACCTTTAAAAAATAAAGTTTTGATAATGTATTATTATTACATTAGTGTTAGTATTATTATTACATTGAGACGTATCTAAATTCTGCTGTACAATAGTAATTTATTTGTCAAGTTAGCCGAACTTTTATTTTGAAGGGTTGCCATGAATTTGAGTTTCTGTGTGTTTATGATATGACAGTAGTTTTTCTCAAATGAAACGGTAAAACGCTCATGAAGTGACTCAGTGGCTCTGGAGATGACGTTCGTGCGTTCATGTCCTCATATGAGACGGCAGAGATAGAAACATGCGACAGACACGTGCGATTCTGAGTGAGAGAGTGTGTGAGGTAAACCCATAGACTGTAAACCGTGCATCTACACATTCATTCGCACAGAGACACGCATGATTCGTATTTAAATGGTCTTTTCGCGGTTTAATATTCACAGACACTAGTCTATATCACAATACGCGTTCCCAGGTACCGAAATTTGGTACCGATTGATTTAATGTGAATCGGTACTCGGTAGTACTGACGTAATTCGGTCGGTGTCCTTAAAAGTACCGAGTTCGGTACCCAACCCTAGTAGTGACAGGTGGATTGCCACTACGGTCGAGCTAGGTGGGTGTGGTTTCAGCAACCAGGCACCTCAGCTCCAACCACGTCCCACCTCTTTGCCCATTTTCAGTAACCAGGGGGTGACGCGCGGTCAAGATTGCAACGGTCGACTGTAGGCTTCAAAAATGCTTTTCAGAAACCAACGGGTGACGTCACGAACACTACGTCCATATTTTTTACAGTCTATTGTCTTACTTTGTCCCACTCTACTCCACAGATTAACCACGCCCACTTTTGTAGCCTTTTTCAAAACTGTGGTGAGAACTGCTGCTGAAACAGGGGGTTTCATGACCCTTTAAACAATTGCCTGATGGCCTGTACAAATAATTGCTGCGATTATTGGCCGATATATCGGTGCATCCCTAAAAACAATAAAATACAAATACTTAAGACTAAACACAGTGCACATGGATACAAGAGTGTCAACAGGATATACTCAGGATAAACAGTGTTGACATTAAAAGTGTTCCTATAATGCCCAAAATCAGCTCATTGGGTTCATTTAATGTCAAAGTATTAATGCATTCTTCATGTTGAAGAGGTGTACCTTCACAGAGTAGGCCAGAGAGATGGTAACAGCAAGTGGAAGGCCTTCAGGAACAGCCACCACCAGGACTGTGACACCGATGATGAAGAATTTGACAAAATACTGAATGTAGACTGGGGTGCACTCGGGCAACCACGGCCTCTTTTGAAGCACAAAGTTATCGATCGCAAAGTAAAGCACCAGGATGATGACTGTAATGGCAGACATCACCAAACCTGAGGACCAGATCGCATCAAACGCTGCATTAGTGTTCCACTGCGATAATAAAACACTACAAAATACCTCCAAACAACCTAAAAACACGTCGCACCTGCTTTGCCGATTTGCACAGCCAGCTTTGTCAGTTTTCCTTGCAGAACGGATTTCTCTTTCTTGGAGACATTGGCTTTCTTCTTCTCTTTGTCATCAGTTTCTCCACCCTCCGCGCTCTTCAAAGGCTGCATCTCCATCGCCGCAGCGCCATCCTGCTTTTTCACTGTAACGACCACAGGAAACACATGTTGGTTATGGGCCGTCTGACCTTTGCTCACTAATGTAGGACCTTGTAGTGAGGGAATCACAAAATAAGAATAAACCAGAGTTTGTGCTACTAGCCACGAAGTGCACTTAAAATCCCAATAGAAGTCAACGTTTCAAGAGGACTATTAATCTTTAATTACTTTAGGCAACCAAATCAGCAAACCACCAAATGAATATGTTATATTGAATATCTACATTGATCGATATCAAAGGACACATGAGGCGGTGAATGAATTTGATGTTTATCCAGGAACTCGATTAAACCCCAATCCTGGTGACATTACATGGTTGAGAGACGACTGAAAAACCTCTTCATGGGATCTGATGACAGAAGCTGGGTATCAAGTTATATGGGACAAACATCTTGAGGTTTGCTTATTTAAAGGGACAGTTCATTAAGGTTCAGTCATTACTTGCTTTAAACCTGAATGACTTTCTCTCTTCTGTCGAACACAAAAGGACAAATCATAAAGAGCTTGCTGGTTACTTGTTACCATTCAACTACAAGTAAAAAAGGAAATGTTCTCAGAACGTTCTTTCAAGGTTCTCTCAGTTACGAACAAACATTCTTTCAGTAACGTTCACAGAACATTCATTCAATGTTATCTGGTCTTTAAAGGCTTAGTTCAATCTAAAATGTAAATTCTGTCATTAATTCCTCACCCTTATGTCGTACCAAACCCGTAAGACCTTCATTCATCTTCAGAACACAAATGAAGATAAAATCCGAGAGCTATCTGACCCCTGCATAGACAGCAATGTAATTAACACTTTCAAGATCCAGAAAGAAAGTAAAAACATTGTTGACATAGAACTTGGAAGAGATGCACTTGCGGTAACAACGGAAACTGCGTAGGAGACTGACAGACGAGAAGAGATTGTTGAATAAAGTCGTTATTTTTGTTTGTTTTTGCGCACAAAAAGTATTCTCGTCACTTCATAACATTAAGGTTGAACCACTGGAGTCACATGGACTATTTTAATGATGTCTTTACTTCCTTTTGAATGTAGCTATTGAATGTAAAAAAAAAAAATCAATTGTAAACCAAATAAACGAGGAGGGATTGAAACTCATTTGGCTAATGGACAAACTTCTTGCCCAATATCTTGTGACAATAATATTGTGCACAGATGAATAATTCATAATACATAATCAAATCAACATTGGTTTCATGGTGACTACCTTAATTCTCAGGCTGTTCCTCACACTATTGTATGACTTTTGAAAATTAAGTAAAATTCGTATACTTTTATAGTGCTTTTTGAGGCTTGAACGCTTCAGTCTTCATTCATTGTAAATGAATGGAAAAGAGCGACAGGCACATTATTCGAAATATCATCTTTTGTGTTCAGCAGAAGAAATAAAGTCATACAGGTTTGAAATGACACAAGGGGAAGTCATTTTTACTTGTTTTTACTTTTGAGTGACCCTCTGGTGCCCTTCAGTCATTTTTGACCGTAAAAAAATTATTTATTTATATAGATATTTTACTTTATCGGAATGGTACAAAACTTAGTAAAGGTTTTGGAACTTACTATGAGAACACGCAAAAACTTTAAATAGTTCTGAAAAAATAGTCACACTTTTGCTCCTCACTGTCAAAAATTAGCGCATTGGAAATTAATGGGAGAGGAATCTCATCTACTGGAAGCGTTTGGTACTGCGCCCAAACACACTTTGACTGAAAGCTAATTTTTTGAGATATCAACCGCACATTTGGAACACAACTTGTCTCAATTTGATTTATAGCTTTGATTTTCTTGCAGTTTTAGGGTAAAACTGTTTTTTAAATTTTTTTTGTGCATTTTTCATAACAATAAACATAAAATTCAAACTTTTTTTAAGTTCATTTTTTTGAGTATAACCTAAATAAGAATTTTCACCCTGGAAAATGTAATCTGAACAAGTAAGTAACATGTCTGCCACCTTTGGGAACAAAACTTTACAATAAATTGCGCTACCAACGGTGATTCAATTTAACGATCGCTCATATAACATCAAACAAATGATTATTATTGTTATACTTTGTTCTAAAATTGTTAATGTTAACAGCATTAGCATTGCGTGACTACGTGTATTTAGTGTGTATTAGCGTTACCTGTAGATTTCAATTTCTGTACAGTCTAAGAAGACCACCAAAGGGTTAAGACAAAAGACGCAGTTTAATGTTTCTTGTGCAGTTTTTGCCACATTTTAAAGCCATCCGATGCAGCGGCACACCTATACAAACCAGTAATGCCTCCACCGCCAATTATATCTTTGCTACACGAAACAAAAGATATGTA
This sequence comes from Gobio gobio, assembly GCF_949357685.1. Classification (NCBI taxonomy): domain Eukaryota; kingdom Metazoa; phylum Chordata; class Actinopteri; order Cypriniformes; family Gobionidae; genus Gobio; species Gobio gobio. The sequence continues at coordinate 15,019,524 of NC_137112.1, read as the reverse complement.
GCATCTACTGTCTAAATCCATTCAAATTGTGCCCAGAGTTCATAGTCACAGTAGTTACTCATAAATAGAGTTTATGCATACTGTTTTTCATGCTCCGTAGATATGTGCATTATCAACATATGGGCTTATAGAATTGAACAAAAAAAACATTAAACCTTTTGCATATATTCAACTTTAAGACCTGCAAATGATCAGAAACTTGATGGGTTCACCACAACTGAACACAGACTATCATGTGAACAAAACTTAATCGCAAAGTATTTATTCATACAAGTAAAGTCATTTGCAAAATATGAAGCAGCTGCTAGCTAAATACATGAATACACCTCTGTTGTCAATTTCTGAATACACTTATTTAACTTTCACTATTATTTGAACCCTCTGGGTGTTTCTGCCGATGTCTGCAAAAGCACAGAGCAAAAACCATTAAGACTACAGCTTGCTAAAAACTCATTGAAATACACTTCATCATTATAAAATGATTCGAGAACATGACAAGAACAGGAAGTGACCCTGATGCACACATGAGAAGCGGCACAAACAGATGAGCTGACATCTGAACCGCCTCGAACGGAACGAACGGAGGAATAAAATAATGGTGAGCGCTCAAACCAGCGGTAAAGTGAAAGCGGGTTACCTTTGGTCTGGTTGTTCTCCATATTTCCATCCTGCATTTTACCTAAGATGAAGGCATCCACAGACACAGGACAAAAATAACAGAAAGCAGACGATAAAACATTCATCACATGGACATTACAGTGAAATCAAATCAAAAAGGAAGACAGAGAATGAGTAATTTATCAACATCATTGTGAGTCACATACATAACATAGAGTTGTTTCATAATGAAGTTTTGAGGTGTGTTATGGCTGGATGCAGCAGAAGCTACCATCCACATGTAGATATAAATGTTGTATAGATATGTTTAGATGCGCTCTGTATGCATGTATGTGTGTTTGTTCCAACCAATATGGAGGTTCTGTTGTGTGTTTTCATGTCATTTTAACAGGAGTGCCATGGAATATCTACATCATTTTACACTCTTTCTAGTCATATCTTGGTTTGGCACTATAATTTGTCATAGAGGAAGAATTGGGAAGTAGTTGTTCAGAAGATATTCCATGGAGGATAAATGGAAGAGAAACACTCAACACAATGAGGACAAGAGAAACAGCACGACTCTACTGGACATGCGGGAGGAAGAACTGCTACAGAACTGCCATGCAACAGCACAGGAGGAACGGAGGAAGACAAAACATTCAAAACCTCAGCATCGAGTTTATCCCAGCACATGAATACCCATGCAACTACATGGGCACTGAGTGTGGGAAATATAGGGCACTTTTGTCTTAAACACGGGTGAGATATTTTTAGAAAATCATCTATCAATCGAGGGTTTAACCATTTCAGAACTGGCTTCATAAAAATACAAATAAATTAAAACAAAATAATTCTAATTTGATGATTTGCTGCTCAAGAAACATTTATGATTATTATCAGCGTTGAAAACCGGTTCTTTGATGAATAGAAAGTTCAAAAGAACAGCATTTCTCTGAATGAATGTATCTTTTGTAACATTATAAATGTCTTTACAGTCACTTTTGATCAATTTAATGCATCCTTGCTGAATAAATGTATTAATTTCATCAAGTTTTTTTAATGTCTTACTGACCCAAAACTTTTGAGATAAATACTGTTCTTTTGAACTTTATATGTATCAAAGAATCTGTTTTCAACACTGATAATAATCATAAATGTTTGTTGAGCATCAAATCATCATATTAGAAAGATTTCTGAAGGATCATGTGATACTAAAGACTGAAAAATTAGCTTTGATCACAGGAATAAATTACACTTTACTATAATAGAAAACAAATGTAATTTAAATTATATTTCAAAATATTACTGTTTTTTATTATGTATTTTTTATTTAAAAATGCAGCCTTGGTGAGCATAAGAGACTTCTTCTAATAACATACAAAAATCTTACAGATCAAAAACTTTTGAACGGCAGTGTATTTATAATAAAATTAAATATTAAAATAAAACAAAATAATAAAATAAAATCGGAAGCAAATACATTTTCTATCGTTCCACTTTGAAGGAAAGTCATTTGCATTCATTGTATGGCGGACTTTAATTTAACTCAACAAGTTCAAAATATAACCTACAAATGAAGGAGTAACGTTTACTTTTTTTCAAGTGTGTTTGAATATCTACAAACATGGATATTGTATGTATCTGTTATACATTATCTTTAATACTGTAGTATTTTTGCACACTACGAATCGAAAGTTTGGGGGCGGGAAGATTCTTTAATGTTTTTGAAAGAAGTCTCTTCTGCTCACCAATGCTGTATTTATTTGATCTAAAATACAGCAAAAACAGTGAAATATTACTCCAGTGTACAAAGCTGTTTTCTATGTGAATATATAGTAAAGTGTAATTTATTCCTGTGATCAAAGCTAAATTTTCAGCATCATTACTCCAGTCTTCAGTGTCACAGGATCCTTCAGAAATCATTCTATTATGATGATTTGATGCTCAACTAACATTTATGATTATTATCAGTGTTGAAAACTGTTTATTTTTTTACATTTTATACATTTTATTCTTCAACAGAGGCGGACATAGTAAAGCATTTTTCAAGTTTATGTAATTTATCAGTGTTTTTCTTTGGAAAACTTTTACTTCACAACATTCCAAAGCATAATATTGTACTTTTTACTGCACTACGTTTCATTTTGAATATCATTTGAAATACTTAATTACATTAAAAGTGTAGTACTTTCTTACTTTTATTTAAGTAATTCAAAGTTTTACATGAGTACAAGTAAGAAAGTACTATATTTTTATGTAATTAGTATTAAAGGTAAAAAATAAACGTTTATTGATGAAATGTAGTGCAGTTTTGAAGCAAAAGTTTTCCAGTGAAAAGCATATACTTGTGTACAATGAATGATAAAGTATATGTACAATGAAGTATATGTACTTGAGGAGAAAGTAAAAAAATACTTCACTACTGTCCGCCACTGTTCTTCAATTATAGAAAGTTCAGAAGAACAGCATTTCTTATTTGAAACAGAATCTTTTGTAACTTTAAAAATATCTTTACTGTCACTTTTGATCAATTTAATGCATCCTTGCTGAATGAAAGTAATAATTTCTTTAGAAAAAAGAAACAATGAACAGTAGTACATACAATTTAACAATCAAATACGAATGGGATTACAAATTTAAGTTATATTTCACATCAAATCATTAAAATTTACGCTCATATCATAAATTGTATCCCAACATACCAAAGACACCACACGATATGTCATGATTTTCTTTTCGAAATGGGAAATTTAGCCATTAAAACTTAAATCAGTTCCAATGTAATTCTTATTTAGTTTATGCTTGAGCTCCGGTTATAGTTTCAACCAATGGGACGATCCACATTGTGTAACTGCTGTTGCCATACGTAAAAATAAAAGAACGGAAAGTGTAGAAGAGGGAAGAGAACAAAAAAAGGAGTTAGCGATCAGAGGTGTCATGCACTAAGAGGACAGGAAAGGAAGATCAAGACAACTGGAGAAGGAGAGGCGGAGCCAGTGAGTGACGGACAGCGGAGGTCTTCTCAACCTACCATTGACTAGGCTGGCATTACCAGTGGCATTTGCGCTTGCTGCACCATCGGTAGCTATAGTCGCGATGGGGTGTGACGAGGGATGGGAGCAGTCTAGCCGGTAATAATGAACAAAAGTAGCATAGTTATCACGATTAGTACTCTCTCAATACACTGCTGTCAACAGAAAGGGGACTTTAAAAGAATGACATCGATGGGAAAAACACTGCAACATAAGACAGGTTACACATAATATGGCAGACAAAAAGTCGAGGCACAAAACGACACAATGATCAACGGCACAAATAGCTAGAGTTCCAATTGCTATTTACACTACCAAATACGGTAAGAACAGGTGATTGAAAAAAATAAAACAACCAAATTCAAAAGCATGCTTCGAAATCAAATCCAAGTGCTTCAATCACAACAGTAGGGTGTCAGACTACGAGGCTACGAAACCGTGATCAATCTAGTATCAATCTATCTGGCCTTGAGGGAATCACCCGTGCATCACAACCTCCCGATCGTCATCTATGTGGGATCATGGATGAAATGCATTTCTTTGAATACTTAAAAAGAGCTTCTTTTTAAGTGAAAGATCACGGTTGCTAAAGCAGGGTTTGGGAGGGATAGAGCAGGTTTAGTAGGGTAATAAATGACCGTTACTGCGGATATCCTTGGGTACAGAGATGAATACTCTACCTGCCAGCTGATGGCCATCCTCCAGAGCCTGACCTGTGTGGCAGTTTGCAGAATAACAAACACATAAGGCCTTATGCTGACAAACGCTTTGGGCAGCACATACTACCCAACCAGAAAAAGCACTTGAAGTAGCCGCTGTGCGCACACAAAACAAGGGATAAAACACGCAAAAAAAAAACACAGTGCACGTTCTACCCAAAAGCAGTCTCTGTTCCGAGGGAAAGTGAGCTGCACATTTTTTTGTTATGATGATACTTTATTTGCTGTGCAAAACTCATCAGCATGTGAGTGATTGGAAGGTGCTGCTGGAGTCCAATAGTAACAGCACACCGCTCCTCAACAACACATGTGATTCGAGATATCAAACCTGTGGGATGAGTTACGCACCGTACTTTAAAGGGTTAGTTCACCCAAAATTTTTAATTCTGTCATAAATTCCTCACCCTCATGTTGTTCCAAACCCGTAAGGTTTTAGTTCATCTTCGGAACACAAATTAAGATATTTTTATTTAAGAATTGTATTGTCCCTCCATTGACAGTCAACACAACTACCACTTTGATGCTTCAAAAAGTTCATTAAGAGATCATAAAACGAATCCATATGAATCGAGTGGTTTAGTCCAAATGTTCTGAAGAGTTTTCTGAATTTAGGCTTTTGGTGAAGTTTTAGTAACTAATTTCGGGAGGAGCACGTCCAGATAATTAAACCTATCTAAACAATGGAGCACGCCAGATAATGTAACCTAATCAAACCCAAGTGGAGCACCCTCAGATAATTAAACCTAATTAAACACATGTGGAGCATATCAAGCCAATCGATTTAATCAACGATAAGAGGTGTGTGTACTGTGTATATATACAGCATATTTACCTTCTTTCGTTGACCGTTTTTATTTTTAGCATCCCTCCACCACCCCATCTCCTCACTTTGATTTAATAAACTCATTAGACGTCAACACAGTCCATAATAAAATACAGTCTAGTTCTTGACTATCTTCATCATGGGGGGGATACTCTGGGTTCGGGCCAAATTCCGAGCCCGGAGCCCTCCCCCGGACAGCGCGCCAAATACGCATAATCTTTACTCCATTTAATTTGATGTACGTGTGAACTCGTGAATTCACATTTAAACATGATCAGCTAACATAAACAGAAGCTCAACCGAACTTGCTTGACACGCGAGAACAAACCTCTTGCTGAAGCTCAAACGTGCTGCATAACACGAGAATGAACCTCATTGGTTCTTGCTGAAGTTCTAACGTGCTGCGTAACACGAGAATGACCCTCATTGGTTCTTGCTGAAGCTCAAACGTGCTGCGTAACACGAGAATGAACCTCATTGGTTCTCGCTGAAGCTCAAACGTGCTGCGTAACACAATAATTAACCTCATTGGTTCTTGCTGAAGCTCAAACGTGCTGCGTAACACGAGAATGAACCTCATTGGTTCTCGCTGAAGCTCAAACGTGCTGCGTAACAGGAGAATGAACCTCATTGGTTCTCGCTGAAGCTCAAACGTGTTGCGTAACACGAGAATGAACCTCATTGGTTCTCGCTGAAGCTCAAACGTGCTGCGTAACACGAGAATGAACCTCATTGGTTCATTGCTGAAGCTCAAACGTGCTGCGTAACACAAGAATGAACCTCATTGGTTCTCGCTGAAGCTCAAAAGTTCTGCGTACACGAGAATTAACCTCATTGGTTCTTGCTGAAGCTCAAACGTGCTGCGTAACACGAAAATGAACCTCATTGGTTCTCGCTGAATCTCAAACGTGCTGCGTAACACGAGAATGAAACTCATTGGTTCTTGCTGAAGCTCAAACGTGCTGCGTAACACGAGAATGACCCTCATTGGTTCTCGCTGAAGCTCAAACGTTCTGTGTAACACGAGAATGAACCTCATTGGTCCGCGCTGAAGCTCAAACGTGCTGCCTAACACGTGAATGAACCTCATTTTTTTCTTGCTGAAGCTCAAATGTGCTGCGTAACACGAGAATGAACCTCATTGGTTCTTGCTGAAGCTCAAACATGCTGCGAAACACGAGAATGAACCTCATTGGTTCTCGCTAAAGCTAAACCTCATTTGTTCTCGCTGAAGCTCAAACGTGCTGCGTAACACGAGAATGAACCTCATTGGTCCGCGCTGAAGCTCAAACGTGCTGCCTAACACAAGAATGAACCTCATTTGTTCTCGCTGAAGCTCAAACGTTCTGCGTAACACGAGAATGAACCTCATTGGTTCTCGCTGAAGCTCAAATGTGCTGCGAAACACGAGAATGAACCTCATTGGTTCTTGCTGAAGCTCAAACGTTCTGCGTAACACAAGAATGACCCTCATTGGTTCTCGCTGAAGCTCAAACGTTCTGCGGAACACAAGAATGAGCCTCATTGGTTCTCGCTGAAGCTCCAACGTTCTGCGTAACACGAGAATGAACCTCATTGGTTCTCGCTGAAGCTCAAACGTGCTGCGTAACACGAGAATGAACCTCATCGGTTCTTGCTGAAGCTCAAACGTGCTGCGTAACACGAGAATGAACCTCATTGGTTTTCGCTGAAGCTCAAACGTGCTGCGTAACACGAGAATGACCCTCATTGGTTCTCGCTGAAGCTCAAACGTGCTGCGTAACACGAGAATGACCCTCATTCGTTCTTGCTGGAGCTCAAACGTTCTACGTAACACGAGAATGAACCTCATTGGTTCTTGCTGAAGCTCAAACGTTCTGCGTAACACGAGAATGAACCTCATTGGTTCTCGCTGAAGCTCAAACTTGCTGCGTAACACGAGAATGAACCTCATTGGTTCTTGCTGAAGCTCAAACGTTCTGCGGAACACAAGAATGACCCTCATTGGTTCTTGCTGAAGCTCAAACGTTCTGCGTAACACGAGAATGACCCTCATTGGTTCTCGCTGAAGCTCAAATGTTCTGCGTAACACGAGAATGACCCTCATTGGTTCTCGCTGAAGCTCAAACGTGCTGCGTAACACGAGAATGAACCTCATTGGTTCTCGCTGAAGCTCAAACGTGCTGCGTAACACAAGAATGAACCTCATTGGTTCTTGCTGAAGCTCAAACGTTGTGCGTAACACGAGAATGAACCTCATTGGTTCTCGCTGAAGCTCAAACGTGCTGCGTAACACAAGAATGAACCTCATTGGTTCTCGCTGAAGCTCAAATGTGCTGCGTAACACGAGAATGAACTTCATTGGTTCTTGCTAAAGCTCAAACGTGCTGTGTAACACAAGAATGAACCTCATTGGTTCTTGCTGAAGCTCAAACGTTCTGCGTAACACGAGAATGAACCTCATTGGTTCTTGCTGAAGCTCAAACGTTCTGCGTAACACGAGAACGAACCTCATTGGTTCTTGCTGAAGCTCAAACGTGCTGCGTAACACGAGAATGAACCTCATTGGTTCTTGCTGAAGCTCAAATGTTCTGCGTAACACAAGAATGACCCTCATTGGTTCTCGCTGAAGCTCAAACGTTCTGAGGAACACAAGAATGACCCTCATTGGTTCTAGCTGAAGCTCAAACGTTCTGCGTAACACGAGAATGAACCTTATTGGTTCTCGCTGAAGCTAAAATGTTCTCCGTAACACGAGAATGAACCTCATTGGTTCTCGCTGAAGCTCAAGCGTGCTGCGTAACACGAGAATTAACCTCATTGGTTCTCGCTGAAGCTCAAACGTGCTGCGTAACACAAGAATGAACCTCATTGGTTCTTGCTGAAGCTAAAATGTTCTGCGTAACACGAGAATGAACCTCATTGGTTCTCGCTGAAGCTCAAACGTGCTGCGTAACACGAGAATTAACCTCATTGGTTCTCGCTGAAGCTCAAACGTGCTGCGTAACACGAGAATGAACCTCATTGGTTCTCGCTGAAGCTCAAACGTGCTGCGTAACACAAGAATGAACCCCATTGGTTCTCGCTGAAGCTCAAATGTTCTGAGGAACACAAGAATGACCCTCATTGGTTCTAGCTGAAGCTCAAATGTTCTGCGTAACACGAGAATGAACCTTATTGGTTCTCGCTGAAGCTAAAATGTTCTCCGTAACACGAGAATGAACCTCATTGGTTCTCGCTGAAGCTCAAGCGTGCTGCGTAACACGAGAATTAACCTCATTGGTTCTCGCTGAAGCTCAAACGTGCTGCGTAACACAAGAATGAACCTCATTGGTTCTTGCTGAAGCTAAAATGTTCTGCGTAACACGAGAATGAACCTCATTGGTTCTCGCTGAAGCTCAAACGTGCTGCGTAACACGAGAATTAACCTCATTGGTTCTCGCTGAAGCTCAAACGTGCTGCGTAACACGAGAATGAACCTCATTGGTTCTCGCTGAAGCTCAAACGTGCTGCGTAACACAAGAATGAACCTCATTGGTTCTCGCTGAAGCTAAAATGTTCTGCGTAACACAAGAATGAACCTCATTGGTTCTCGCTGAAGCTCAAATGTGCTGCGTAACACGAGAATGAACTTCATTGGATCTTGCTAAAGCTCAAACATGCTGTGTAACACAAGAATGAACCTCATTGGTTCTTGCTGAAGCTCAAACGTTCTGCGTTACACGAGAATGACCCTCACTGGTTCTCGCTAAAGCTCAAACGTGCTGCGAAACACAAGAATGACCCTCATTCATTCTTGCTGAAGCTCAAACGTTCTATGTAACACAAGAATGAACCTCATTGGTTCTTGCTGAAGCTCAAACGTTCTGCATAACACGAGAATGAACCTCATTGGTTCTCGCTGAAGCTCAAACGTGCTGTGTAACACGAGAATGAACCTCACTGGTTCTTGCTGAAGCTCAAAACTGCTGCGTAACACGAGAATGAACCTCATTGGTTCTTGCTGAAGCTCAAACGTTCTGCGTAACACAAGAATGAACCTCATTGGTTCTCGCTGAAGCTCAAACGTGCTGCGTAGCACAAGAATGACCCTCATTGGTTCTCGCTGAAGCTCAAACGTTCTGCGTAACACAAGAATGAACCTCATTGGTTCTTGCTGAAGCTCAAACGTTCTGCGTAACACGAGAATGAACCTCATTGGTTCTTGCTGAAGCTCAAACGTGCTGCGTAACACGAGAATGAACCTCATTGGTTCTCGCTGAAGCTCAAACGTGCTGCGTAACATGAGAATGAACCTCATTGGTTCTTGAGGAAGCTCAAACGTGCTGCATAACACGAGAATGACCCTCATTGGTTCTTGCTGAAGCTCAAACGTGCTGCGTAACATAAGAATGAACCTCATTGGTTCTGCTGAAGCTCAAACGTGCTGCGTAACATAAGAATGAACCTCATTGGTTCTCGCACGTCAAGCGAACATGCTTGAGCTTTCGTTTACCACAACTGATGTGTAAGTTGATGAATGTCTATATTTTTTACGATCTCTTTCTGAACTTTTTGAAGCGTCAAAGTAGTAGTTGCGTAGACTGTCAATGCAGGGACAGAAATCTCTCAAATTAAATAATAAAAAAATTACAAATATCGTCTTTTTGTGTTCTGAAGATGAACGAAGGTCATATGGGTTTGGAATGACATGAGGGCGAGTAATTAATGACAGAATTTTCATTTTTGGGTGAACTAACCCTTTAATACTTTGGGTTAGAAGTTTGTTCAAACCATGAAATATAAGCAATAGTAAATACACAACTGGGCAGAAGTTTAAAAAAAATCGGTCATGTAAATTAAATGTTTTGCTAAAACAGGGAGAGTTTTATCAATTATAAATGACTTTTAGTATGCTTTATAATGTTCTTTCCCCCAATGTCCCCAGTGTTTCTGAGGATAACAAAGATCTGCTGATATTAGAAAAAGGTTTATGCGATAATAATTGCTATAACAATATGAATGTTGATCCCCATACAGAAGTGTTCTAGGCAGGTGTAATGCAGCTCTGCTGAAGTTTTGCCAGGCTGAGCATTAGTTAGAACCACTGCATTTCGTTGCCTTGTACTTGTACTTGTGTAATGACAATAAAGTTGAATCTAATCTAATCTAATTAGTTACGCACCTTTCTTCTCTTTTTTCTCCTCCTCCTCTCCGCCAGCACCGAGCAAAGTCATGATGATCCCGGTCTGAGAGTTCACCCCAACAGCCATGACCACCATCCGACCCGAGCCCTCCATCACATGGGTGCCTGGTGATTCAGTTAACGGCGCAGTAAGTCATGGAGAAACTGTAAGTAATAGCAGGCCTGACGCTCTGACCTCAGCACAAATGACACAATGCGTGATCTCATAGATGTCTGCTGTCTGACGACACCAATCCCTCACACACACCTGACTGTAGAAGTGATAACTGGCTCATTCATGAAAGCTAATTAATAGAGGTTATGTTCTCAAATGTACCATCAGTCTCAAACCTGAAACCTGCACTGGCTTGTCAATATAAAATTGTAGAATCAGAGTACATTAACAGTGTTTTAATGTGTTTTTAAAAAAAGGACCCATTTGTTAACATTGGTTAATGTAATTAACTAAGCATAGTTAATTGTAAACTGTACACAAGCTAAGCATAGTTTTAAAAAAAAGTATTCATTGTTTGTTCATGTTAGTTCACAGTGCATTGACTAATGTTAACACATGCCACTTTTGATTTGAAAAATTATTAAATGTTGAAATTAACATAAACATCAAGTAACAACTGTGGCCCACATTTTGCACACAATATTGTTACCACGTGATTGAAATATTGGCAACACTTTACAATAAGGTTGTAGTTAACATTAGTTAACATTAGTTCATGCATTAGTTAACATGAACTAACCATGAACAATGCCTGTAGCTTTACTGTTTTTGTAAGGTTATCTTTACAAAAACTCCCCATCTTACTCTAAAGGTAAAAATGCTGTTGTGTACCTTATCAACATTATTAAAACAAAACATGTATCAATGGTTTTTGTGACCCTTATTGTAAAGTGTACACTATTTCAACATTACCTGATTGTTTTATTGTTTTATGATGTTTCCTGGGGTGCACTTATAATGTTAGAATGCTTTTTACAGCTTTTTATAAAAAAAAAAAATCATAATTTATAAATAAAAAGGCATTTTTTCCTACCCTTATTTTAGCCCTCTGCTCTGAACGCTCTGTTTTAAGGGGCGTGTCTGCTGTGAGATTAGAGTGTAAACACCCATTGCTGTGATTGGCTAACGTCTTTCCATTTGAAATAGTACTGCTCTCTCTTTTAGCGTGTTTTTACTATTACAGCTCTCATGGTTAACTAAGCGTGAAAAGTGTTGCATTACATTTAGATCAATGGCATTAAATTTAGATCTAAGGCATTATATTAAGATTGTGGCATAAAAGGTTGCAGTGATGATCATTGTAGCCGATCACACATTTTGATCGAATAAAAAAATTCTCCTGTTTAATAGACAGCTCCAGCGCGTACTGCTCAAACGACTGCAAAGGGAGCTTTCTTTGATCGCTTTCTTTATAGAATTTAATCACCGTTAAATAACGGATTATTTTCATCATACTAAGAGAAACAACGCAAGTTGACGTTTAGTCACTGGCTTGATTTACTGACACACAGACCCAGAGAAGAACATTTCAGATCAGGCATTAGAATGAACACAATTACTTACATGTTGCATTACTGTCGAGCCCAGGCACTGCACAATATTTTGTAATCCTCAACGGCATGTTTATTGCTTGGTAGCTCAATCTGGTTTAACACTAGGCCTATGTTACATGCGTGAATCGGTGGGCCGGACTAAACAGGCAGTGATGAAGTAGGTATTGATCTTCTTCTGCAGAGGCGGTGCTTCACCACACTCCAGACGTCACAGCCTGGCACATTCTGAGATTGAGCGTATGCTGGGCCTGGTTTCTATAAAAGCTTTTCTTTGACTAACAAGATGTATTCTTATATCACGATAAACTTTTATATATCAAAGGCTGAATGAAAAGTTGATTTCTCAATTCATGACCCCTTTAACATGACTTGCCGTTAACAAAGCATTTATTATTATTTACTACTTTGTAATGAACCTACAAATGTTAACACATCAGTTAATGTTGAAACAGTGTACACTTTACAATAAGGGTCACAAAATCCATTAATATATGCTTTGTTGAATGTAAGTAATGATGGTAAAGTGTGTATAAACATGAACAACCTATCAGTTGATGTTCAGATGGTTTCCTCTTTAGAATTATGTTTACCAACAGCCCAAAATCAATGGCATATTAAATAATGTTGATAAGGTACACAACAGCATTTTTACCTTTAGAGTAAGATGGTGAGTTAGAAGTGTTCATCCTTAGTGTGTGTCAAGTTGTCAACTGCTACATAAACTAATGTAAATATGTACAGTAAGATAACCTTACAACAACTGTAAAGCTACAGGCATTGTTCATGGTTAGTTCATGTTAACTAATAAATTAACTAATGTTAACTAAAATGCATTAACTAACTCAAAATATGACACCAAAGAAGTGACATTTTTGGGTTCTTTCTACAACATGAGAGTAAAAATGAGTAAAATAAGTAAAAAATATAACATTTAACACTTTCTCAAGGTTAAGCACCTTCTTTAAATGACCGTTCATTAAAAAAGTTAGAATTTTTAAGCCTATTTGTATGAAGTGCCACTTATATATTTTGCCAGTGTTGATGGATTTTACTTTTTCTGATGACTTGTCTGACCAGTAAAAAAAAAAACAATTGGATGAAGAACTTCAATATGTATTATGTGTAGAAAAGCACAACAGAATGAAGGCTGAAAAAGTAGAATATAGTAGTAAAGAGGGATTCACCAGAGAGAAGCATCGGGTCTTTGTCCGCATTTTTGCGCACATGGTCGGATTCTCCCGTCAGAGAACTCTCATCGATCTTCAGATCGTTGCCTTGTATCAAGACCCCGTCAGCTGGGAGCAGGTCACCTGAAAACAGTAAGGGCTGTCAATTTAACATGTAAATATAGTAGAATTAATAAGCAAGAAACATGCCTCACCAAATCACACTTAAAAAAAAAAAAAAGAGGAGCTATCCACAAAGAAACACGTATTGAAACTTGATGCAACTTGATGAGCTAAAACTTCACATACACACTCTTGGGACATCAGAGACTTGACTTTATACAACCCCTTTAAAAGCTCAGCACTCATGGTGCGATATGTTTAAAAAAAAAAAAGAACATAATATTGAAAGTGACTTACAGCAAGCACAACTGGGTCTTCAGCTTAACGTCTTAAATCCAACGGTCAAGAGCACAACAGGGACAGAACTGTTTCTGAACACAGGCAGCCACTTAGCAATGGAGCATATTTCAGAATCTAATCTCAAAAGCTCTTTTTAGTCCATGTGTGTTCCTTCCAACAATCCCTTCAGTTTCTCCAAACAACAAGTCTGGATCAATATTGCTGTCTCCAAAGAATTCCAAAGTTGATCCTCTAAGACAGCACTTGTCAAGCATTCCACAACAGAATCTCTCTCCAATTTTTCTGAGTTTACAGTCCTAACTGAGTCGATATCAAAATGACAAGGCTGGCAGTATGCTGTGCAACAATAAGCAACACTATATTGTAGGTGTTCCCCAGGGTTCGGTATTTGGACCTTCTGTTGTTTTTTTTATCAAAAAAATGTATTTTCGTTCAGAGATAATTCTGCTTTCATTTTCCATCTTTGAAATGCATCATATCAACTCCCACACATATTCAAAAATAACGGTAAGCCAGGGACTGCTAACCACCACTGTACTAGTCAAGGAGATGGACGTCCTCTTCCAGCCTGCCAAATGCTCTCACCCACAGGATCGCTCCATCACTGTCAACGGATACATTATCTGCCTCCCACTTGTTCAGGAGATCCGGAATACCAACCGGAACCTCTCCAACACTGCAGAACCAGCACAGCCCTTCAGTCTGATGATCAAATGATAAGCTTGACCAACTCTCATAATCAAACTGTAAATTAATGGCACAGAGCAGTCTCGCTTCATCGCACAGCAGTGATGTCTGGTCATGCTTTAAAGCTCTCTTGATAACGCTCCACTTAATGAATAGATTTCAGATTATACATGGATGAACCTTCAATTACAAATCTTGAATTGCATCTATGGTAATACATATTATAGATTTATACATTTGACACATGTCCATGGATTTCTTTTTTAATCAAGATTTAAGGATAACATAGATTATGTAACTGGCCATCATGTTTTTTTTTGTGCTATTTCTCTTTACCTTTATGTCTTCAATAGTTAATTTTAAATGGTTCTATATAATATTAACCGTAGTGCATGTATTCCATGTACTATTGTCTCTTTATTAATATGAGTAATATGCAACCTGGTCTCATTGTGAAAATGTACCTCTGGCAACGTTTTTGCAAACCGCCAAAATACGTACCAATAAGTACATATCTCTGCAGTTTCAAAGTGAAATGAACACTAGAGGCAGTAAAACAGCAAGCACTTTTTAATCGTTTTTTTTTTCATGTAAATGAATAAATTTTGGAGTTTGCGTCACTTAATCTGCTCCATATGCTCGGCTTTTTTTATATAATAAGTTTGCTCAGTAGCTCAGCTGGTACAGATTTGTACTTGTAATAATGAAAGCTGAGGTACGAACCCCGTGAAAGACAAGTCATGATAAAAGAGCTCAAAGATGAGTTCACACAAGCTAAAAATACATGGTTACTATTGTATTTTTGTCACATTTGCTTTTGTTAACACTATCGGTTAGGTTTAGGGTTTAGTGTAGGTGTACGTTAAAAAAACAATGTCACAAAACGTCAGATTGACGCTCATCTGTTCCGGGAAAAAAACGCTTTTGGCGGCACCCAGTGGACATATCACTTTGAAACTGCAGTGATATGTACATATTGGTACGTATTTTGGGGTTTGCAACAACGTTGCCAGAGGTACATTTTCGCAATGAGACCAGGCTGGTAATATGAGTAACTGTGGGACCTGTGGGACAGGTGTGTGCCTTTCCAAATCATGTCCAGTGAACTGAATTTACCACAGGTGGACTCCAATCAAGTCATGAAACATCTCAAGGATGATCAGAGGAAACAGGAGCACCTGAGTTCAATTTTGAGTGTCATGGCAAAGGCTGTGAATACTTATGTACATGAAATTTTGTTTGTTTATTTATTTTTAATACATTTGCAAAGATTTCAAACAAACTTCTTTCATGTTGTCATTATGTGGTTTTGTTCGTAGAATTGAGGAAAAAAGTATTAATTGAATCCATTTTGGAATAAGGCTGTAACATAACAAAATGAGGCAAAAGTGAAGCGCTGTGAATACTTTCCGGATGCATTGTATTTGGTCTTGGTGGACTAGATCTGCTATATTGCTACTGATGCTGATGCTTTGGAGCATGTATGTAGACTTACTACTGCCAACAGATACACAGACACACTGCTGTGAGTGTGTAACATCTGCTGCTGCTGCGTGAATAGGCATAAACATAAACCCTGTCGCAGATCTGGGCAGGTGGAGCTGGAGAGGTGGCAGAGGACCATCTTACAACAAATACTGAATCTGACTATCTAAATGTTGAGCAAGCGTCATTGGCTGCAGAATCAGCAGAGGCAAAATAGCTTGTGTCATGTAGTAAATGACAGCATGTAACGGATCTATTAGCCTGTGGCATCCAAATGACCTATCGGTAAGCCCCTCCCCTCGAACGCAGATGAGCCAATAGCAGTTGAGTATCAGTTGCGCTGGGACAGGAACTCGGACATCTTTAGGTGTCAGCGCCATAGAGAAACATTGGAAAATCTGAAGCTCTCATCGGTTTGATTGTGTTTATGCTACAAAAATGCTAAAATGTTGTGCCTGAGGTACTGTAACACTGATTCCAGGGCTCCTGGGAGGATTTTCTGTTTGTCATACTCTCGTTAAGTTACAATTAAAGTCCCTGCTAACATACAAACCGAAATAACTAACTGTTCTCACGTCATGTAACACTATAACTGTTAGGTCAAAAACACGAAGGTCTACATTTCAGTGCCTCTCCATATTAAACTGGTTATATGTAAATTAATTTCATTTTAGATATGTTTAAGGTCTACATTATCTGTCCTACTAAGGAGGACTCCTATTTTGATGGGTATTATAATCAACGGGTAGTGAAAGGAAGAGCTCGCAGTTGTTTTGCAGATACAAAGTTTACCAGTTATTAACTGCACCCTCGAAAAGGCATACGGTCTGTGTATATGTTTGTTTACTGTTAGTTGTATGAGTGTTTTTGTGTAATTTGCTGCGTATGTTAATGGTAATGCAACGGAGAGAGAGAGTATTTGTGAATGAGACGTTAATGCGCACTTCTTATGCTTTTTTGTTCTGCTCTTACAATGATTTTTTGGAGTGAAAAACGATGCAATAAACTTCATAAACCATCAGTAAAGTTTGGCCATCATTCGGACGGGGTATACGTTACATTCTGTGTCCAAAAACATCTTGGGATAAGGTTTTCACACTGACAGCTGTCATTGTAAGATATAGCATCTCCGTTTGTTTGTCCGAGTTAGCAACAGTAACTAAGGGGGGCGGGGCTTACCGATAGGTCAATTATAAAAATACAAGGGGGATAAGTATAAAAAGAAAAACATGCGGACACATACCATACTTGATTTGTGCAATATCGCCAACGACAATATCTGACACAGGGAGTTGGATGACCTGCCCTCCGCGCACCACCTGGAACTTCTGCTCCTGTTCGATGCGGCTCTGTAAACCCCTGAACTGTTTCTCTTTGCTCCAGTCGTTGAAGGCCGTGACCAGAACAACACACACCACTGAGAGTAAGATAGCAGCGCCCTCAATCCAACCGGCCTCCGATTCCCCCTCGTCCTCCGCACCTGCATTCGCTGTCCCGCAGGCTGCAGAAAGAGCAGATCAACAGTTAAACACACTGGTCAAAACACACACTGCACAAACACAATTGCTTTTTTGGTACCCTATTCATGGAAAGTGACACTTCTCACGTCACTTCTTAGCATCTCGTTGTGTAATGTGAGATCTAAATAATACTGGAGCCATAACAGGGACAGAATATTCTTTACAAACAGGGACAGAAACATAAAAACGCACATTTTTGAATGAAAAAAAACGTTATGATGTTTAAGCCATTTGGTTTATGAGGACACAAGAATGTTTACGTTGTAATAGTAATGTCATTGTACACATTTATGAGCACACACACACACATTTATATATGTTGGGTTTTCATGTTTAATGGGGACATTCCATAGACATAATGATTTTTATAGTGTACAAACTGTATATTCACTCCCCTAAACCTATTCACCACAATAAAATATTCAAAAACATTTTCAAAATGTCCAAAAATGTCTCTACAAGGATAAGGAATTCAGATATTATCATCTTTGTGGGGACATTTTATCCCCACAATGTAGGGTTTACCACGCACACACACACACACACACACACACACACACACACACACACACACACACACACACACACACACACACACACACACACACACACACACACACACACACACACACACACACACACACACACACACACACACACACACACACACACACACACACACACACACACACACACACACTTTCTCTCACACACACTCAGATACACATACTCACTCTCACACACATACACACACACTCACAAACACACACACACACACACACACACACACTCACACACTTTCTCTCACACACACACACGCACATTCTCTCTCTCTCTCTCTCACACACACACACACACACACACACACACACACACACACACACACACACACACACACACACACACACACACACACAGCAATGCCATAACAAATCATCGGAATACAGTAGCAATAGTAACATCCTAGGTAAATATACTTGATAGTTATTTTTATAATAAATAAATTGGACAAATTCTATATCTGAACTGTAAATAGCTTTAGCGCACACACTGCCAGAAATGCATGTAGTGTTGAAAATCAATCTGTGTTATCATGTCCACACATCCAGTCATGCGTTATTATTGTCAGTGATTTTTGATCTAGCATGAGGGTTTCCTCAGGGGCGACGGCTGTCGTCTGTAAATCCACTGGGGCTCGTCTACAGTAACGGGCCAGTCCCGCTCCAGCTGTGCAGGGTAAAATAAGCACAGGGACATGCTTTCTGGTGAGCAGTAGCTGACACAGCCACTGCTGAATGCACCAGGACACACCAAATTCTTTGGCTCAAGACCATTTGATTGCATTCCATTTTCCATCCATACTTTTTCAAACTCGTGCTAGACGGTTCATCCAATTTTCACCAAAATTGGATCAGATCATCTTCAGACCATGCTGGCAAAAAGTTAATAAAAGTTTTTTGATAAACCCAACCATTATCGAATAAAGCGCAAAGAATTGGAGGAAAAGCACGCCAAATTGGACGTGATGCTACATCTCCAAAACACTTTAGGGCATTGAGATGAATCTTGGTACATGTTATCTCAAGCATGACCTGAGGCGACATACATCATTTCAGCACAGTGCCACATACTGGTCAGAAGATATGAAAAAAATGGCATTTGTTGCTTATAACTTCTGAATGGTTTGCCCAAAAATCCTAAAACTGGTCTCTGTTCCCTGACTGACAGAGACTGGCAATGTTCAGACTTTATTTTTTATTTTTTTTAAACAGCCTTTCCATTTTATATTCTTATTCATTATGAGCTCATATTAATTGAGTGAGTGATTCTTTTTTTAACCACAGAAACATTTCAAATGAACTAGAGAAGACAAAAAGTGAAAAGCTGAGAAGGTGACCAGTTGCAGCACTAATACATTTAATCATGTCAATCCATAAATATCTTTTTAAGTACCTTTTATGGGTCTTGTGAGTGTAAATTTCGTTGCTGCCAATGGAGGCCTTTCTGAGCCATCGGATTTCAACAAAAATATCTTAATTTGATTTCCGAAGATGAACAAAGGTTTTACGATTGTCGAACGACATGAGGGTAAGTAATTCATGACAGAATTTTCATTTTTGGGTGAACTAACCCTTTACATTTTTTGTGAAAATGTAAAAATATGTACATAATTAGTTTGTTTATTTGTTTCTTAATTTGTTTGGTCCGCCATAGTATTTAGAGTGTGTAATTTGTATGTAAAATGCACATGAATATCAACATAAACGAATGAATAATTCTGTTATGCTAAACCCCTTAAGATTTGTACCAGTATGAATTTTTGTTTCTTCTATGTAACAAATTTGTTGTTATTTTAGTTCTATTATAGTTTTATTCATATTTTGAATTAGCTTTTAGTTTTATATTTTTTGTTTTCATGTTAATTTTAGTGATTTTGTTATGTGCTTTTGTCATTTTATTAGCTTAATTTATATTAGTTTTTTCTTTTAGTTTTAGTTGATTTTAATTTTTATTTAGTTCCAGTTAATAATTGTAGTGCTTTGGCTTCAGCCTATTGCAGTTTATTACCAAGGCAACATTTCTAATTTGCATTTAGTTTAACATTTTCAACTAGTATTTATATTTTATTTTATTCCAGCTGTATTTCAATTAACAGAAATGTTATTAATAGTTTTATATTAACCCTACAACACAAGAAGAAATGTTCAGCAAAATGTCCAAGCAGCTCTTTTCCATGCAACAGAACAACATTTGTTATTTTCTGATATTCTGCTAAACATCTCCTTTTGTCTTGCATAGAGTTGATCTTGGAACAACATAATGGTGTGGAATTGATGGTGAACCGTCCCTTTAAATGCGCTCCCACCCACTAATGAATATTCCAGAAAGAACTCCAGTGTTGGTGGTTCTCAGATCAGCTCTATTTTCGGCTCTGCAGTATGGACCGTACGGCGGCTCTAGATGCCTTCATGTGATTGAGCTCCTCTGCAGTAAACCTCTTGATTCGGAGTGTGTCGAGAGCTGTCCGCGGTGCTGAAGTGCAGACAGCCGGCGTTAGATAACAGCTCGTGACACCAGAGCTAGTGCCGCAACACTCCTGACACTCCACCAAAACTGCCCAGGAGACACTTTGTTTTATGCAAATTGTGTCGATTTGGACAAATGCGCATTTTAACCAGATATTTGTTCTTGTTTTAAGCACAAACTAACTTCATTTTGACACATTTTTAATAAAAACAAGACTTTATTAAGTCACTTTGCTTCTCCATTATCCAATGTATCTTAATTTAAGAATGTTTAGATATTTGTGCTGGAAAACAAGACCAGTGTTTGCGTGTGGTCTACTGCTCTGCACAGATGAAATTCTAGTCGTGACTCTATTTAACATTAGAGTTATGGATTGGATGTAACAATTGTGTTGCACAGACAAGTTTATTAAGCAATTCTATTGCACTAATGTCATGTTAACGTTTCTAATGCAGTACTAACAAAACTGTGTATTTTAATACTCCAAATAACTAGTCTTGTCGTTACTAGATTGTCGTAACACCTTTGTCGCGTTCAATGCGATTAATCGCACACTTATCATGAAATTAACACATTAATGTTGTCATAATTTGCTATATCCAAAGTAAACAATCAGATTGAAGGGTGATTCTCACAAAACTGTATTTTCTGCAAGCCTCAAGGATAATTGGAGACTCCAAAATGACACCAAATAACCAAATATAAGGAGTCCATATAATTATATTATATAATAAATCTATACACGCCTAAGCACCCATGAAAAAAAACATTACATAAAAAACGTTACAGAATTCACAGTGTATAGTATGAGTACAGAGCAACAACAACAAGATTTTAGACGAGTCAAGCTGCGATACCGAACAGGACCACACGGAGAAGCCAAAAACTCCAAAATCAACCGCTTTGACTGCATAAAACCTACGATTACTGAAATGTGTCTGTACATGAATGCAGCGTGCGATCAGTGATCGAGACCGCGCACACGTGTATTGTTGTTTGTGCATCAGACACTCACACGCTTACTGTACGACTCCGGTACATCACCAAAATCGCGCTCTTCAGAAACAATCGCAGAATACGACAGAGCTCGTGTTTTAAAGCAAAGCGAACACTGGAACGAATAATTCCGTAAAAACGTAATGTGAGTCTCTATTCTCTCTGATGTGATCAGCCTGGCCTTCTTTACATGAGCGGTTTTGGACTGTTTGAAGGAATTAGATTACTGGATCACTGTTTCCCAGATTTTAACGGCTTTAAATGGCCTGATCACAAACAGAGAAGCAGAATCGGGTTAAAGAGTTAGAATGGAAATGTCCTCCTCCCAGGGTTACAGGTGCTGTAGATGCTCAGTGTGATTGTGATAAACTCCCGACTTCTAACATCATCTAACTGTGTGACGGAAATTACGTTAATGAAGCAGTTTCACGTACTTCTGTAATATATTTGCGTTAATTGTGTTAAATTATTTTAACCTGTTAAGGACTTTAAATTAATTGCATGCGTTAACACGTTAGCGTTGACAGCACTAATATATATATATTAGTGATATATATATAGGAGAGCTCATACTAAATGCATGTTATTTTTTATTTAGTACTGCCCTGAATAAGATATTTGACATAAAAAATGTCCAGCATCTTTTGCATATTTGAACCCTTTCCAGCAGTGACTGTATGATATTGAGATCTGATATTTATATATAATTTTTTTTTTTTCATTTGTTACATGTTTCCCGGAAGACAAATTAAGTTCAATTTAACCTGATCTTCAAAAAAGTGGTGTATTTCCTTCTGGAGCGTCAGTGAATGGTTGAACCTTTTTAATAGTTGTGTTTGAGACCCTCAATCGTCCTCAGATCTCAAAATCATACAGTCACTGCTGGAAAGGGTTCAAATCTTCAAAAGATGCTGGAAAACCGAAGAATTAGCAGGATCTAGAGGATTTTTCTGAAGAACTCAACTCAAAAGCTATTTTTTGGTCTTGTGCACTAAATTTAAACATCTTTTATGTGAAATATCTTATTCAGGACAGTATTAAATACAAAAAAAATGACATGCATTTTGTATGATCTCTGTTATTTTTACAATTATTCACGTTTTCACAGATTCTGCAAGGGGTGTGTTTTTTTTCATACTTGTTTCCCTATACTTGTTGCAAGGAAAACAGCCTGAGGGCGAGTGAATAATGCAGTATGTGAATAAATGACCTTCATGATGTATTTCAAGCAACAAATCCTTCAAATGTTCAGCTGCCCAGATCTCCTGCTTCGGGTGGTTGGGCTGAAAAGTGAGATTTTCCCTGTATTGATCTGTATGGAGCCTGTGCTTATCTTGCATGTGGCAGAAAATCTGTGAGGGCATAATTCAGTCTGAACGGCAGGGATGTCTGGACATGCGGAGCAGCGGCGCAATTTATCTCCCGTAAGAGACACCGACAGCACCATTCTCCATTAAAACAAGAAGAAGTGTCACAAATCTCAGATGTAATGGCAGGGTGGACGCCGGTGTGTGGATGCATCGTCTGCAGATGCTTTTCTCTACCTCTGCACTGTTAGAAAGTCCACTGCAGGTGTAATATGCATATTAACGTGCAATTTGCATATTAATGAATGGGGGAAGCTACTTAAAAAGTAATTAAGCTTCAGACCTTTAGTTAACTACATTACGTTTTTTTAAGGGAACAATTTCATTATAAATATACACCGATCAGGCATAACATTATGACAGGTAAAGTGAAAACACTGATTATCTCTTCATCACATCACCTGTTAGTGGGTGGGATATATTAGGCAGCAAGAGAACATTTTGTCCTCAAAGTTGATGTGTTAGAAGCAGGAAAAATGGGCAAGCGTAAAGATTTGAGAGAGTTTGACAAGGGTCAGATTGTGATGGCTAGACGACTGGGTCAGAGCATCTCCAAAACTGCAGCTCTTGTGGGGTGTTCCCGGTCTGCAGTGGTCAGTGTCTATCAAAAGTGCTCCAAGGAAGGAACAGTGGTGAACCGGCGACAGGGTCATGGACGGCCAAGGCTCATTGATGCACGTGGGGAGCGAAGGCTGGCCCGTGTGGTCCGATCAAACAGACGAGCTACTGTAGCTCAAATTGCTCAAAAAGTTAATGCTGGTTCTGATAGAAAGGTGTCAGAATACACAGTGCATCGCAGTTTGTTGCGTTTTGGGCTGCATAGCCGCAGACCAGTCAGGGTGCCCATGCTGACCCCTGTCCACCGCAATGGAATAAGGTGGCCTGGTCTGATGAATCATGTTTTCTTTTATATCATGTGGATGGCCGGTCTCAATCCAATCGAGCATCTGTGGGATGTGCTGAACAAACAAGTCTGATCCATGGAGACCCAACCTCACAACTTACAGGACTTAAAAGGATCTGTTGCTAACATCTTGGTGCCAGATACCACAGCACACCTTCAGGGGTCTAGTGGAGTCCATGCCTCAACGGGTCAGAGCTGTTTTGGCAGCAAAAGGGGGACCAACACAATATTAGGAAGGTGGTCATAATGTTATAATTCGGTGTATAAAACACCATAATATTATTTATTATTTACGTAGAACTTTCCTGGTACATGTACATAAAGAAGACCTAAAATGTCAACACAGGGTATATGTCAACTACTTTTTTTAATAAGTTCATTTGAATGAACCAATCGATTCACTAAAATGAGACTCAGCTCACTTGACCCTGTATGCAAGATTCAATATGACTTAAAATATGACAAAAGAGCATTCTGCTGTGATACATGTTGGACAAAGCAGATCCTTCCTGCATATTAATTTATTATGTTTCATTATATTATGCCAGATAGATTCATATCCTCATAGAATCTAATCATAATACAAGCTTTTGTAATAAAGCTATGATTTTAGAAGAGCAGCTTGACTGTCCATGAACTACATGAACATGATAAGTATCGTACATTGCAAGAGTTAATTCTTCGCTCAGATCTCTACTGGGATAAAAGATCATTTTCCATTCCTGGAGTAATTGAATCCTTGAGCATTATCGTGATTGATAATACTTGCTCAGCATTCTTTTAGCTTCTTTATGCTGCTTTAATGGCTTTGTCTTCATTGCACATTTTATGGCCCACTGGTTTGATGTATGGCCTTCACCTAAAGGTTATTCTTCCAGTGCACACTTCATTAACTCGAGAGACGTGGAAACCGTTCGTTCGCTGGATTCCCTCACTCTGAATGCAGAGTCATGCTCGCTTTACTTTGAGACAAATGCTGAGCTGAAGACGAGCTCTGATGGAGTTTGAGAGGTCCAGCGAGGAAAACATGTTTGGATATGTAATTCTGTGATCAGTATGCAAGAGATAATCCACAGCTAGCTGTGATTTCGCTGATTTTAATGCTCGATGTGGAGGCAAAGAACTGCCCGACTTTATGCACTTTATGTAGATAGAAATGCCTCATTCTAAGGTTATAAAACATAACGGTACATTATGTAAGGTCTTTACACACTCAAAAAAATGCTGGGTTAAAAATAACCCAAGTTGGGTTGAAAATGGACTAACCCAGCAATTGGGTTGTTTTAACCAAGCGGTTGGGTTAAATGTTTGCTTAAAACAACCCAATCGCTGGGTTAAAACAACCCAATTGCAACTCATATTCAACCCAACTTGGGTTATTTTTAACCCAGCATTTTTTAGAGTGTACACCACTGAAAACATAGTTATGTATATTATATTGCATTTCTGTCAATAGATCCTCATTAATACTAAACACTGCACCTTTAAATCTGACCAAGATAAAGTTGTGCAGTACATTTATTTGCATGAATGAATTACAGCATTTATTTGAATGACTTATCTAGAGAGAGAGATGCGTGTGTGAATTACCTGTGTCTGTTCAGCGTCTCTCCACTAATAGATAAGCTGTGAGTTTAATTACTTCAAAAACAGCGACGTTACCACCTCATTGCTGAGGAATAATGTAACAAATCAGTAGCCAAGCTGTTTTATAAATAGAACGGTGATTAAACTGACCGGAACTACCTGTGTATTACACACACACCTTCCAACCAATCAGAATCGAGTATTCAGACAGACCACAGTAAAGAATTTATACACATAGGGCTGGATTTATTAACAGTATGTGTCAGCACAAAACCTAATTTTACCCTTTTTCTTTAAATTATTTTTTTACTAACGACAAATTAGCACTGAAAAAGCGAGGACAGGGTTATTTTTGTGGCTGATCTTATTGCGTATGTATTTGCAGGAGTTTCCTAGCCTGGATGCCAGCCGAACTTAGCCCCGCCCACAACATTTGAGGTTGGGCAGTTCGGTCTGGAATTGATCCGTTGTGGAGCAACAATGCCGAACAGGAGCTGTTTGGACCAATTAAATTGTCAGGAACGGGCTTTATACGATGATGGAAAGATGATCAACAGTAACATAAGCATCCACGTCACCAAAGAGTGCTTGGGTTGAATTCGTTCTTACCCTAA
Source organism: Gobio gobio (assembly GCF_949357685.1). Classification (NCBI taxonomy): domain Eukaryota; kingdom Metazoa; phylum Chordata; class Actinopteri; order Cypriniformes; family Gobionidae; genus Gobio; species Gobio gobio. The sequence goes on along the minus strand of NC_137112.1, from coordinate 14,993,862 downwards.
ACAGAGAACTTGTTCGTATATGCATTCACCTTCACTATTTCTACTATTTTTAAGTTTTCACAACAAAACAAGCCCAATAGCTTCTCTGGAAAAAAATGACGTTTGGGGGGTAAAATATGTGTTTTTTTGGCAGGGCTGCCTGCTAAAATTCACGTTCCTGGGTCTAAATATCACATAATTGGGGTCGCTTCAACCCTTCAACCGCGGACATGGAAAAACAGCCAGCGGGAAAATCACGGACTTGGCAACACTGTGTGCATTGAGCTCTGTTGACATTTGACTGTTATGCGTCGCTCCATTGCTCTGATTGGTTGTAGGTCTATCCAATTGAGGTCTTGGTTTGGTTGAAACACGCCCCATAATCACAGCCCAACGGAGCAGTATCAGACTCATATTCTGACTGGAATTGAGTATGACAATGTCAGGCTAGGAGTTTCCCTTTCAGACGCAAAATTAATGAGAGGAGAGTATTTAAAGGTGATTGAGAATGAGCACCACCTGCGAGTCACACCGGTCTCGAGTCCTCTCATGAGGGAGCCCGGAGACATATAAGGAGGAGCGACATCAGTGGAGGACGAGAGAGGGCCAGGCCTGGAGTTCTATGTTGTATTTTGTTCATGTTTGTATTGCACGTAGGTGGCAGTCGTCCGTGAGGGGCTGCCGCTGATTATTTTATTTTGTTGATTTATTTTATTGAAGTTGTTAAACGTTCGCCGGTTCCCGCCTCCTTCTTCCCACACGAACAAACATTACAACAAAGTCCTACTAAACAGCATGCCAGAACTAAACTAACTTCAGACGGTCACTTTACATGTCAGTCAAATGCCTCTTTCCTGGTTATTAGAGAGAATAAGACGCAATGAGCACCAGACTTTGTGCCCAGAAGGACATCCATTAAAATCCTCCTTGACATCAGTTTAAAAGTCATTTTGTGCAGTATTTGAGTGCAAACCACTAGGTTTGGTTTGTGTGTACCACAATCAAAGATGTGTCTGTGAATATATAACAGTCTTGTTACATCAAACTTCTGCAGCGTTCAACCTCAGACTGAAAATCCTTCTGAAATAATCTGTTTTATATTTCCACATCAAGGCATATGAGAAGCTATGCAAGCTTGTTCCCGCCACAGAATAAAACATTTTAAAAGATAATTGCAACTTTTTATCTCACAGTAGTGAGTTTACATCAGAATTGAGAGATATAAAGTCAGAATTGTGTAATATATATAGCCCGAATTGAGAGATATAAAGTCAGAATTGTGAGATATAAAGTCAGAATTGAGAGATATAAAGTCCGAATTGTGTGATATAAAGTCAGAATTGTGTGATATATAAAGTCAGAATTGAGAGATATAAAGTCAGAATTGAGAGATATAAAGTCAAAATTGTGTGATATAAAGTCAGAATTGTGTAATATATATATAGTCCGAATTGAGAAATATAAAGTCAGAATTGTGAAACATAAAGTCAGAATTAAAAGTCCGAATTGAGAGATATAAAGTCCGAATTGTGTGATATAAAGTCAGAATTGTGTGATATATAAAGTCAGAATTGAGAGATATAAAGTCAGAATTGTGTGATATAAAGTCAGAATTGAGAGATATAAAGTCAGAATTGAGAGATATAATTGTGAGATATAAAGTAGCAATTGAGAGATATAAGGTCAGCATTGAGAGATATAAAGTCCGAATTGAGAGATATAAAGTCAGAATTGAGAGATATAAGTCAGAATTGAGAGATATAAAGTCAGAATTGTGTGATATATAAAGTCAGAATTGTGAGATATAAAGTCAGAATTGAGTGATATAAAGTCAGAATTGTGAGATATAAAGTCAGAATTGTGAGATATAAAGTCAGAATTGTGAGATATAAAGTCAGAATTGCGTGATATAAAGGGAGAATTGTGAGATATAAAGTAAAAATTGTGAGATATAAAGTCAGAATTGTGAAATCTAAAAAGTCCAAATTGAGAGATAAAAAATCCAAATTGAGAGATATAAAGTCAGAATTGAGAGATATAAAGTAAGAATTGTGAGATATAAAGTCAGAAATTAGAGATATGAAGTCCAAATTGAGAGATAAAAAATCCAAATTGAGAGATATAAAGTCAGAATTGAGAGATATAAAGTCAGAATTGAGAGATATAGAGTCAGAATTGAGATATATAGAGTCAGAATTGAGAGATATAAAGTCAGAATTGAGAGATAAAGTCGGAATTGAGAGATATAAAGTCCAAATTGAGAGATATAAAGTCAGAATTGAGAGATTTAAAGTCAGAATTGAGAGATTTAAAGTCAGAAATGAGAGATATAAAGTCCAAATTGAGAGATATAAAGTCCGAATTGAGAGATTTAAAGTCAGAATTGAGAGATATAAAGTCAGAATTGTGAGATATAAAGTTAGAATTGAGAGATATAAAGTCAGAATTGTGAGATATAAAGTCAGAATTGTGAGATATAAAGTCCGAATTGAGAGATAAAAAATCCAAATTGAGAGATATAAAGTCAGAATTGAGAGATATAAAGTCAGAATTGAGAGATATAAAGTAAGAATTGTGAGATATAAAGTCAGAAATTAGAGATATGAAGTCCAAATTGAGAGATAAAAAATCCAAATTGAGAGATATAAAGTCAGAATTGAGAGATATAAAGTCAGAATTGAGAGATATAGAGTCAGAATTGAGAGATATAAAGTCAGAATTGAGAGATAAAGTCGGAATTGAGAGATATAAAGTCCAAATTGAGAGATATAAAGTCAGAATTGAGAGATTTAAAGTCAGAATTGTGAGATATAAAGTCAGAATTGTGAGATATAAAGTCAGAATTGAGAGATATAAAGTCAGAATTGTGATATATAAAGTCCGAATTGAGAGATATAAAGTACGAATTGAGAGATATAAAGTCAGAATTGTGAGATATAAAGTCAGAATTGAGAGATATAAAGTCAATATTGTGTGATATAAAAGTCAGAATTGAGAGATATAAAGTCAGAATTGAGAGATATAATTGTGAGATATAAAGTAGGAATTGAGAGATATAAAGTCCGAATTGAGAGATTTAAAGTCAGAATTGAGATATATAAAGCCAGAATTGAGAGATATAAAGTCAGAATTGTGTGATATAAAGTCAGAATTGAGAGATAAAAAGTCAGAATTGAGAGATATAAAGTCAGAATTGTGATATATAAAGTCAGAATTGTGAGATATAAAGTCAGAATTGAGAGATATAAAGTCAGAATTGTGATATATAAAGTCAGAATTGAGAGATAAAAAATCCAAATTGAGAGATATACAGTCAGAATTGAGAGATATAAAGTCAGAATTGTGAGATATAAAGTCAGAATTGTGAGATATAAAGTCAGAATTGAGAGATATAAAGTCAGAATTGAGAGATATAAAGTCAGAATTGTGAGATATAAAGTCAGAATTGAGAGATATAAAGTCAGAATTGTGAGATATAAAGTCAGAATTGCGTGATATAAAGTCAGAATTGTGAGATATAAAGTAAGAATTGAGAGATATAAAGTCAGAATTGTGATATATAAAGTCCGAATTGAGAGATATAAAGTACGAATTGAGAGATATAAAGTCAGAATTGTGATATATAAAGTCAGAATTGTGAGATATAAAGTCAGAATTGAGAGATATAAAGTCAGAATTGTGATATATAAAGTCAGAATTGAGAGATAAAAAATCCAAATTGAGAGATATACAGTCAGAATTGAGAGATATAAAGTCAGAATTGAGAGATATAAAGTCAGAATTGTGAGATATAAAGTCAGAATTGCGTGATATAAAGTCAGAATTGTGAGATATAAAGTCAGAATTGTGAGATATAAAGTCAGAATTGTGATATATAAAGTCCGAATTGAGAGATATAAAGTACGAATTGAGAGATATAAAGTCAGAATTGTGAGATATAAAGTCAGAATTGAGAGATATAAAGTCAATATTGTGTGATATAAAAGTCAGAATTGAGAGATATAAAGTCAGAATTGAGAGATATAATTGTGAGATATAAAGTAGGAATTGAGAGATATAAAGTCCGAATTGAGAGATTTAAAGTCAGAATTGAGAGATATAAAGTCAGAATTGTGTGATATAAAGTCAGAATTGAGAGATAAAAAGTCAGAATTGAGAGATATAAAGTCAGAATTGTGATATATAAAGTCAGAATTGTGAGATATAAAGTCAGAATTGAGAGATATAAAGTCAGAATTGTGATATATAAAGTCAGAATTGAGAGATAAAAAATCCAAATTGAGAGATATACAGTCAGAATTGAGAGATATAAAGTCAGAATTGAGAGATATAAAGTCAGAATTGTGAGATATAAAGTCAGAATTGAGAGATATAAAGTCAGAATTGAGAGATATAAAGTCAGAATTGTGAGATATAAAGTCAGAATTGAGAGATATAAAGTCAGAATTGTGAGATATAAAGTCAGAATTGCGTGATATAAAGTCAGAATTGTGAGATATAAAGTCAGAATTGAGAGATATAAAGTCAGAATTGTGATATATAAAGTCCGAATTGAGAGATATAAAGTACGAATTGAGAGATATAAAGTCAGAATTGTGATATATAAAGTCAGAATTGTGAGATATAAAGTCAGAATTGAGAGATATAAAGTCAGAATTGTGATATATAAAGTCAGAATTGAGAGATAAAAAATCCAAATTGAGAGATATACAGTCAGAATTGAGAGATATAAAGTCAGAATTGTGAGATATAAAGTCAGAATTGAGAGATATAAAGAAAGAATTGAGAGATATAAAGTCAGAATTGATTTATATAAAGTCAGAATTGTGAGATATAAAGTCAGAATTGAGAGATATAAAGTCAGAATTGTGAGATATAAAGTCAGAATTGAGAGATATAAAGTCAGAATTGAAAGATATAAAGTCAGAATTGAGAGATATAAAGTCAGAATTGAGAGATATAAAGTCAGAATTGAAAGATATAAAGTCAGAATTGAGAGATATAAAGTCAGAATTGTGTGATATAAAGTCAGAATTGAAAGATATAAAGTCAGAATTGAGAGATATAAAGTCAGAATTGAGAGATATAAAGTCAGAATTGAAAGATATAAAGTCAGAATTGAGAGATATAAAGTCAGAATTGAGAGATATAAAGTCAGAATTGAAAGATATAAAGTCAGAATTGAGAGATTTAAAGTCAGAATTGAGAGATATAAACTCAGAATTGTGAGATATAAAGTCAGAATTGAGAGATATAAACTCAGAATTGAGAGATTTAAAGTCAGAATTGAGAGATATAAACTCAGAATTGTGAGATATAAAGTCAAAATTGTGAGATATAAAGTCAGAATTGTGAGATATAAAATTCAAATTGTGCGTGATATTACCTTCAAATCGTTACTCGTTACTTTTCTGTACTGATATTTGTTAATATTAACTAATCTTTACATCAAGGTGACAGTTTAGTCAAAATAAAAATGATGTCATAATTTGCACACTCTCAGGTCATTCCAAACCAAATTTGAATATCAAAAATAAAACTTTCAAGAAGGTTTCTACATACTTAAAAGGTCGAAATCTTCCACAGTATGGAAGAAAAACAATGGGACATTTTTTTGAATATCTTCTTCTGTGTTCAACAGAACAAAGACAGTCATAGAGGTTTGGGACAGGATGGATGACCAGATCTTTAACCAGAACTTTAACCAGAGCCGGCAATAAAGGCGGAACTGCCTTTAACAACAACCTGAGCATCTTGGTTACATTTATTACATCAGCAGATGGTTTTCCAGTAATATACGAGGAATATGAGACAGCAACAGGAAACAACAGCTCACTTCAAAGGGAAGTGAGGCATATAGAGCTAAAAGTTGTAATGACGGGCAGATACTCACACTCGCTGCCCTCTCCAGGCGGCTGATAAAAGGACAGACCCAGAGAGATCAGGGCTGCAATTTCGAGGATAATGAGGGTCACATCTTGTAACGCTTCCCACACTAACTGTAAAAAAGTTTTTGGCTTCTTTGGAGGTATAATATTTTGCCCGAAGACTTCTTTTCTTTTATCTAGATCTGTGGCATCTCCAGCCAGACCTGTGAAAAAAACCACAACACAAAGACAAATGTTAGAACTCCACTCAGAAAACACAGTGTGCACTGAACAAATAATGTGTAGGATTTATCATTTTCACAAATAAGTACAAAGAAATGGCAAGTATAACGCAATCAACTAAATGTGAACTTTTTATGTAGAAAAACTGAAATAATATGTTCTTGAAAAACATACAGTTGTGGTCAGAATTATTGGTACCTCTGGTAAATATGATCAAATATGGCTGTAAAAATAAATCTGCATTGTTTATCTTTTAGATTTTTTTTTTTTTTTTTATCACAAAAATCTAACCTTTCATTGCAGTAAAAGAATTGAAAGTGAGGTGCCAATAATTCTGACCATGACTGTACTGTCAGAGGGCAACCAACCGTTTACTAGGGCTGGCCTTTTCAAACTTTATGATGCCAAGGACTCCCAAATATGATGAACCTTTTATGAGGGACCCCCTTCCTAAAATCCATGTATTTTTATTTATGAAAAACACTTAAACTGTTAAATAGTAAGTGTGACATTATACTTACAACATATTGTTTCCAAACTTAAATTGGATATACTTAATGTTGGATGTTTAAACCTGAAGAAGAACATTTTCAAATAAAAATGATTTGAAAAAGCAACTTTCACAATAAATGTATGTAAGCAGCTTATGTACTGCGTTAAGAACCCCAGTGAGCAAGATAAAGGGGACTATTGTGAGAAAGATAGAAAGCAAACATATACTATTCTGGAAAGTGTATATGGCAAGAAAGGAGAGAGACATTTAGAAATGAAAGAGTTAGAATGTTCGATAGACTTTAACCATTTTTACTTTGTCTTTTTATTCTCTGAAAATTTCTGGGGACCCCTTAGAACCTTCTGGAGGTATTCTGGGTGGTTGCTAGTCAGGTGCTAGGGGGTTCTGGTGGTTGCTAGGCGGTTGCTAAGGTATTCTGGGTGGTTGCTATGGTGTTGCTAGGCAGTTGGTAGTTGTCACAGATGGTTGCTATGGAGTTTTTATAGAGTTCTTAGTATGTTCTGCAAACGTTTTGGTCATGTACCTGTGCATTTTTGACCAATGCTTCTGGTCAAAGCGTTGCAAACCGTTTTTTAAACGGAAACAGTGGTGCGTTGAACACCCTGTTCTGATGACACAAGAGTTGCTACTATGGCAGCTGAGAAGGCCATTCCTTCTGTTCTTTTTGAAGAATTTTCAAAGCCTTATGAAATCTGTATAAATACGTGTTTACTTCTGCAAAATATGCTCAATGTTACAGTCACTGCCCTTGCCGTCCAGAATAAAAGAGAACATCCCAATCAAGTCAAGGGATTTGTGGAAACTGTGGTTCCTAATTATTGTGATTCAACATTTGCCTCGCATTTCAGGATGAAAAGACAAACACATCAGGTGAAGGATAATCCACTTCTTACCTCCGAGACTGTTATGATCTACAAGATCTTATTATTTTTATTGTGAGTATTAGGCTCATCATTATTGCTGTCTGATCACTGTTGTTGTGCTATGATATTGTAATATTTACCATTATATAATCAGAGGAGTATAGAAAAGTTTATGAAAGTTTCACTCCACAATACAATAGCAAAATATATAAATATGTATATTATTTTTTGTGTTACATTAATCAGTGTCTCTTTAGTACCGCGTGGTTGCTGCTGATTGGGCTGACATTTTTGACACACCCACCAAACAAGAGAAAACGCATCTCAAACCCCATGCACACCGTTTCCAGGAAACATGTCGGTAAATTAAACATTGACTAACAAGAAATTTTCATATTATAGCTAATTTAGCTTTTGTTCAAGGTGAAGTTATAAAAAGCCATATCAGTGTGAGCCAAAACATTATGAGCAGTCACAGGTGAAACGAATATCGTTGATCATCTCTTACCAAGGCCACATATTAAGGTCTGGGTAGATTATGGTCAGCAAACAATCAGTTCTCATAATCAACATGTTGTAAAGCAGCTTTACAGTGATAACAGGAAAATAATGCAACAAGGTTTGTTTCGACTGTACAGCAGATCTAGAAGGAAACAGTGTCATAGTCCAACTTAAGTAAATTCAGTAATGCAAGCAGATCAATAATATAGTTGAATATTTAGTGTCCCCAACTAAGCAAGCCAAAAGCCAAGGGCGACAGTGGCAAGGAACCAAAACTCCATCAGGATATTCAGTCCTGCTCCTGCCTGTTCCCGCAAAAAAATGTTACCAATATTCATGTTTTGTCCCACTCCCCCTGCAAAATAGTGTAATAGTATACATACATTTTTTTCAGTATGTCTATGAAATTGAAATTAAATTAAATAGTTTCAAGTTATGGGCCCTATTTTAGCAATCTGAGCTCATGGTCTGAAGCTCATGGCGCAGGTGCACTTAGGGTGTGTCCGAATCCACTTTTGCTGGTTTAACATTGGAAAAAAACGTCTGCGCGCTGGGCACATGGTCCAAAAGGGTTGCCCCTCATCTCTTAATGAGTCATGGATGTGTTTTGGGCGGGACGTGCAATAAACAAATCAGAGTCTCATCTCCCATTCCCTTTAAAAGCCAGTTGTGCTCACACCATGACGGATTCGCAATTTACATGCGAGCAGAAAGAATGAACACTTCTCCAGAGAGGAATCCTTTTATTTGTAATATTTAAACGTGTGTGTGTTGCTGCGTCCCTGTGTGTGTAACAAGCAGAGTGTATGTGCATTGTGCACCGCCTATCGGCTCATATTACTAACACACCCTTTAAACAACACAAAAAATACTGCGCTATTGACTTTAGAGCAGGTTCGTTTTGGTCAATGGCGCAGTCGTTTTCAGTTCCTCAAAATAGCAACACTCTAACAATGCTCCTGAACACACCTGGTTTTCAGACCAGACGCCCATGAGTGAACAGATGCACCAGTGCATTTGGTATTTAAACAACGTGGAGCTAGACGTGAAAATGAGAACTGCGTCTGAAACTAGCAAAAAAACACTCGTGTCGCGCCTGCCGTCAGATTGCACCAGGTGTATGATAGAGCTCTATGTGCCGAATAGCCCAGCATGAATGCTCCCGATAAATTATTTGTTTTTAAGCATCTACATTCACAAACCACTGTTAATTTCAAAAGAAAATTAAGCATATGCTACTGCATAAGTAATTTGGCATGACAGAAAGTGCACAAAGAGCGCTCCCCTGACAAAATAAAAGCTGTCAGTCATTTTAGTTCATCGTGATCTCACAAAGTTCTGTTATAAACAATGAAGCCTTCTACACTGCACAATGAATCATTTATTTACATCTTGTCTGCACTTTATTTGTTATAATGAGAGGATTTGCGAATGTGCAGAACATTGAGTTTCTAATTTAAACATCTCTGATTGGCTGCTGCGTTCAAGAGATATGTCTGTGATTGGATACACTGCTCAACTCCGAAAAAACAAGTTGTAAATAGAAACCTCTGAGGCTCTCCAGAGCACAAACACAGATACGCACTGGATTACTGGTCAGATCTCTGCTTTCATTACGGAGAAAACTGATTCTATTCCAGCAGTTACGGGCAGCTTACTCGCCCATCAGATCTTGTCCCGCACCGCACTCTGTTGCATCAAGGCCCCGCGAGAGTGCAGGACACTAGTTTGAACTAATCCAATACTATTCTTTGAGTCAAAAGCCCTGAACCTTTCAGGTCGTGGGTTCGCAGACGCCCGTAAGGTATTTGGCATGCTAAATCCTGCTGTGTGAAATGTGTTCTGACTGGAAATGACATCAGCGATGACCTACAGCCAATGAAAGAGAGCAAGATACAGGGCAGCGGGAGGTTCGGGGAGGAGTTATAGACCAGAATATCAGTATTACACATAAGCTTTACAGTTATATCAAACAGAAACAAAGCACAAACATTTGCTTGACCAGCTGCAACAGCAGCACATCGCAAAATGATTTATTTACATCCAACTCTCTTTGCAGAACGCAATCCTTGCTCCCCGTGTCTCCCCAACCATTTCATCCTCCATAATATTTTTTATTTTTCTCCTTTTCGCTGCAAATCGGCGCACATAAAATTTGGATCGCAACCTTCTTGCGGGCTATCCTTTTTAATAACAATTCCAGTCTCGCACGAGAACTCCGGTCTCACACACACATAATCTAGCGTTATCACTTCTCGCATGTGTTTGCTTGTGAAGCGTAGTTTGCGGACGAGACAGAGTTGTCAGTGATTCTTCCTATTGTAATGTCATGCAATCTGTAGTCTCGCATAGCCCAAGCTTCAGACTGACGGAAGACTCTATTGCAGCTTTCATTGGTCAAGGACCTCCCAAGAGGACATTTGACTGACATGTAACGCAACCAATCACAGTCAGGTTTGTTCCGCGTCATGTTTAATGTGAAAATGTAAAGTCGATGTCCCTGCAATAACAAACCAGAGTGCATCTATAAATGATTAATTCAAGAACGTTGTGCAAGTTTACTGCTACAACGGAGCCGCGAACTTCAGATACTTTTGAAATTCCAGCGTTTAGTTGATCCTGGTAAGCGCTCATTGTCACAGTTGTAAACACGTCTGAGTTCTTCTTCCACGAGGGAGTTTGGTGTCACGCAGTGGTGTAAAGTATTTGAGTAAATGCAATTAGTTACTGTACTTAAGTATCTTTTTGGCTACTTTGTAGTTATACTGAGAATCAAAGATATTAGCAACTTTTACTCTCTACTTGAGTACATTTTTGAGCAACTTTTTACTCCATTTGTGTTGAGTAATGCAATTACACATTACATTTTGCATGGCACCTAACTTTTCCCGCAGTAGTTTGTTTCTGCTATAAAGAAGCGATATCGCCATGTAAGGGCTTTGAAGGTACTATATCTTGTGCGTTTTGCCTTTGACTATTTAATTTTACTTAACATTATTTTATTTATCCGCTATATTGACAAGACCTTTTTGAAGCATATTGGTTTACTTCTGGCCTTTTTGTGCACTGGAGCTTAACTGAGACTTGAGAGTTTGACAACGTTTAAGATGTGTCAACCTTGATTTATTGCAATTGAGGTGTTCAGTTTTATTCTGATTTTAGAAAATAAACACGATTTCTCATCTTACAAATCAATTTTTTCTTATTTTCACTGGTCTCTCAGGTGTCGAGGACTAGTGCATAATTGAGCCTATATTTAGTATGAGTAAAATTCTTAAGTTCTGTTACTTTATGTATACTCAAGTTGTATTGGAATTGGCGACTTGTAACTTGTAATGCAGTCATTTTCGCTGTAAGGAATCTGTATTTTTCCTCAATTATGGTTTTCAGGTACTCTTTACACCTCTGCCTTCACAGCATTTGTTTCCAGGTGGAACTTTAAAGAACACAACACATCTCGAGGACATCCTATAGAATTCATCCATTCAGATGACGAATTTGAAACTCCTGAAGTGTTTCCAGAAAAGTGTGCCATATGCATCAGACATTCAGCCAACAGTCCGTGGGCTGAGACTATGCAATGTGAAACCTCCTGTCACCAATCCATCGTGCAATGTGAACACAGCAGCGACTGAATGCTGGCCCAGAAACTCATGCAGTGTGAAAAGAACTGTGATCTGACGAATTTGAAAATTGTGCATAACTGCGGCATAACTTGGATGGGTTAAATGCAGATGACAAATTCTGAGTATGGGTTATCATACTTGGCCATACATTTTTAAAAGGTGTCATTTTTTTCAGTGTGGACCCGATTGGCGATGACGGCCTCATCAGTCCTGCGCCTCCCAACCAGCGGCCTTTGAGATGAGTGTGAATATTAACGCATCGCTCCTGGAGCGTCTCAGTCACCGGTTTCAGTTCTCTTCGCTCCAGCAGAAAAAAGGCTTTACATCCCGTGCCCACGAATGGAAAATGAGCAATCCATCTCTCCGAGTAAGATTGGGCCCTCATGTCACCCACAGTCTCCAATTACCCTGCTGACTCACAGCGCAGGCTGTTCGACACACTTACATAAAGCCTTTCTGCACTCACACCACATCTACATTCAGAGCTACAGATCTGCACTACTGCATGCCTGCAAAACACACTCAACAAATGATCGCTGAAGCCCTGGACCCTCAGGGTGGAATCGGTTCATCTAAACCCAACCAGATGCATTTCTAAGGTGTTTACATAAGACCTTTTCTTGTATGATGGTTTCCACAAAGATCCAACATTGATAATAATCATAAATGTTTGTTGAGCATCAGATCATCATATTTGAATGATTTCTGAAGAATCTTGGGACACTGAAGACTGGAGTAATGATGCTGAAAATTCAGCTTTGATCACAGGAATAAATTACACTTTACTATATATTCACATAGAAAGCAGCTGTTTTAGTAATATTTCACTGTTTTACTGTGTTTTTGATCAAATAAATGCAGCTTTGTTGAGAGAAATTTAAATGGTATTGTATACTAGACATGGGAATCCACTTTCCTCACATGTTTAAGAAACTATGATATTAGAAAGATGGGAAAGACTGTAGAATAATGTTCCATCATTAATGAATAACTTACACAGGAAGAAATGCAATATTAACATTCTAGTAACTACTATTGACTATCGAGAAACTCTGATTAATGAAGCAGTACGTAATGGTGCTCATTTGAATGAGGTAGTTCACAAATATTAGCTAATCAATAACTACTACTACTACATACAGGTTCATAATTAATGTGAATAATGCAGAATGTATACTTAATTCTAAAGTGAAGGTAATGGTAACCCACTAGTAATGAGTCTGACTCAAGTGCTACTACATCCTTCTAAAGGAATACTAATGAATTGGATCAGTATTCTAAAGTGAAAAACATAATAACTGTAGTAATTACTGAAATCATTGCAAGCTTTTGAGGTTTTTGTAAGGCTTTGGATTGTAACACTTGAGTAATTACTAGTGGGTTACCATGATATTCACTTTAGAATACCGATCCAAATAACTAGTAATTCCTATAGAAGAATTTAGTAACACTTGAGTCATTACTATCCAAAACCTTACAAAAACCTCATGACTTCAGTAATTACTAGAGAGTTATTATGCTTTTCACTTCAGAATACTGATACAAATACCGGTAATTAGTAGTTCCTTTTGAAGGATTTGGTAACACTTGAGTCATTACTAGTGGGTTACCATGATCTTCACTTTAGAATGAATTATATATTATGCATCCCTCGCATTAATTATAAACCTGAATACAGTAGTTCCAAGTAGTCCTCTGTGAGCCAAGGGCCGGAGAGTGTCCAGTTTGGGGGCCATACGATTTTGTCGCTGCTTTTTGCGGATGATGTTGTCGTGTTGGCCTCCTCAGACCAGGACCTTCAGCCTGCACTGGGGCGGTTTGCAGCTGAGTGTGAATCGGCAGGGATGAGAAACAGCACCTCCAAATCCGAGGCCATGGTTCTCAGTCGGAAAAGGGTGGATTGCCCACTTCAGGTTGGTGAAGAGTTCCTGCCTCAGGTGGAGGAGTTCAGGTATCTTGGGGTCTTGTTCACGAGTGAGGGAAGGATAGAAACGGAGATTGACAGACGGATCGGTGCAGCTTCTGCAGTAATGCAGTCGATGTACCCTGAGCTGTAAGGCGAAGCTCTCGATTTACCGGTCAGTCTACATTCCTACTCTCACCTATGGTCATGAGCTGAGGACAAGATCCCGGATACAGGTGGCCGAAATGAGCTTTCTCCGTAGGGTGACTGGGCGCTCCCTTAGAGATAGGTTGAGAAGCTCGGTCACTCGGGAGGAGCTCAGAGTAGAGCCGATGCTCCTCCACATCGAGAGGAGCCAGCTGAGGTGGCTCGGGCATCTATTTCGGATGCCTCCAGGACCCCTTCACAGGGAGGTGTTCCAGGCACGTCCCACCGGGAGGAGGCCCCGGGGAAGACCTAGGACACGCTGCAGGGACTATGTCTCCCGGCTGGCCAGGGAACGCCTCAAGGTTCCCCGGAAGAGCTGGAGGAAGTGGCTAGGGAGAGGGAAGTCGGGGCGTCTCTGCTTAGACTGTTGCCCCCGCGACCCGGCCCCGGATAAGTGGAAGATGATGGATGGATGGATGTATGGATACTCACCCCCATCCAAGATGTAGTTGTCTTTCTTTCTTCAGTCGAAAAGAAATTACATTTTTTGAGGAAAACATTCCAGGATTTTTCTTCACATAATGGTTTTCAATTGCAACCAAAATGTTGAAGGTCCAAATCAATGCAGTTTCAAAGGAAGGGCTTTAGAGACTCTGCACAATCCCAGATGAGGAATACGCTCAGTCATTTTCAAAAATGTAATAAAAATGAATATACTTTTTAACCTAATTTGCTCATTTTGCACTGCTCTGCGCTGCGGCCACCAGACAAAAATGTCACACTGGACACATGTGGAAGTACCGCCCACGTATTTACAAAGCACACATGCGAAGACTAATACAAACGCCCTTTAACAAAAAAAAAAAGGTAAAACAACGGACGATTTTGAAGTTGAGGATAGAGTGTTTTTTGGTAAAGGGTGTTTGTATTAATCCTTGCACGTTTGGTTGGGCCGTTACTTTCGCCTACGGTACTAGTGCAGCGCAAGATGAGCAATATAGGTTAAAAAGTATATTAATTTGTAATTATTTTTTATTTTTTTAATGACCGATCGTTTCGCTAGATAAGACCATATTCCTTGTCTGTGATCGTGCAGAGTCTCTGAAGCCCTTCAAAACGCTTTGAAACTGCATTGATTTGGACCTTCAACATTTTCATTGCAATTGAAAACCATTATGTGAAGAAAAATCCTGGAATGTTTTCCTCAAAAAACGTATTCGTTTTTTTAAACGTTTTCTATTCGACTGAAGAAAGAAAGACATGAACATCTTGGATGAGATGATGGTGAGAAAATGATCAGGAAAAATTTGTGAACTAATCCTTTAATGACGGAACAGTATTCTAAAGTGCTACCAAAAGATGTACTTTATTAAACACTGATAAAAACAAAATGCATCTGCTAAGAATTTGAAAGTAATATAATTTGGTGAGAGAACTAATCTAAGGGCAAGGGCCGTTTACGGCATGCAATCTAGTCATAAACATCGACGTGGGACATCTGAAGTTGTGGAGACAGGAGTTCCAGAAAAGCTTCATTAATCTGCTACAGATGTCAGTGATCCAGCGCTGGACAGAGAGATCGCTCTATACTCGCTCCGGTTTATCAACACATGCCATGACTACACACTCTTGGAGCGAGTAGAGAGCTGGCAGCGGCAGCTGGGCAAACGTGATCAGCACAAGCCTTGTTTTCAAGGTTTTGCAGCGTGTGTTTGTTTAGACAGTTTGTGGATCCAGCTGTGATGCCCAGATTCAGATTCACCAGCTGTTGTCACCAGCTCTTTGCAACCGCTTGTGTCACCATTAGCACTTTTCAGCCAGCCATTACCGTGCAAGCGACATGTGTATTTGTCCGGCTCATCAGAGCAAAAACGCAATGGTGACCAATGCTCTGAAACTAAAGTTTGCCAAGCCACATGCAAATAGCGAAACAGCAATACAAAAAAAAAAATAGTTAGATACAGTACAAACATTAGCTACCAATGTGCCAATAACTATGGCCCAGTTTACACTATTGTGTTTCTGTTTTAAAGCAGTGTTTTAAAATGAAAATGATCCGTGTCTACACTGGCGTTTCCATTGTGTTTCAGAAACGATCTGTCTACACTGCACAACTGAAAACGCATGTCACATGACCGTTTATGCACACTGGGCATGCGTGTACAAGTGTAAACAGTCGCCTCTTGCGCATGTAGGTAGCTGCAGTATTAGGCCCGATCAGACAGAACGGAAATTTTTTTAATTTAGAAAAGAGCAGTGCGCTGCAGGTTTTTTTATGTTGCCAGGCAACCCCCGAATCAGCTGTGCTGTCAGTCTAATATAGGTAACCGTCGCCGCAACGGAACGCTCACCTCCATTCATTTCATTGGACAATGGGAAAAGAACGCAATGGCGCTGGGTCGGGCGCTTTTCTGCTCAGAGTAGGGCTGCCACAAACGACTATTTTCATATCGATAAATCTATCGACTAATTTATCGATTAATCTATTAATCTATCGGCTAATTGATCGAAAAATGTTCAACAATTTTACTTAAAAACATTTAATTTAACTTGCAACGTTGGCCTTCAGTAGAGTAAGTAAGTTTACTGTACATGTAAACAAGCCCTTGACCAAATGTAAAACTAAAGGAGAAAAAATTTACAAAGGTACAAATATGTAAACCAACATCACAAAAAAAGAGAATATCAGCAAATACTTTTTTTATATAGAATAGTGTCCCGATACCAAAATTATGACTAAATTATGACAGATACCAGACTAAAATACCTCAATACCGATACTGAATCGATACCATGGCAAAAAACAGTAATAGTAATTGAATAATATGACAGAACTTACTATTCATTCTTTTATCATTGTTTTAGGGTTAAAAAAAACCCTAAAAACTCACTTGGCCGGCATGTTCCTAACCTGCCCTGCCCTGCCCTGCCCTGCTTCACACAGAATATTAGGTCCGGCCCTTTAAGAGCTGCACGGACCAAATTCATTGTAACACATCCGATTTCTCATTCAACTCTGTATATGTTCACTAAAGACATATCTGACTGCGTTTACCCGAATACTCGCCAGGACGTGCATTTTTACATATTTTTTACCATTCAAACCAAATAATCCACGAAACTTGTGGCTTGTGCGCGGCTTCAGCTCAGAGTCCGGCAGCGCACGCGAGCACGTCCCGGCCGTGTCGCACTTTTCTGTTGCTGCGCGTATATATTTGATTGTTCTGCTTCCATTGTTTAGTGAATGGTGGAAGCAGGGCTCACACACACGTCCTCACTCCTGCTTTCACACATCGACTAATAAACTGCGTCGACACAGTCGAGTGTATCGATCAATAGTGACAGGCCTAGCTCAGAGTTTATTTTTTTTAAACTTCAGTCGCTTAGAGTGCTCCTACAAAAACTTGAGGCGCCCTTCTCCCATAAACAATTTTTAAAAGGCGCCTCTCGCTGCAAAAAACACGTTCTGTCTGATCAGGGCCTTATACGATACAGCGTTCAACTCCACACCGGCTGCTAAAAAGGACCACAAAGTCAGCAAAGCATGCAGTTCCGTCTCCGTGTTATTGTTTACACGGTTGTCGAGGCTGGTATGTTAAAGAGCCGTTGAACCAAAAGCATTGTAACAACAGCCACCAACTGTCTCTACGATCAACTTATGCGTACAATGCTTTTGGGAAATGCACCCTCGGTCTCATATTGTTGTGTTCTGGTAGCGTAATATGGGCATCGTTTTCAAGATGTCTGCTTTGGTCCGTTTACATTGAAACGCAACACAGGCGTTTTCTAAAAGTATCGAAAATGCTGGAGTAGTATAGTTTTAAAACTAAAACGCACCAGTGTAAACAGGGCTATGTGTCAATAAAAAAAAAAACAGCCACTGAAAAATCCATATTGGTATTTGCATTATTTAATTGTTGTTCCTCTTTCCTTGTTGTAAAGTTATGGAAAGGCGCTATATAAATTAAACATATTATTATTGTCAACCACTAAGTAAAGCTGTGGCCAAAATTCAAATTACCTCCGAAAATGTAATTATTCAAATATATTATCGCATATGTATTAAACAGTTTGTTATCATAATGCATAATTGTGCTTGGATTGAAAAACGAATGTACGCGCTCTGTGTTCCAATTGTTTCCTTTGTGATAACGCAAACATGACGAATTGTGCGGACACAAGGGCGTAGTTTTGAAGTGTGAGCCGTTTAGCGGGGTCCCAGAGCATGATCCCTCACGAGATTTATTAGCTTGCTTGTATGTTTGTATTCTTGCAAAATGGTCTTTAGTGGTCTCATCCACATGCAAAGTTGGTTGATAACATAACTGCAATAAAGTAACAATAACTTATTTACATAGGATATACACTGATCAGGTATAAAATTATGACCACCTTCCTAATATTGTATTGGTCCCCCTTTTGCTGCCAAAACAGCCCTGACCCGTCGAGGCATGGACAGTCCAACTTTCCGTCTTCAATTTACGGAAAAAGCGTAACTGCTGCGACGATGACGTTGGACGTAGCGTAGCTAAGTGTTTTGAACTGCGAGAAGTGTTACACTTTCTTCGTGAGTTGAATACGGAAGGTGGTCCACCGGAGGCTAGATATTTTACTTTATAATGTGTTAAATATGGATATTTTTCTTACACAAACCCATTGGTTCACTTCAGAAGGCCTTTATTAACCCCCCCAGAGCCATGTGGAGCACTTTTATAATGGATGGATGCACTTTTATGAGCTTCAATTTTTGGGGCTGCCATTCACTGACATTATAATGCTTGGATTAGCCAGGAATTTTTTTTATATAACTCTGATTGTGTTCGTCTAAAGGAAGAATGTCATATACACCTAGGATCGGATGACTTCAGAGTGAGTAAATCATGGGGTAATTTTTCATTTTTGGGTGAACTATCCCTTTAAACTATTAAAAGCTTTTCTGTTAACTGAAATAAACATGAAATAAAATAACCTAAACCTAAATTAAAAAACGAATTGACTAATAACGAAATGACATAAAATGAACATGATAACAAAAAATATAAAAATAAAAGCTCTTGTATTTTTAAAGATTGTGTTCTGTGTGAACGGCCAGTTCTGCAATAATACATACTCAATTATTCATAAATATGTATATTTGACCTTGAGATTTTCTGCATAGGTTTCAGACGATGATGCCAGCAGCCACTCCTCATTCATACGACCGGAGGAAACACACTCTTCAGCTTACACCATCAAAGTCGACACGAGCTAAAAAGCAGCGAGAAATAAGATGGTGGCTGCTTCCATGGGAACACGAAACCAGAGACCGAGCTTCACGTGGGGAAGGAAAGGCCACAAAAAAATTCCTCGCGCTGGGAAAGAACGCACAGTTTGCAAATAGCACAGTGTGCTAAAAATAAACTCATTAACTATTCCATCTTAAGTGTGTGTGTGTGTGTTAGTGTGTAGAGGGGATCTCTCAGCATCGATCCCACCCGCGCACAATCAAACGTGGGTCTCAGTCGCCTTCATCTTTAGACGCTGGCCGCGAGTGCAAGCCCGGTTCCTGTGATCGACGCGGACCGCAGTTCAGAGCACACCATCACACTCGTAATCACGTGGTTTAAAGGTTTATTAAAGGCAACAGGAAGACGGCATGGGGATATATAAATATGTTAATGTTTCATGTGGTTTAGACTGCGAATCATAAACACAGTCATTAGCAGGTGTCAGCAAACGGCTCAAACATGTTGCAGCGATAAAAGCGACAGTGAAAAGAAAATAAATCATTGCAGTCTTGCATGTGCGACGCAAATATGGATTCATAAAGGTGTCTTGTGCATTCAGAGCATTCTGTTATTAGACTCTGAGGAAGCCTGTGAACATAAAACATTCAGCATTTATGGCTCTATTTATAGCTTGTCTTGAAATTTAAGCAGTGGCAAAAAATATGGTGTTCTGGTGTACAGTAGAAACGGGGTGTACAGACTCTATCAGCAGGTTTCATAGCAGCTCATGCGAGAAATTCTCATTTGTGCTTCTGCATGTTCCACATACCAGAACGTTTAAAGAGCTCTCGTGAAAAAGAAGTGCCCTTAAAGGATTCACTTCAAAATGAAAATTTCCTGATAATTTACTCACCCCCATCTCATCCAAGATGTTCATGTCTTTCTTACTTCAGTCGAAAAGAAATTACGTTTTTTTGAAGAAAACATTCCAGGATTTTTCTCCACATAATGGACTTCAATGGCAACCAACGGTTGAAGGTCTAAATCAATGCAGTTTCAAAGGCAGGGCTTCAGAGGCTCTGCACTATCCCAGCCAAAGCATCGCTCATTAAAACTAAAACTAAACCTTTTTAACCTAAATTGTTCATCTTGCTCTGCAGCGCGCCAAGGATTGCATAATCACGTTGGAAAGGTCACGCTAGACGTAGGCGGAAGTACCGACCCAGTGCGAAGACTAATACAAACATCCTTTAGCAAAAAAAAAAGGTAAAACAACAATGTCAGATGATTTTGAAGTTGGAGGAGAAAATGAGAGGGTTTTTTTGCTAAAGGGCATTTGTATTAGTCTTTGCACATGTGCTTTGTAAACACTGGGTCGGTGACCTTTCCGACGTGATTATGTAATCTGTGGTGTGTCGCAAAGTAAGATAAGCAATTTAAAAATATAAAAATGTTTATTTTTGTTGAAAATGACAGATGATTTTGTTTTTTGATGTATTGTTTTGAGCATCAATAAAAAAATCAAATAAATACAAAAAAAAATAAATAAATAAAATGACAGATGATTTGGCCGTTGGTTGCCATTGAAGTCCATTATGTGGAGAAAAATCCTGGAATGTTTTCCTCAAAAAAAACGTAATTTCTTTTTGACTGAAGAAAGAAAGACATGAACATCTTGGATGAGATGGGGGTAAGTAAAATATCAGGAAATTCTCATTTTGAAGTGAACTAATCATTTAATTGTACTGAAAGTGCGCTTGTAGTGTATACTCACAATGTTTAAAATGTTTTTTTTTAAACTTGCAGATAGTATGATATTAACAGAATCAAAGGCCACTTAAGAGAACACGGTTACACTTTATTTTAAGGTGTCATTGTTACAGTGTAATTATATATATATATATTTGGTTTAGGGTTTGTTGCATGTAATTATGCATAATTTACTGTTATTACTATAATAAGTACATGTGTGTAACAATGACACTGTAAAAAAAAGTGTTACAGAGTACACTTTTGTAACACTTTATTCTAGTTTCTGTTACATATGTTACATATACTTGCATAACTACAAGTAAATAACCCTAAACCAAACCATTTTAAATGTATAATTACACTGTAACAAGAGCCCTTTAAAATAAAGGGTTACACTTTATTTTAAGGTGTCATTGTGTATTTATACATGTAAATATTTAGTAATATTAATTAATTACATGTTAGTAGAGGGTTAGGATTTGGTTAGGGGTTAGTTGTGTGTAATTATGAATAATTTACTGTTATTAATAAAATAAGTACATGTAAGTGCACTTTACAATAAAGTATAAAAATTTATTGGTCAGTGCATTCAGTAATTATACTTTAACCATATTTCAAAGATAATAAAAATAAAAAATTAAAAAATAAATTAAAAAATAAATTACATATAAAGATGTACTTAACCCTCTAATGCTCAAAACTTACTTTTTATTTTATTTTATTTGTTATTTTTTCATTTAATTTCAAGTAAATTTTTGTTTGGTAATGTTTTAATTGAATATTTAGTATTTACAGTGCTAAATTATATTTATGCAGTAGTTATAATCTATCTACTCACTTTTTGAGCATTTTGACCTGAAAATGCCTAAAAATAATAAATAATAAATCTGTCAAAAATGACAGAAGAGCACAATTCAACAAATTCTATTTAATATAAATATATAATATAATACATAAATGCATTTTCATTTAAATGATTTCCAAATTGTGTGACTTATTAAATTGCAGGGTTTTTTTTGTCCACTCTAGAAAATGCTGGGTTAAAAACAACCCAAGTTTGGTTGAAAATGGACAAACCCAGCGATTGGGTTGCTTTAACCCAAAATAGGTTGGAAATAAAAAAAAATCAGACACATAATTACTACAGGCAACAATAATAATCAAAAAGTGAGCATTTATTAATAAGCAATTTAATAAATGTTTATTGTTTAACATAAATTAGTATTCATTAAACATATGAATAATGTAAATTTATTAAACATATTAATAAATGCTCATTTCCAACATACTTTGGGTTCATTTTAAGCAAGCAATAAAGTAATTTTTAAACAATAGTTGAATTAAACAAAACTATACCCAGAAGGTTAGGCAAACATTTAACCCAACTGCAGGGTTTGTCCATTTTCAACCCAACTAGGGTTGTTTTTAACCCAGCATTTTGTATATTTAGTGTAGCCTACATTTCATTGTGTATATTTCATTGTAAATAGCATGCAATTAAATGTCCAAAAACATTACATTCAGTTTGCACTTAAGTATATACTTTTTATTTCTGTAATAAGTACTCTTCATGCTAAAGTGTTGTTATTTCACAAGGGAGAGGAAGAAGCTCACAGTTTCTCTCACAAAGCACCGTCTGACTAGACTGTCAATATCAATACAATAATAGACTGAATGTAGGCCTAGTACATGTCATACAACCTGGGGGTGGTTTTTGTACAAACGGATGATCAATCGCCTCTAAATCTAAAGAGTGTGTGTTTTAAAGCACACAGATGAGTTTGTCGGCCATGATGTGCTTACAGTGTTTTCTGAAATGAGCTTTAAGATAAAGGGAAACTGCGGAAGGAAGGATGACGGAATGAAGCGAGCGCTACAGAAGTTGACCTCATTACTCACTGAACGAGTGTGAATCGACATGCTCTCGGGACTTATGAGACCACTGAATATCATATTAATTATAGGGTCTAAAACCAGGACACGCACACACTCATCACGAAGCGCCGCACATTTGGGACAAATATTGAGCGAGAGCAGGGAATAAGTGTGATGAAAAATAGATTTTTGCACTTTCAGTGAACGTCAGCTCACTCAACGGCAATCTTATCTTTGCTATTTATACAGCACGCAGCTGAAACCGTGGTGGGATTTTTACACATTTTCACTTCCACTAGACATATTTGGATATGCTTATGCGGTTGATATGATATTCAAAAATTACCCTTTTAAAAGTGCATGCGCGAGAGCGAGAGAGAGAGGGCCAACAATATTGCATATTTTAATGCCTAGCTTTTTCACAGAGGTTAAAAATAGATCACCATGGAAACCCTACACATAAAGCACTCTGGGTATTGGCTGGCCACTGCAGCACATGGAGACGAGAATGAGATGAGAACACCTGCATTAATGCACATCTGTATGTCAATGCGCTCTGTTTGGGACTACGGTAAATGCTCAATCAATACAGCAACTGAAAGGGTAAATGCCTCATTTGATTGTATGTGAAGCTTTGAGGAATAGACAAGCAGTCAGCTGAACAAAAATACATATGCTATATTAATAAATATAAATGTGTTGTTGTTGTTCTGGATTTGTTACAAGAACGCAGTATGCATAAAGTATGCATGAATGTTCTTAGTGACAAATGAACAGAAACTGATTTCAATTTAGCAACCAAAATGAGACAAAGACATCATTATATTACACATGAAAAGTTGTTAGTAAAAATTGTGCTTCAAATGCCTTATATGACACTGATCCTAATATTGTGTTGGTCCCCCTTTTGCTGACCCGTCGAGGCATGGACTCCACTAGACCCCTGAAGGTGTGCTGTGGTATCTGGCACTGGCACCAAGATGTTAGCAGCAGATCCTTTAAGTCCTGTAAGTTGCGAGGTGGGACCTCCATGTTTGTTCAGCACATCCCACAGATGCTCGATTGGATTGAGATCTGGGGAATTTGGAGGCCGAGTCAACACCTCAAACTCATTGTTGTGCTCCTCAAACCCTTCCTGAACCATTTTTGCTTTGTGGCAGTACTATAAACAATAAGCAATTACTATAAACAACTTTATAGTAATCACATCCTGCCGTGTCAATTGTGCAAGAGTGTTTTCATAACACATCACACACACTTAATAATTCCCAAGGTTTCCTTGGCCTTTGCAAGATATCAGAGATAAAATCGTTCTTTGCTTGCAGTGTTTTGTCCAAAACTAGTTTCAATGGCATTTTGCTGAATCGATATCTCTCGGTTACGGAGGTGTGTGTCGAGTTCTCTGCAACTCTGGATTCTTCACAAAAAAGTTAATATATAGAAAGTGCTGTGACAAGACAAGTAGACCTGTTGACCTTAAAGAACAACCACTAAGTTTTAACCACGACCAACATTTTTCTCAATCGAACAGTCTTTCCTGTTTTAAATTGATTTAGAGCCCAAATATACTGTATCACACATCCTTATCACTGATTGAGCGAGTATTGAGCGTTTGAATGGTCAAAATGTTGTTACTTTACAGTAACTGTATAAATGTTATACATTTTTCTCCACGGTTTTGAAAGACTATTACATATAAAACCATATCATAACAAACACTGAGGCAAGGGCAGGAGCACAGATATAAAATGAGTATGAGCTCTATTAAAGTCGGCATGAAAGGGAAGTTGTGCTAATCTTTACTTCTCTATTCTGCCGTATATCCGATTGAAATGCTTCTGGAACAAGAACAAATTTAGGGCTTGATTTTGTCTGTGGGGAATTGATTGGATGGTTAAATGGTTGTGGTTTGCTATTGGTGGATCTCATGTGAGTGACAGGTTGCCTTGCCCTTGTCATCAGTGAAGAGAAAAGAAGAGAAGAGAAGAGAAGAGAAGAGAAGAGAAGAGAAGAGAAGAGAAGAGAAGAGAAGAGAAGAGAAGAGAAGAGAAGAGAAGAGAAGAGAAGAGAAGAGAAGAGAAGAGAAGAGAAGAAAGAGAAGAGGGGAAATATATATTCACTACCTATATATTGCCACCTGTGCAATAAGTCTACTCATGAAATTTCCTCACTACTAAATATTCCACGCTCAACTGTTAGTGGTATTATAACAAAGTGGAAACAATTGGGAACAACAGCAACTCAGCCACAAAGTGGTAGGCTGCGTAAAATCACAGAGCGGGGTCAGCGCATGTTGAGGCGAACAGTGCAGAAGTTGCCAACTTTCTACAGGGTCAATAGTTACAGACCTCCAAACTTCGTGTGGCCTTCAGATTAGCTTAAGAACAGTGCGTAGAGAGCTTCATGGAATGGGTTTCCATGGCCAAGCAGCTCATCCAAACCTTACATCGCCAAATGCAATGCAAAGCGTGGGATGCAGTGGTGTAAAGCACGCCGCCACTGGACTCTAGAGCAGTGGAGACGTTTTCTCTGGAGTGACCAACCACGCTTCTATGTCTGGCAATCTGATGGGTGAGTCTGGGTTTGGCGATTGCCAGGAGAACGGTACTCACCTGACTGCATTGTGCCAAGTGTAAAGTTTGGTGGAGGGGGGATTGTGGTTGTTTTTCAGGGGTTGAGCTTGGCACCTTAGTTTCAGTGAAAGGAACTCTTAACGCTTCAGCATACCAAGACATTTTGGACAATTTCATGCTCCCAACTTTCTGGGAACAGTTTGGGGATGGCCCCTTCCTGTTCCAACATGACTGCGCCCCAATGCACAAAGCAAGGTCCATAAAGACATGGATGAGCGAGTTTAGTTTGGAGGAACTTGACTGGCCTGCACAGAGTCCTGACCTAAACCCGATAGAACACCTTTGGGATGAATTAGAGCGGAGACTGTGAGCCAGGCCATCTTGTCCAACATCAGTGCCTGACCTCACAAATGCTCTTCTAGAAGAATGGTCAAAAATTCCCATAAACACACTCATAAACCTTGTGGAAAGCCTTCCCAGAAGAGCTGAAGCTGTTATAGCGGCAAAGGGTGGGCCAACTCCATATTAAACCCTACGGATTAAGAGTGGGATGGTATTAAAGTTCATGTGCATGTAAAGGCAGGCATCCCAAAACTTTTGCCAATATGGTGTATCTTATACACCCTAAGAAAGTCTGTAAAATAGGGCCCAAAGTGCAGTGATAATATGAAGGAATTTTCTGTATTGATTTTAATTACACATTGCATTGCGTTTTAGGGTTGAAGGAAATGTCTGTAACTTAATGGATAATGTTCTGGCAGAAAATAACCAGCTCCTTTTCTTTTTACAGTGTAATATTTACTTTAGGTTATTTGTATAATAAGGTATGTAATTCATGAGCAGCACTAGAGTTATGCCTCTGTCCTTATGCGATCCTGCTTTGGTTATTTCAAGGTGACTTACAAACGAAAAAGGTTTGCATTGACATGGTGATTTACACATTTAGTTCAGTGGAGGAAGGTGGACACAGACCGTGAGATTTCAGCACGGGACTTCATTATAAATCTTGAACATCTGTCATGATGTTGTGGTTGACATGGATGCTGGCTGTTTGAGGGCAACTTAATTGGACACTGTGCCGGATGAGCCGTGTTTTTTGACAAGGGCTTTTCCTGTTGAGACTGGAAGCCTGTGAATGTAAGGAAATATCTATTCTTTATACTGTATGTGAACGCCTCCGATCCACCAGCGGTCCTGAAGAACAGGCCTACTGATCTTCAAACCCACGCTCTCATAGTTCCTGTGTGGAGTAATGACAGCACAGCTGACGTGGGCAGAGGGATCGTGTGTGTTTGTGTGTGTGTGTGTGTGTGTGTGCGTGTGTGTGTGTGTGTGCGTGCGTGCGTGCGTGCGTGTGTGTGTGTGTGTGTGTGTGTGTGTGGGGAGCGTGGCACTGACCATCCTCTCTCTCTCTCAGCTGGGATATCAGTGTCAGGTTTCTGATGCCGGGCTCAGATGAATCTCCAACACAAAGCTGCCAATTAGCATGCACAGGAGCCCCGAACTCATGAAAAACATATGAGAAATCAGCATATAGAATAGCACTTTCCAAAACTTTCCCCAAGCTATGTAATGTTACTGCTGTCAGCTAAAGCATCCATTGCGGTCAATACAACAAAATATGTTTGTATTAAGTTATGAAAACTTTTTTTTTCTTTTCTGAATGTTCTCTGAAAATTCAAAACGTCCAGGTTTTTAAATGTTTTAAAACATTTTATCTTGGTTATACGAATTTTAAGGAAATTTTGCAAACATAATGGGAATGTTAATATTGAATGTTCTCTGAAGTTGTAACATTTAAAAAAATAAGTATAAATAATTATTTATTACAGACTATGTTTGTTCACAACTTCTCAGAACGTTCCCTATTAGCTGGGTCACTGTCTTTAGTACGTGAGAGAAAAGACACCTACTGTACACACTGTAATCTTGTTAATGGCTGAGTAACGTCTCGTGTTCATTATCTATAAAACCCAATTTAAAGATCCTCCCAGTGACATTAACATGGCTAAATTTACCCAGTACTAAATCATACTGAATCCACTGCATTATGTGCAATTTTCCTATTTATGTTATGTATTTGGTGTATTGCACATACAGCTGAATTAGTAGTTTATCCACAGCTCTGACTGCGAGAAAAAGCAATTCAGTGACTCATATAAAATGCACAAAAGTCAACATCAAACTGCATTCACAGAATTTACTTTCTGAACGTGGCAGATCAAGTGAAACGGGATATTCAATGAGGAGGGAAAAAAACGTGTCTCTTTAAGTGTGCTTGTTTGGACCAAGTGGCAACCTCCCGCAGTTTCTCTTGAAGCCAATACGGAAGTGACTTAAACTGCAATTAATCGACAGGCCACTAGGCTCCAGAAGGGAGCAGAATCTCATTGAGCCCCATGTTAAAATGCCCAACTTTACAGCAGAAAAAAATATGTTTACAGCCTGGTACAAATTGTGGTTTTGGTCTATACAGGTGCTGTTCATATAATTAGAATATCAAAAAGTTGATTTATTTATCCACTATCAGAGCCCAGGTTGCTCTGATAGTGGCTTTCAGCTCTTTTTCAGCTCTCTGCATTGTTGGGTCTGGCATATCACATCTTCCTCCTCACAATACCCCACAGATTTTCTATGGGGTTAAGGTCAGGCTAGTTTGCTGGCCAATTAAGAACAGTGATACCATGGTCCTTAAACCAGGTACTGGTTGCTTTGGCACTGTGTGCAGGTGCCAAGTCCTGTTGGAAAATGAAATCTGCATCTCCATAAAGTTGGTCAGCAGCAGGAAGCATGAAGTGCTCTAAAACTTCCTGGTATACAGCTGCGTTGACATTGGACCTCAGAAAACACAGTGGACCAACACCAGCAGATGACATGGCACCCCAAACCATCACTGACTGTGGAAACTTTACACTGGACCTCAAGCAACGTGGATTGTGTGCCTCTCCTCTCTTCCTCCAGACTCTGGGACCCTGATTTCCAAAGGAAATGCAAAATTTACTTTCATCAGAGAACATAACTTTGGACCACTCAGCAGCAGTCCAGTCCTTTTTGTCTTTAGCCCAGGCGAGACGCTTCTGACGCTGTCTGTTGTTCAAGAGTGGCTTGACACAAGGAGTGCGACAGCTGAAACCCATGTCTTGCATACGTCTGTGTGTAGTGGTTCTTGAAGCACTGACTCCAGCTGCAGTCCACTCTTTGTGAATCTCCCCCACATTTTTGAATGGGTTTTGTTTCACAATCCTCTCCAGGGTGTGGTTATCCCTATTGCTTGTACACTTTTTTTCTACTACATCTTATCCTTCCCTTCGCCTCTCTATTAATGTGCTGGGACACAGAGCTCTTTGAACAGCCAGCCTCTTTTGCAATGACCTTTTGTGTCTTGCCCTCCTTGTGCAAGGTGTCAATGGTCGTCTTTTGGACAACTGTCAAGTCAACAGTCTTCCCCATGATTGTGTAGCCTATAGAACTAGACTGAGAGACCATTTAAAGACGTCACGGACACTACGTCCATATTTTTTTATAGTCTATGGTTTGGACATTACATTGTGATGAACACCGTCCCAGAAAACCTAGAAATATCAGTGTAGAATAATTTTGAGGCCATGCAAGATAATATAATGTTATAAGGTCATGGGAAGGTCATGAGGTAAAAAGATTTGTAATTAAATAAATGGATATTGTCTATTTTCACCCTACAGTAGGGGTGTAACGGTACACGTATTCGTATTGAACCATTTTGGAACAGGGCTTTCGGTACGGTGCGCGTGTGTACCGAATGGTTATGAATGCAATCTTTAACAGTTAACAGTCGGCTTGTTTAAAGCGCGGAACACACTTCAATCCGAGTTCCCACACGAACATATTGAGTATTCAGTCCATTTTATCACGAAATTCAAACGATAAATGCCGTTTTAACGCTCTATAATGTGACGTGACTGATAGACGCATATCAGTTCAACTTCAAGCAGCAGCGCGCGGCGCGTGAGTGAACGCGATCATCTCTTCCTAAAGAAATTAATATCTTAAGGTATGTTGAGGATACATTACAACTTACTGAAACGTATCATATGTTGTGTAATCGCTCCATCAGTGTTTCAACCGCGGAAAGACAATAAAACAGCTTGTAACCAATGTCATGTAGAATCACGCTTACCTCAGAAGTCATTCATTGTCCACAGCTGTGAGTTCACTAGAGAGATTAACTCTTTCACTGAATACATGCACTTTATTAACCTATATATTCGTTATATTAGCCTATATATATTCATTATATACTACTTAGCCTGTTAGTGATGTCTTGTTTATTTAATGTATGTTTAAATAAATCTGTCATGAAAATTACAGCCTCTAAATGATTATATTTCAACAACGAATTGGAGAAGAAAAAATAATAATTAGATTTAGATGTTAATGCAAAAACTGCCTTATGTGAAGCTTATGAGTGTTGATTATTATATCTAAAAATAAATAGCAAATGAATTTAGGCTAATAGTTTGGGCTCTGTTGTTAATCTTTAATAGCAATATGTAAGTAAGGGCTCCCTATAGTTTACAGCATTATCTTTAAGAAACTTTTAGTTATAACTGGTTTAATGAAAAAAATTTTGTCTGTCCTTAAATTAATTCACTGTTGAATAAAAATGAATAAAAAGCAATTTTGTAAAACTGCTGTACAGAATCCGTACCGAACCGTGACTTCAAAACCGAGGTACGTACCGAACCGTCATTTTTGTGTACCGTTACACCCCTACCCTACAGTAACATTTCTTGTATCACTGGTCTGAAATCAGATGATTAGACAGAGCAAAATATCTAACAAGACCAGCACAAGCACATTCACACCAAGGTGACTCAAAACGTTGTGTTGATGATGACACATTCAGTGATGTGCATATTAAACACTGTGATATTTGTGTGAATTCAAAGAAAAAAATCACTTTCTTCATCAGTATCGGCAGTATTTGTCTTGTTTTACATTACAATTAAACAACCCTAAAACAAATGAATTTAACTTACACGCAAAACTGTGAGATATTAACAGTTTATACTGTAGATTGAAAATTATTATTTTATTGTATCCTTTGGCAAGCAGTTTTTTACTTAAAGGGGAACTATTATGCAAAATTCACTTTTATATAGTTTTTGAAAATATTTGTGACCCTGGAGCACAAAACCAGTCATAAGTCTCAGGTATTTTTCTTTTATGCCAAAAATCATTAGGATATTAAGTAAAGATCATGTTCCATGAAGATATGTTTTACATTTCCTACCTTAAATATATCAAACATTTATTATTAGTAGTAATATGCGTTGCTAAGGACTTCATTTGGACAACTTTAAAGGTGATTTTCTCAATATTTCGATTTTTTTGCACCCTCAGATTCCAGATTTTCAAATAGTTGCATCTCTGCCAAATATTGTCCTATCCAAACAAACCATACATCAATGAAAAGATTATTTATCCAGCTGATGTATAAATCTCAATTTTAAAAAAATTGAGCCTTATGACTGGTTTTGTGGTCCAGGGTCACATTTCTGTATTCGCAGTGTGTGTACATAAGCACACTATTGTGGTAAAATTCCACCCTGTTTGTTATTTTTCCCATAAATCTGACACAGTGTCTCAAAATGAGCCGTTCAAGAATGTGCTGAAATGTAATGTCACATATGCTTAGACCCCGCCCATGACTGCTGACAGAATCCACCCTATTAGCATAGCTCCGCCCCTCAGTGAGCTGTACACAGTCCGCCATGTTTATCTCCTCGCCAGAGCATTCAAGTAAGAAATGTGTTCTTATTAAAGCTACTAAAGTTATTCAGTCGAGAGCAGTGAGTGACTTTCTGCTGTTCTTCTGTTGTTTGATTCATAGTAACAGCATCTATAGCAGTAGGTACTGTATATTACGCTGCTGTCACTTTAATACACAGATCTAATACACACATGCCATTTCTTTACATTCACAGACATAACAGACTGTGTTTATGTGAATTGTGCGGGTTTTTGACATAACCTTGTGTGTGTTTGACAGTTTAAGTGTAATAAGACGTGAAAGAGAACTTAGTTTAATACTCACAGGACACTCCGTCTGACGTCCAGCTTTCTGTGCGCGTGCTTCGGGTGTGTGTGTGCGCTCAGAAAACCATATAAACGCATATGCACACTTTAACACGCATGCAGATCATAAACTTTCATGATGATGAAGTACTGCAATGTCACGTGAGTGTGATAGAGATGATTGTCAAAACCAAACAGATGTTTTAGTTTTTGGCTGAGTATCCAAGGCACGAGCATAGACCGTAAAAAATATGGACGACGCGACTTCATTGGCTTCCGCTGAAGTAACTGAAGCCTCCGGAGGTCCGAATATGGCGCTGACATCTTGTGCAGATTTGGGGCAGAGTCTGCGCAGTAGTGATCTCGGGACCGGAGTCTGCGCAGTAGAGAGCAGGAAGTAGAGGCGCGATATCAAAAGCCCGTCCACACTTTCACAGATGCCAAAAATCCAGAAAAAAGTCTGTTTGTGCCTCAGTGACAACTTCACTCAGAGAAGCCGTCAATCTCAGCTGTCAATCATGACGTCACACCCCCCGTTTTTATAGCATCAAATAACTAACTAAAACTAAACTTATTTAAAAAACGAACACTTGAAATGAAATCATAGAGATAAAAACTGCCTACAATGACAGAAACCAACTTTGAGAAAAAAATATTTTAAGTGTAATTTGATTGTTTAGTTTGTCTCACGTCCATTAGAAAACACGGAGGGACGAGGATGAGCTATACTGGGACCAGCCACCTGGGGGCGAACGAGGCGCGGAGGCTTCAGTTTCTGAGAGTGCTACAGACTTGGGTTCAAGCATTGACAGTAAAAGAAATGGACACAGCGACCCCATAGACTTCAACGGAGAAAGTCAGTTAGAAGCACTCACTTCCTGATGGCTGAGCAACCTGTCTGACAGTTGTAAGTCTTCTAGTAGTTGTGCAAAGTGAAATCTGAATCACCGAATCTTGCAGAGACGGAGAGCGTGAGCAGGAGCAACTGAGGCTTCTCCCCATGCTTCTCCCTTGACTTTATCTGACTTTATGCCTCCATGTCCCCCCGATTGCCTCATAGACAGTAAAAGATTGCCTGTGAGCGTCTCCTCGGGTATATACGGTAATTTCTCTAATATGCACCGAGAGTTGCGTGGTTATGATGCAATCGTTAGCCTTTATTTTACAAAAACGGCTTCTACGGGGCGATAGTGTAAGCTACAAAGTACAGGGCTCCAGACTAACTTTTTGCCTTGGTTGCACTGGTGCGCCTAACTTTTTTATTTAGGTGCACCAGCATAGAATTTAGGTGCACCCAAATTTTTCCCTGTCACATGTCCCCTTTAACTCCACAATTTCAAGGTCACCTTTTTATCACGCTCCATATACATTCATACATATTACGTAAAGGACACCATAATATATGCATTTACACAGGGATTAAAATCACAGGAAACAATGCTTTGAACAATACTATTTTAAAACAAAGTGTTTTATCCACTTGATGTAAAAGGTTTTAACAAAGTGTTGAATTTATTTTTTTTTAAAAATGAAATAATAAACAATGAAATACAACTCATAATAAATAAAAAATAAGGAATTTTTAATTTCCTCTGCCTGCTATATATATCACGCTTTGATGATTGTCATAATTATGTGGTAACGCTACTAATAGGCTATTGTAGGCTATGGTAGCCTATAGTTGTTTATATTTTTTAATAAAATTGTGCCAGCTGAAACAAATGCTATAATGAAATTATGAATTATTACGCGTAGATCACTGCAGGATTAAAAGTGGTCGAACGTTTTTTTCAAAGAGCCAGAAAGTCACTTTGCAGCAGACAAAACAAATTAACAATGATACTAACGTTAGCGTTTCAGGTAGGACCGTAGATATATCCGAAAATATCGTTCTCAGAGATTATTTTTGGAATATAATATAACAATGCACAATCACAGTAGTGACACCGACTGGGTTAAGCATGTACTGTATCTGAGGGAAATGTTGCAGGCAGCGCGATCTGCCAGTCTCTTCAAAGGAAGATTACAAACGGCGAACGCCAAATGATTACACACGATGACTGTTATTTTTGTGGTTAGCTTGACGAAGCAGTGTAAACTGACAGGAATATCTGGACCACAGCCAATCAGAGGCAAAGACTCGCCCCATCTCTTACTCTGATTGCTGGTTTAGACCACGATATGATCCAACCATGAGAGTTCCATAGAAATAGCCTCATTCGACCGCTCCACGTATAGCGACCCATAGAAACAGACACTAATGAGGCATCTACGTATATATATCTATGGAAAGTTCCGTCAAAGGAGAACAAACACTTCTTTCGTGGAAAGGCAGCGGATGCCAGGATGTTAGGTGCACCGGTGCGACCTGGGAAAAATTTTAGTCGCACTCTAGAGCCCTGAGGTAATGGAGCATTTTATATATTGTCGTGTTTCTTTAGAAATAAACAATGGACAAATGGAGTCTTTAAAAGCCTCAGATGTAAAGTTATTTGCTGTCAAAGTGACGCCAAAATGAATGGGAGTCAATGGAATGCTAACAGCAGGTGATGGCTTGGTTAGCAATGACTGCCCCTATGGAAGGTAAGCTTTCCAGGGGCTGGATTAACCCCTTGGGTACAAGCTGTACAGGCTCTGCCCTCTTCTGGATAGGGGGCTGAGCAGCAGCTCATTTAAAGATACATGCACGAAACCGGCATGCAAAATTTGCAACATGGTATAATAAATTATAAATCACTTTTTATTTAGATACTTTTCCCTGGAAAATAGAAAAATATATATTTTGGCATGTGTAAAAGAAAAAGACATTTTACCTTGATTTGGTTGTTTCTGTGTAAAAAGGCTTATGACAGTATACAGTAAGTGAGTTTCAGGTTTTTTCTGCATGTCACTGCAGGAGCCGTTGTTGCGGTCAGCCTGAAAACAACCCAGAACGCGCTCATCTACATCTCTCTTCTTCTGAAATGTGCCAACACCTAAGCTCAATGTTGAGACAGGGCTGACGCAGCATCAATGCCACAGGACGCACACACAGGTGCAAAAATAGACATAGAGGTCAAGAGGGCGAGCAAGACAGTGACAAAATGAAAATGCTACACATCAGCAAGTGACTTGGCTCAGGTTAATGGCGTTAGGCAGACATCAGACATGACTGATGGGGTGCTCCAATGTGCAATTCACTGACCGTTCAGAACACATCAGCTGTCATATTTCATGAGCGGAAGCACACCTGTCCATGTGTCATTGAGAGTGGCCCGACCTCCTGACATAGATTCGTCCATTCGTGATTCTTAAGTGGACTAAAGTCTGCTGGATGATACAAATTGATTCGTGTTGCATCATTCTGCCTGACTTTAGAGCACTAACTGAAGCTGCACTATAGTTATCTATAGTGCAGATAACACAGAGAAAGAGAGCACATTGTTACACCACCTACACTACCTGCATTGTAATCAGGGCTTGTGTGTGTGTATTTCACCAGTGGTGTGTAACACATTCACTCCAACTAGCCACTTTGGCAGGTTGAATTTTATACAAATATATACATTTTTCAATAGTAGTCTTTTAAAAATGTATCTGAAATAAACTAAGTGCAATGTAATGTTGTCATAAATATCGATTTTACGATACATATTGATACTGAAATATCTGAAATGCCTTCAATACTCATTTTCCTCAAAATAGACACAGATATCAGCTTCTCTTTCTCGCTCTGTCATCTCTCCGACTGTGAGTTATACACAAACCCTCCTCCCCTCACTCACTCCTTTCATTTGCTCCAGATGAATATTGTTGCTGTTACAGGGCTTGAATTTCACCATGGGATTGCGTGTAGTGTGCAGAATTTTTTGCACATCATGATTTTGTGCTCAAACCTAAACTACAGCACATGAAACCACCTCTCAGTGCTAAATTTGTGTTATTTTTCACTGCTTATTGCACTTAAACAGTCAATAAAATAACGTCAAAATGCTGGTCTTAGCGAGTATTCACGTAAACACAGTCAGTTCTGTTTTAAGTTAACGTAAAGAGTTGAGAAAGAAAAGGCATGTGTAACAGTATAATGGATCCGTGCATTAGGTCTTAAAGTGACAGCAGCCTAAAGCCTTGTTTATACTTGACGCATCCGCACAAGCGCGAGGATGCGCACGGCAAAAATGACGTCATTGCGGAGTGGGCGGTAGTGCACGTTGAGTGCACAAGACCCCATTTCGTGTGCCGGTGTGCAGGGCATTTTTGGTAACTTTTTGTGTGGCTCTGCATCCGAAGATGCGCGAGTTCTAGACGAATCTAGCTGAGCATGACGTCTCATCACACGGGCACCCAGTTTGCACGTACAAATTAGTTGCTTTTATTTACAAAATGAGCCTACAAAGGCCCTTTTATTGAAAATAAACATCCATGTTTAATAAAAAACTATTTCACTGCTCTACATACTACTGCTTTTCCTCAAATGAGTTACAATTACTGATTTACTTTACAACTGAACTGATAATCCGTCATTTAGGACACGCTTCTCCACCATTGACAGAAATTCCAGGCAATCCATGTTTTTACAGTTTTACAGCAGGGGGCGCTATTACACATCTGCTAAAAATAATCTCCGTATTCAAAATCAACCGAAGAAGAAGCAGAAACAAGCGACTAAAAGCATTGCTTACAGACATTAGATGTCAACCAATATATTGTTTTTGACAATTTATCGGCACCGATAACCGATATAATCAATACTTATTCCCAGTTGCGTCCATTGCAAGAGCACCTGAGAAGGGTCTATAACTGACGTCTCATGGTGTTTATTTTGTTATGCAGCGCTACACTCAGAGCAAAATACAATAATGTGTATGCAAAACAATGAAAATGTATGTATACAGTGCACTACAGAACACGTTTTCATGTTGTAAAATTATACATTTGCTGACTAGATGCTGCATTAGTGGAGAACAGGCTGAGAGGACGTTAACATAGGCTACCTCAGGCGATTGTGACAAAATTACATGTAAATCCGAAACAAATGTTTAAATGTCATAATTGTTATGGCTTATTTGCCTAAGTTTATATCCAGCTGGGCACATTTATGCATTTGTTAGCCAGCTAAGTTATATATTTAAAGCTAGTGATCTCAGAATGCAAACATGTCCATGCAGTTGAGAAAAACGCATTAGAGCGCATCTGATCTTAAACGCATCTGAAAATTATATAGTTTTATCCTTATTGTAATACATATTTGTTATTGTAACTAGATAATTATAGTGTGGTCTAAAAGAGAGCAAGAAAATCTGTATATATAAATACAATTTCAACGCTATGGTCCTAGTCAGGACCGGTTCTTCGAAAGCAAGAACACCCTTAGTTACTGTAATAATATGATTTTGGCAAAAACAATTGTTTCCATGTACAATGTGTTTTTGCAGCGGTGATCAATCACAGACATGTCTGTTGATCTCTAGAACACAGTGGCCAATCAGAGGTGTTTAAGTTAGTCTGAATCCACTCACTGAGTATTTATTCAGCGCTGAGATCTGCACGTTCGTAAATCCTCTCATAGACACGTTGTAAATAAGAGATTCATTGTGAAGTGTAGAGCGCAAGAGAACTTTGTGAGATCGAGATGAAGTGAGATGACTGACAGCTTTTTAGTGATTAAAAAGAGCGCTTTTTGTGCTTTGAATACATTCAGAATTTTTCATGCTGCTAAGAGGACCAACTAACACATACACACTGCAAAGTTTCTTCATTTTTATTCATTTTGGATGTATACATTTTTAATTTTGGAGTGTTAATTTTTGGTTCAGTTTGGATATCTTGTAATATTTATTAACTCTGTTCAAATCGTGTTACGCATTATAACCAATCACACGCGATTCTCTTGATTTTATGAATGCAATGTCTAATAATCAGAGGCGTTCAGATTAGCCAGAGTTTTGTTCAGACCCACTGAAATCTGCCCTCTCATCATAAACAACAGGGCAGAGATGCGATGTACGTAAGAGATTCATTCTTCATACAGTGATTGACTGTTTTTGTTCTATTTCAGCTGCGAAAATAGTTTCAAACAAAGATCACAGCAGAACCACAGCACATCTGATGTGACAGGCATAAAGTTGGCTTGACGTTGGACGTTCGATATTCGCTAATTTAGGGACCGTCTCTAAAGTTACATACAGACATTGGTATACACGTTTCTAACTCCAATAGCATTTGAAGGGAACGACTTGCAGTCATGAAACCAACTGTAACGTGTTCATCTAGGTGTCAGGTATGATGCACACCTTTAGATTTTTGATATTTAATCAAATAACCTGTCAAATCACATGAAAATATGTCTATGTATTTCACTAGGTTACTGTATGGGCTCATACACAAAATATACTACAACCTTTTCAGAGCTAAATAGGCCTATTTGATGACCTGTCATGTTATATATTTCATGTTGATTTGAGTGTGTACAGTGGTCATTTACATATAGCCAACAACAAATTTTACCAACAACAAAATTGTGGCCAGTGAAAAGTCAGCCAGTGCCAGCCAGTGCTGAGTGACTAGTAACTTTGGAAAACCACTAGCCACAGTGACTGCTGAGCAAAAAAGTTAATGTCAAGCCCTGGTTATAAGTACTTTTCTGTGCCAACATTACCAACTCAAACTATCCTTCAAGGTCATCCATTCAGGAGCGTCTGTCTCTTGGAAGAGGAGAAAAGTGGCCTGGTCTCTTTTTTATAATATGTCCTCAGAGGGAAATGCTTTCTCCTTTTAAGAATGTCTGCTGGAATCAGGGCAGCACTACTGTCCTTATTAGAGGAGATTGTACTCGTTCTGAGCAATTCCTGATGGGACCCACGACTAAATATGATATGTCAGAGGGGAATGAGAACACGGACCGGCGGACTAGATTAGCGTGCTGATCAAGGGCACAGCTTTAGCTAAGATGGGACAGCGTTTGTGATCCGGTAGCAGACAGCCATTGTAATTGCTGCAGAACCGGGTCCTTCAGCACAATGTCATTGCGCGGGTGAACCGGCGGCTTCGAGAAGTGGAGCTGGCCCACTGATGCTGATTGTGTGAGCTGTGGTCGTGTTGTGTTTGCTGCTTGGTTCTGGGATGTTTTGCCAGCTCGCTTTGACCTTCAGCGCCTCTCATGGTTTAAATGCGATATCGGATTACATGGAGTGCCTCGCTCCCAATATGCACAGTTTCTTTCTATTTCAGTTGCTGTAAAAATTGGCTGCATTTAGCATTTACTCATCTCACTAAACGTGAGAGCACTATCAAGGTTAAAAGTCTCACATATGTGCCTCAGGAGATATTTTATCTCTCAATTCATTATGAATTAGTCAGGAGACACATCAGGATGAAACGTGAGCGGAGAGATTAGCGAAACAGTGTTGGTTACTTTTAAACTGGCTAATTCGGGTAAGGATGTGCACTGCGTCGAAGTGAGATGGGCCATCAGACTGAAATAGAAATGAGAACAGAGGAAGGCATGGGGGAGGACAGTCACGGCGAGCGAACAGACACTTCTGGCCGGCTCGCACACTGAGACCATTAGCATAAAATAGCTGCTTCGCATTGTCATACCTCTACGGCAAATTGTTTACTGTGACAAAAATGTCTTTCCCACTGTCTGAACACACGGACTTAGTCATCCGCTCATTGCGCTGTGTAAAAATAGGATCCCTTCCTCGGTCCTTCATAGATTTGCCTGGTTCTTATTAATTCTCACTACCTGTACCTCGAACTGAAGGCTTTGGATGTGGCATCCATCCTGACTACAAGCGCTAGCGGCACCATTATCTGAGGCAAGCTGACTTAAAGGAGATGCTTTCTCTTTTTTTGGGAGGTCGCCAGGCTCCTCCGTATCTCGCTCAGCTCCCATCTGCCAGGAACTCTCTCTGTGTGAGAGAGGCCAACACCCACAACTTTGAGAAAAGTGGGCGCTCTAGCAGCTCAATAATACCCACGTAATGTGCCGTAGCATCCAGCAGACGCGTGTCATCCTTACAGAGTGATTTCTTTATTCTGTAGGGTTCCTTCCATCAGCCCAGTTTTAAGATCGACTGAAGCATGATGGTTATGCAAAGGTAAGCGTAGATTAAAGGCAGAGGTATTGACTGAGGAGCTCAGAGAAATCGAAGAGGGATAAAGTTACACATTAGTGCTTGGTGCGTGTTCATTGTTCGGATGCCTCCCCACCCTGCTGGAAAATCCAGCTACATCTGCTATTGTCAAAGCTGGACATAACATGGTTCAAGCTGGTCTGATGGGTTGATCAGTTGGATTAACAGCCGAAGGGACTGATGTCAACCCTGTTAGGGCGAGTAGATCGCCTTGGCTAGTTGGTAGGGATACGCTTAAAGGGTTAGTTTGCCCAAAAATGTAAATTTTGTCATTCATTCGTCAAAAAAGTAAGCACGGGTATATTTGTGTCAATAGTCAACAATACATTGTATGGGTCAAAATTTTCGATTTTCCTTTTATGCCAAAAATCGTTAGGATATTAAGTAAAGATCATGTTCCATGAAGATATTTTGTACATTTCCTACCATAAATATATCAAAAATGTATTATTAGTAGCAATATGCATTGCAAAGGACTTCATTTGGAAAATAAATTTGGACTTGGGTTTTCTCAATATTTAATATTTTTCTGCAATTTTTTTTGAAATTTCCAAAAATGTACCCTTGTGACTGGTTTTGTGGTCCAGGGTCACAAATTAAGATATTCTTGATGAAATCCGAAAGCTCTCAGACTCCTCCAAAGACAGCAAGGTAATTAACACTTTCAAGGTCCAGAAAGGAAGTAAGGAAGGACATCGTTAAAATAGTCCATGTGACTCCAATGGTTCAACCTTAATATTATGAAGCCATGAGAATACGTTTTGTGCGCAAAAAACTAACAAAAACAATGACTTTATTCAATAATTTCTTCTCGTCTGTGTCAGACTACTATACTGTTGACATTGGCCAGCTCCTGCGTCATCATCACATCAGCATCGGCCAATGGTGAGCCGGCGTTCTGGAGTAGATCTGACGTAACTCGTAAGCGCTAGACTGTATTTACTACGTCAACAGCATAAGAGTCTGACACAGACAAGAAGAGGTTGTTGAATAAAGTCATTATTTTTATTTATTTTTTGTCATAGACAGTAAAAAATATGGACGACACGTCTTCACTACCTTCCACTGAAGAAAAATGAAGCCGCCAACATCTGAATATGCCGCTGACATCTTAGTAGTGACCTCGGGACCGGAGTCTGCGCAGTAGAGAGCAGGAAGTAGAGGCGTAATATCAAAAGCCCGCCCACACTCTCGCAGATGAAGAACAATTCATTATGTTGGTGTAAAATAAACAGTTATGGAAATGTAGAAATTAAAGCTAAATCTCCAATCTCCTCCCAAAAATCCTGAAAAAAGTCTGTTAGTGCCTCAGTGA
Organism: Gobio gobio; assembly: GCF_949357685.1. Lineage (NCBI taxonomy): Eukaryota > Metazoa > Chordata > Actinopteri > Cypriniformes > Gobionidae > Gobio > Gobio gobio. The sequence continues at coordinate 14,953,323 of NC_137112.1, read as the reverse complement.
CAACTTCACTCAGAGAAGCCGTCAATCTCAGCTGTCAATCATGACACCCCCTGTTTTTATAGCATCAAATAACTAACTAAAACCAGAGAATGTCTAATATGGCGAGAAGTTTCACTCTCACTGAACTTCCGGCTTCTGAACTGGTTGCAGTTCCTCTCTGATTCCATATGAGGGCGCTCACAGGACGAGTGCAGAATGAATGGAGGTCTATGGCGCTATACCAATAAAAATCCACTTTTCTCAGGATATAATTTTTTATCTAGTAATTTGAATGTTGTATTCGAAAGGAAATGCAAATAAATTACACATTGCTGGGTGTTAGATTTTTTAGAGTCACTTATTTGCTTTAAAAAGTCTTTTAAAGTGTCAATGACGTCATACACATGTACGACCAGAGATACTGCTTAACGGCAATCCTTCAGTCGCTCTGGTGCTTTCGCGCTCTGCACTTTCTTTTCTCTCGAGGCATCGACAACACAGCTGACACAGGTAAATACACGTGCTAGAAGAGTTTTTGTTTTGTTTGTTTCTGGTCCCGCTTCAGATGACACGATGCCATCAAGCGGGATCTCTGGTCGTAATCAGTCCTTCACTGACCAATCAGCGTTCATTAGCAGAATGCTAGCGTGTTATGGACAACAACAACTCAACCTGTAAGAAATCAAAAGGACATAAGTACTCGTTCATTCAACTTTCGACCTAAAACCCATGTTGAACTTGCAAAATCTACAATCATTTCTGAGATTTCTCAACGGCAATCGGGTGAAAGAGACAAATTTAGCCGTCAAGCCCCATTGACTTCCATTCATTTTGCACTCATGGCGATCGCCCCCAGTGGAACTCTGGTGGTACTACAACCAAAATTCTGTACAACAGGGCTTAATAGGGAGTGGGCAGGCTCTCCGTAGACGGGCTCTGCTAAAACCAAACTTATTTAAAAAAGCGAACCCTTGAAGTGCATAAAATGTCAGAAGCCATCTTTCGAAAAAAATTATTTGAAGTATAATTTGATTGTTTAGTTTGCCTCACGTCCATTCGAATACATGGAGGGGCGGGGGTTATGAGCTATACTGGGACCAACCACCTGGGGGCGATCAAGACGCTTTGGCTTCAGTTTTCAACACGAGTGCGGCAGGCTTGGTTTTTGTGCACAAAAAGTATTCTCGTCACTTCATAACATTAAGGTTGAACATTAAGCTTTGAAAGTGTTTACATTGCTGTCTATGGATGGGTAAGAGATAGGGCTGAACGATACATCGAATTTTAATCGTCATCGCGATATGAACTCGCGCGATGAACACATCGCAACCGACAGCCTGACACAATGAATAAGGGAAAACAGTTTATTACATGCGCCAATCTGAGTAACGTATTCTGAATACTTGGATTACTTCCACATTGAATTGCATTTTATAAGTCTAGGAATGCGGCCATCAAATCCTGCTTACTAAACATACATTATAAAATATTTAGCTGCCGTCAACGGGGCCAACGGTGTTTGGGCTAGTAAAGTTGCACGTCAACTAAGCAGGGAGCACCGGCGGTGGTCGGCCAAAACACCTTTTTTTGTTTGTGAATGCTGTTTTACGTGAATATTAATGACACGAGTGAAGCACAAAGCTTCATTTACAAAATAAATAATAGGTTTGCAATTAAATGTTACATCGCAGCCATGGAAACATATGGATTCATGCCGAACGAGAGAGGAAGCTGTGTGTGGTGAGCCAAATTTAAGATTGCTTGCGTTTTGCTATCTGGTCACACGATTTTCCTCGAATTTAAAAATAGGCTTAGGCTTACTCCATTTTATTCTACTGGACATGGAATCTCTTATTTGTTTCCCCAAATCCTCATTTACGTCTCTCACAGGGGATTAAATGTGTCTTCCTTGTTTGATTAATTTAGGAGTAGCCTAGGCTATATTCGCATCATTTACTGTGTTAAAGTAGAAAACGGAGTAGGACAGGTACATTTTACTTCAAACTTTACTTTATTTAACACAGTTTGTGCTTGCTATTATTAGACTTGGTCAAGTTTATGTGTAGGCCTATAGCGTATTTCATACACGCCGGAGATTTTTAGTTTCGCTTTCTCTCAAAGCGCATAATCAAACAAAGCCTCAGTTCTTGACCCTGCGGAAGATAATTTCGTTCTTCACATTTTACTATAAGTAGCCTATCAGTTTTGGAACATCAGGAGAAAACATTAAGATATTAGAAAACGATGCTTCTTTCCTGCTCGTGTCTTCCCTTTCAGCGCAAAGAGGCATGACGCACGTCTGTGAGGAAATATAAACAAATTTTTTCTTTAACTAATATTTAACTTATACTATTTATATTTCAATTATTTACAGATATTTATTTAAAGACTTTTTATTTTACAGACTGTAGTTTGTCGTTTCACTGACGGAAGTAGGCCTACTAAAATAAACATGAATGTTTGAGCCATATATATATATATATATATATATATATATATATATATATATATATATATATATATATATATATATATATATATATATATATATATATATATATATATATATATATATATATATATATATATATATATATATATATATATATATATATATATATATATATATATATATGAGGCTACCTCAATTAAATGTGAAAAAAATAAAAATTATATATATATATTTCTTTTTTTCTTTTTTTTTAATTTAGGCTATTTAATTGAGGTAGCCTCTGAATTGAAATGCCCTGGCTCTGTTGTTCTGGCTCCTTCTCTACCTCTAGCTCCCGCTGCTCCTCTCCGACTCCATTGTGACTGATCACGCAAACTGTGCATTTTTTCGTTTTCATATTGGGGCGTTCTGAGAAATGCATTGAGTTGCCTTAATTTATTTTGAAAGTAAATAAACTCATGAAACAGAGAAGTATGGTTAATGTCATCCATTGATTTCAACAATGTAACTGTATTCTAAATATCAACTATTTAAATTGTAACTGTAACGGAATACAGTTACTCATAATGTGTATTCTGAATACGTAATGCCAGTACATGTGTTCCGTTACTGCCCAACACTGAACACGACCTATTAAAGCACTTAGACATGGGAACAGTATAGCTAACATTCACATTTGAGTATTTATCGCAAGTCATATCGTCATCGCAATATTAAACAATGTTATCGCACATCGCAGCTTTTCCTCATATCGTGCAGCCCTAGTCAGAGAGCTCTCGGATTTAATCAAAAATATCTGCATTTGTGTTCTGAAGATGAATGAAGGTCTCATGGGTTTGGAACGACATGTGGGTGAGGAATTAATGACAATTTTAATTTTTGGGTGAACTATGCCTTTAACGCTGAATTCACACGGGGCATTGCCGTCAACGCTTGACGGAGGGCGTGTCTGAAGCTGGTGCTGACGCGACCGTCATAGTGACAACAGCCAATCATACTACTTTTCAGATGTTGCATGAACGCAATTGGCTAGCCTCTGCGCTAGGGTATTTGCATAGGCGGCCTGATTGGCTGACACCTGCGTTGACGCTTGAAAAGTTGAAAACTTTTAAACTTTTGCCGCGAGCAACACCAGTGACGCGACGCAATGGTACCCATTCAAAGTAAATGAGAAGCATTGATGCTGACGCAGTGTGTGAATGCAGCATAACGCCTTTCTTGTTCTATGAACAGTTTGAATTGGTTTCTTTAGGTAATGCATGAGTAATTTGCACTTCTTGAGGTGAACTTGGAGTTGGAGGTCATAAAATAGGGATACAAAGTCAATACATTCTTGCCTTCCTCTGGTTTAATCTAAAAATATAGATATAAGGGTGCCATGTTTAGTTCTGCGGAGAGCAGCTAAACATCGTTTGAGCCTTTCTACGGCTTCTTTCTTACGATAGTGCCTTCCCAGCAAACAATATAGAGGGTGTGCCCACTGAGTGGCAAAAAGACTGAGTGGCAGCATTGTTTTCAGCGTGAATGTCACGAAAAACACACAAAACAAACCTAAAGCGGGAAAGAGCTGTACAAATAGATTTGACAAGAAATCTGAAGTGTATTTTTACAGACTGGCAAAAGCTACAGAAAAGAGACGCAAATGGATCGCCGCAATGAATCGTGGATTTGCAGTTATTTTGTGTCAGTATGTCGAATTTTGGGGTAAAATCATACACTATATATTTTATTGTTAAATATTGTATTGGCAACTCATCATTGAAATATAAAAAAATAAAATAAACAGACAAAAACTATAAGGATGGACTATATGAAAGTTTATAACATTGAAATAAGTGATTTCCCAGTTTTAGACCTACCTATATTGTATTTATATAAAGCGTTCACAGGCAAATTTGCTTTATGTATTTCCCCAGCGTTGAAATCAGGCTCATATAAATGTAAGGAAACATGATTCCTGGCTGCATGTCAAGATCTGAAATCTTTGGTAAGATTTAAGGAACACTTTATCGAGTCCAACCTTTAGTTTAAACTGATAATCTTTTTTTCCCCTATTAACTAGCTCTTCTGCCACTCTGTCCGACTGAGGGGGCGTGTTCTGGCAGGAAAGTCACGTCAATGTCCCTCTATAGTCTATGTAACCCACTTCTAGCCAAAGTAACCTTGAATTTGACTACATGTCGTTTTCACCAAAATAACTTGCGAGATGTATGATATTCCATCATGTGAGATGTTCATGTTCTAGTTGACTAGTTGTTCTAGTCTATTCTTGGGCTATGGTTAGACGTATATTACATTTTAACTGATTAGCCTTGTTTTAGCCTAGACGCTGTGTTTGGACGGCTATTAGACGTCTTTTAAACGCAAAATTACTTGCTGGGTCATAGGTCGACTTAAAATGGGCTGAAACTGAACTGCTGAAAAATGGAAGAATCGCAGGTGACGGTGCAGGATAGTGCTAAATGGTCATTGCTGGGTAGTGGTGACTGTGTCCTAACTGCTCAGCTTATTAACAAGACTAGATGTGACCATTTGTCTTCATTATCATGTCACACTTGGGGTGTCAGCACAAGTCACTCCAGCAGAGCAGAGCAACAGCCCGCTCCTAAACATGTTCCTAACACTCACACAAACACATAGTTTGCAGAGAAGGCAAGATTGCGTTGTCTTCCAGGCTGACGGATCTATCAATCTAGTGCTCTTGTGCTGTCATGGGTATCTACTGAAGGCCAGTTTATGTGAATTGCCATGTTGTTTTAATCTAAAAAACCCAATGCAGTCAAGCTTTAGGGCCCGTTGCATTCACAATATGGTTGCATATTCGAAATACATAATTTATAACAAACCATCTACTCTCCTATATCGCACACAGCTATGTGTCAACGCATCTAACAGGAGATCAAATGGTGCATGCAATAGATAGCACAGACGCATCACTGTCAGACCATAACCAATCGTAACACAATGAAGACGCCAATCATTTTCCAAATAGATACAAGTGAGTGCATTTCCGCTCTAAAGGTGATGCAACTGATTTCCAATGCTCCGTAGTCATTGCAGAGATCGTATAGCGAATCATACATGGCTTCTTCTACCCAGCAACACTATCATTGTAGAAAGTAGCAAATTTAGTTTGACCCCTGCGCTGTTGCCTGGGAGACACATCCTAGTTAATAACTCTGCAAGACAGCCAACCAGGGACTGAGGGGGGAAGAACCTGTCTGAGAGATCTCACAGCATACGGGAATGGAAATGATTATCATTTGAAAGAGCATCAGTGTATGCGAGTGAGTTTATGCAGGATGATTGTGTTTAGCGTGAGACGGCGTACACTCACCCTCTGTCGGCGAGGTTTTCAGCCTCTGGCACAGTCCCTCGACACCTCCATAGTCCTCCTGAAATTTGACCACTGCCTCCGTTCCTCTGAGCTCCATGAGGGAACGCAGCTCCAGGAGCGAGCAGCCAAATCCTGACGCATGGTTGCTGTCGCTTCTTTGGTTCTTGGTGTAAAAATCGCTATTCGTCATGTCCCCCATGGTGGCTGAGTATTGCTCGGTAGCTTTTCTTAAAAGCCGATTGAAATTGAAATGAGAGAAAAATTGACACACGGTCAGAGGAGTCCCTGCTGTGGCTGGAGAGAACAGGTGTCTGGAAAAAAAATGAGAGCAATGCAGGAGAGAAGAGAAGGTACGAGAGGAGGATGAGGAAAAAACAGATCCGGTCCGCTGTCTGTGATCGAAGAGAGGCTCCTCGACGTTACGCCAACTGGGACGCGACAGCCATCCGTGAGATCCCGGCTGAGGTCCTGAGGACGTCTGCGCTCACCACGGCTGCAGACCGGCGGCACTCCATATGTGGTTTCCCATTCTACCTGCTTCCCGTCGGCTGCTGTCTACATGGTGATCCGCTCCATTACTCCTTCAGAGACAGAGAGAGCGGAGGAGAGAAGGGGAGGGAGGGAGAGAGAGAGAGAGAGAAAGGGAGAGATAAGCATGAGTGTTTCTCAGAGGTGTGAGCAGCACAAAAGTGAGAGAGGCGCTTGGAAAGCACAGCACACGGCATTGTGTCGTCAATGCATCTGACACACAGAGGTGGGGGGTGTCCATCTATTCCTGTGATTCTCCTCGTCATATGGCAGCGCTGTCACATGCATAGCTGCAGCGCTTTGATCGCTCTCGGGCTGCTAAATACAGAGCCGTGTAAATACTAAAGGGACATGTGAGTCTTTACACCGCTCGTGTGATCTGAACGAGACTGCGATGCACATCAAAGCGCTCGACGCTATCAAGAAATGCGGGCAATGCATCCCACACTGCAGCAAGGTTCACTGGAGGGGGGTTAGCGATGTTAAAGGATTATATAATTCATCCATGCTAATGCATTTGTGCTGCATAGAGCACAATTTGAATACCAGCTAACTAACGCTGATGGACTGCTACGTCCTGGAGGGCAATTCTCACATTTACCACATTGGATATTTGATATCACACAAAGCCACGAACAGTTCTGCAGCATTTGCATCATAAGCATTGTTGGGGAGTAACGATCTGACGGTCTACATTTTTCAGTAGCGTAACAGTAGCTCTCTGGTTTTCCAAATAGTTTCACTTTTCCACTAGCAAGCTACTGTTTCCAACTAAAAATAGACAAAACACTTCATCACTCAATTGTGCATCAGATTGCATTGGCTTTACTGTAGAGCAAGCTGAGGCAATGATCATATTTGCTCTTTTAAATCAATTATTTTAAAGGGGCACGATTTCACTTTCTAACTTTAGCTAGTTTGTAATGTTGCTGTTTGAGCATAAACAACATCTGCAAAGTTACAACGTTTAAAGTTTAAAGCAAAGGGAGATATTTGCTTTTAAAGAAATCAATTTCTAAGGACTACAGCAAACGCCCAGTAGGCGACTACAGACATTCCTCCAGGGTTGCTGACATCACCAGCCCCAATATTTACATAAACCCCTCCTCCGAGAATATAAATAAGGGGGGGGGGGGGCGAGGCCATTTTGTTTCGCCGCGGGGAAGCTTTGTTGCGGTATAGTTAAGCTGGAGTGTTGTTGCCGCAATGCCAACGAAACGCTGTTATTTTCATCCGGATTGCAGGTCCACTTTGTTCAGCCTTCCTAGGGACAGGGGTGCGTTGCAGTGCGCTTAACATACAACATGTTATATGCATGTGTGTGTATGAGACAGAGGGGAACAGGTCGCATTTGCAGCAGATATGCTGCCCATCATAAATCAAAGCACGAGACAGACAGGGGTCGGAGGAGAAGACCGGAAAATGTGACATAATGGACAATATTCGTCTGTATTTGCAATACATGAGCCGCGGTTCAGCTGCGCGAGACGAGCGCTGCCAGTGTGAATCCACAACACGCGCGCGGCTCCCTCTGCACATTTCACGGAGGAAAGCTTCCACAATCTTCGCGAGTTCAATGCAGGATTCACACAACAGCTTGTCCTGAAAGATTACGGGCCACAACCTGTAAGTATGATTTATTTTTCGTCGATGTGTTTTCCTGTAATAGTTCGTATTGTTAATTGTACGTTGTAGCAAGGAAGTAAACAAATGACAACGCTGTTCTGCAAACCAGTCTGTTAATGCTCATTCATACTTAACGTTATCCGACAAACACCTAACGTTACAAACTTTTTTTAAATCTCAACAGCGAACTTGATATTAGAGTAAATTACTCTTTGATTAGAGCTTTTATGTATTGTTTATCTACAGGCATGCTAAACATGGTTCTGTGTTTGATTTGGCTACAAGTAAAGCCAATGTTTAGTGTTCATTTTGGGTTAATAGTTCTTACGACAGATATTTGGCTATAATCGTTCTAAAAATACAAAAGTAACAGTGCCATTCAGTAGCAATCACTATAGATCCGCAGTCTTTACTCTTGAGGACTGAACAGGTTGAAAAGGTTCTGCTCGATGATCTTCACTAAAATGTTCTGGGTCCGATTCGGGCTCAAATTGGTATGGTTTTATTGACGCCATTGTTTCTAATACTACCCAAAGCACAGTCTACCGGTAAAGGTAAGGGGCGTGACGTTTCCGACAAACGTGCACTAGGCGGTTAGCGAATCACAACACACTGGGCCAGCTAACCAATCTGAGCCCATTGCGAATTTTTGAGGGACTGGCTTCATACAATCCGGAAACCATCAGACCGTTTTTACAAGGAGGCACAGAGCAGTGTAGAATAAAGGTCAAATATATGAAAAATAATACAATTATTGTATGCACCCCACAAACACAATCAAGCCTTCGAAAGAACATGTTTTACCACCCCTTTAACCCTGTTCAGTTTCCTGTCACCCATAACGGACATATTTTGTGCTATATAAATGCTCTAAATCAGTGGTCGCCAACCCGTCGATCGCGATCGACTGGTAGATCTTTATCACTGTCCCGGTAGCTCCAGATACATAACCGAAAAATAAGTAACAACATGTAACAAGTAAAATTAGGTACTGCTCCTTTAAGGCAGAACGCACGCACTCTCTCACTCACTCACTCGCTGATGAGTGAGCAGTCCGTGGATGGAGCACGAGCTGTGAACATCGTATGTATGCGTTTAACATTTCTGTTGCTTTTTGCACTGGAACTTTGCACAAAAGAAAAATATAAATATTGAATTGGGGAGGGGGGTTACATGAATCTCTGAACAAAACTGACTGACTGGCATTTTTACAGCGGTACCCAAAGAAAAGCTTCTTTTCCATAAGCACCACCTACTATCAGAGAGTGAATTAGCATTTTTATTCAGTCCATCTGTTTTTGTTTTGTGCAGGTGCGTCTTATGTAACAATTTCACACAGCTAAAGATCATTCTGTATTTGCTCTAAGTCTTGAAATTATGTATTTAATTATCTAATTTAAATAAAAAAAAACTGCTCATGCTTCATGTGTGTATCTTTGTTTGGATCGTGACTAAAATGCGTGGTTGCCTCAAAATTTCAAATGGCTAGTTTGGCCTGTTATGAAAAAAATGACAGATGGTGTCAGAAATAAAAAAAAACTCTAAATCGACCATGAAAAATCTATAGGTAGATCTTGCCTTTCATCAAGGCTGAGGTCAGGGATCTTTGGCTTGAAAAGGTTGGTGACCACTGCTCTAAATAGTATCATTTGATACATGGAGATAAGCTTATTATCCCCTTTAGTTGCTTCAATATAGCGAGCTTCTTTTGGTTAGTAACGCTTTGCTTTTTCAAATCATCTTTTGGTACAGTTTTAGAAATATGTGACCCTGGACCACAAAACGAGTCATAAGGGTCATTTTTTATTAAATTGAGATTTTAAATAAGCTTTCAATTGAAGCATGGTTTGTTAGGATTGGACAATATTTGCTTGAGATACAACTATTAGAAAATCTGGAATCTGAGGGTGCAAAAAAATCTAAATATTGAGGAAAATCTCCTTTAAAGTTGTCCAAATGAAATCCTTAGAAATGCGTATTACTGCTAATAATATTTGTTTGATATATTTACAGTAGGACATTTAATTTACAAAATATATTCATGGAACATGATCTTTACTTAATATCCTAATGATTTTTGGCATAAAAGAGAAATCAATCCTTTTGACCCATACAATGATTTTGTTGGCTATATATACCTGTATGCTTCCGGGTCACATATAGTTTTTACAGGGCTTGACGTGAACTTCTTTTCTCACCAGTCACTGTGTCTAGTGGTTTTCCAAAGTTACTAGCCACTCACATTCACTGGCCACAATTTTGACATTAAGACCATGGGGAAAAAACATTTAGACATTTGGGCAGTGGTGTAAAGTAACGAATTACAAATACTCTCGTTACTGTAATTGAGGAGTTTTTGTATATGTATTTAGCAAATAACTTTCATAAAACATCAGATTTATATTTAAATCAGGTTTATTTTTTTAATTGCAAGCGTGAAAACTGTGAGATACTCAATTCTGATTTCTTAAGTGTATTCTTTTTACAGAGAAAACATCCATTGAAATTAAAACAGTACCACGAATGCGTCTTGAAAAGAAAGAACTCTGATTTTTTAACGTAAAATTGTTAATGTACAACGCTTTTTTAATTAACCGCAAGAAAACCTCTCAACCTAGAATGGTTGTCATAAATGTTACCAGATTATTGGTTGCTTTCACAAATATTACATGGCTGTATTTTTAGTACTAGCAGTCAAAAAAGTTTTTAAAAAAAGTTAAATATTGAAATACTGAAATACTGTTGGTGATCTCCTGTTTTTTTGTTCTTACTGAGAATCATCCATGAAAGAGTAAGCTACATTTTTAATTTGCAGGGTATAAGGTGAAATAACATTCATAGCATAATACTCACTACTCTTGAGTACTTTTAAATGGGCTACTTTTTACTCCTACTTTGAGTAGTATTTAGGACAGGTACTTTTACTCTACTAGCACTACATTTTTTGACAAGTAACAGTACTTTTACTTGAGTATGCTTTTTCTTTCCACCACTGTATTTGGCTAACACTTTGCAATAAGGTTGTATTAGTTAACTTGAACTAACCATGAACAACAGTTCTGTTCAGCATTAGTTCCTCTTTGTTAACGTTAGTTAATAAAAAATACAGCTGTTCATGGTTTGTTCATGTTAGTTCACAGTGCATTAACTAATGTTAGCAAGATTTTAATAATGCATTAGTAAATGTTGAAATTTACATTAACAAAGATAAATAAATGGTTTATAAGTGCAGTTCATTATTAGTTCATGTTAGTAGTTAAAGCTACACTGTGTAACTTTTTTAGTCTATTCTTAGCTAAAAACACTTAGTTCTTTCAAAAATATATGTGCTCATTAATGTATATTTACTTCTTTCAAGTAATAAAGTATTCTCGTAAGTTTATAATATGCCATTGAAAATACATAAGGTAATGGGATCTAACGGTGGTCGCCATGTTGCCCCTCCATCTTGAAAGTACATTAGCCAAAGAGGGACATAACCGTAAATTCAAGCTTCGCCTTTGGCGTTTTAACCGGTTTTAACACTGTGCGCGTCAACTTGTTCAGACTTGTCTGGTGCATGCGCAGAGAGTTTTCATCTCAGCAGCTCCAGTAACAGAGTTATACGGAGTTTTCCTGGCTTGTTTATTCCTCAAAAGTCTGTTTTTCCTTGTGTGGTATTTCTGTGCGTTAATAACTCTGTAAGTAATAATAGTTATTGTCATTGTGGATGTGTTTCAGAGTGTGTCATCATGTAATTCAGTTGATGTTACCTCAGAAGTATTTTTGTGTCAACATACAATAGCGTAATGCTCACCTATATTTGAATAGTCATTCAGTTATTAACAATGTTTATTCGTTTATAGAAAATATTTGCTTGTAATGTATGTTGATGGAAATATGTATCAGGTCTGATCGGCATATTAACACGTGTTATACAGAGCGCACTGCAGTGCTAAACCTGCGCACACACTTTTGTAACCGGACACCGCTTGTTAGCAGCGGCAGCGGCAGCTCCGCTCCTTTTAATGCAGCTGCATTTAGCGCCTATATGTGGTACAATAAGCTCTGGTTTACGGTTACATTATACAAATGTAACTTATAAGTATAGTTATACAGTTCTTAACTTTGTATATTCTGTCATGTCATTATCATGTATATTTACCATCCTAATTTGTTCTCTCACAGAAACCACATTTATGTACATATCCATGCAAACCTGTTTATGCCTTGCAATTGGATGACTGAATAAACATTACTATCATCAAAGTTCACTCTGGATTAGCTGCAGTTCTTTCTAGCCGAATAATTAGGCCAGTTGAGTTCCAACCATCCCACTGTGCACAGAATATCCCACAGGCACCGTGTCGAATGTGGACGAGGTCGAACTTGGACTAAATCGGCCACCGTAGGAGTTAAAACGAAATCGGAATTGAACAGAACAGAAACTAAAATTCACTGGATGGTCATATACATGTTCACCACTAGATGGGGGAAAATATCACACAGTGTAGCTTTAACTAATGAATAGTGCTGGGAATCGATTACAAAAAACGAATTAATCGCATTGTTTTCTGTAATTAATTGCGATTAATCGCAAGTTTTTAATATTTTTTATATGTTACTCTCCAAATTAACGTAGAAACAATTTAAAGACAGCATATTTTAAATATTTGTTGCTTTTTATGAATTAAGGCCAGCATCACTGATACTAATGTCTCTATGAAACATTAATGACATTACATTACAGTATAAATGAAAGCTACAAATTTCAACATTTATTAGGCTTTAAAAAAACAACCTTTAATTTAAGTGAACTTAAAACAATCTTTAAATAAACCCATTATAATAAATGTTATATTTACCTGTGCCTTCCCTGTTAGACATATACATAAATGTAATGTTATCAAACACCTTTCTTAACTACATAAATAATGAATTAAATATAGATTAATCATCTTTTCTCTGTTACCTTTGTCCTTTGATGAACATTAATGACAGTGCTACTGTCACTTTAAGATCGGCCGCTGCCGAACATGACGCGGATCTGAAGCGCTGTCCTGCGCATCTCATTTTCTCACAAGTTCATTTTAGACATTATTTAACTCATTTAAGACTCCTAATATGAGAATACTCGACAAAAAATTCTCTGTGTTGTTGTTATTGTTTGTTCAAGAGCGAATGAGAACTCGATGTGTGCACGAGACTGACGCAACTAGGGATTGAGACGCAGCCACACAGACACACACACACACACAACAGGACACTGACATACAGCGTGTTCTCTTGTGTCTTGTCGCGCTTCGATGGTTTAAAAGGATTTACATGAATAAGAGTGTGATCATATAAAGTAACGCTGGGCAAAAATGGATATAAAAACGAACACTCCGTTAACGCGTTAATTTGCCCAGCACTACTAATGAACCTTATTGTAAAGTGTTACCGATATTTGTAATATTATCTCATAATTAGTCAGCAGGTTAATTAGGCTACTGTCACCTGACGCACGGATCCATTATACTGTTACACATGCATTTTCTTTCTCATTTGTTTACATTCACTTAAAACAGAACTGACTGTGTTTACGTGAACACTCGCCAAGACCGGCATTTTGAAATAATTTTGTGCGTATTTGACTGTTTAAGTGCAATAAGCAGCGAAATTTAGTACAGAGAACGGCTTTATGTGTGCGCAATGATTAAATGATTAATGATTAAGGAATGATTAAAATGATGGGGAATGCGTGCAATCCCACTCCGAAATTCAAGCCCTGTAACAGCTACAATATTCATCCGGAGCAAATGAAACGAGGCAGGTTTGTGTGTAACAAAATGAGAGAGAGAGAAAGTGCAGCTGGTATCTGTTTCTATTCTGCAGAAAATGAGTATTGGAAGCGTTTCAGATATTTAAATTCAACCTGCCAAAGTGGCTAGTAGGAGCGACTGCGTTACACGCCACTGCCGAAATACACACGCATTTGTCAAGCCCTGTTTATACACTTTATCCCACCCTACCCAACCTTAATTCATCAGGAGACATACGATTATTGACTGCATCTGAAAGACTCAACAGCTGGGACGGATAATCGATACTATTTCTAAAGAGAAACATTTGGATATTTTCTCTGAGAATGTCTTTCTTAGGAACAAATTTACATTTGTATTTGTCGAAACACTCGTGTTCAAGTTTGAATGGCTCATTGCATCAGTCACCATAGTTTTTGTCCACACATTTATTCGTGGAGCCTTGCCATGCTGAAAAATGTCAAATGAATCTGTCCGAATCAATCCTCTACGAGGACAAGGTATGTGTCTGAACGGGTGGCTCCTGTAAGGCATGGTCCTGCTTCCCATGGGCCTTCAGGACTAATCAATATCCAGCCCTCTCCAGTCCCAACACCGGCTCCAGCAGCTGTGCCAGTGATCGTTAGCGTAACGGCTCTCAGGGAGGTATAATGAAGTCCTCCAGAAGGTAATAGTACAGGTAATAATACATGTGCAGCTGCTGCGATCTGGATGCTGTGACAGATCCTCTCACATCATCGCTGTGAAACTAAATTCGGCAAAATCTGAACAGACTATCCAACAGGACTACATGTGCAATATCTCAACAATGCATTCAGGAAGATATTACTATCACCACAAGATGCTATCCCTGTAAAGGAGGTAACGAAATCACCCAGAAAAGCACCTGCGCTCGGAGTCTAATTAAGCTTTGATTTATGAATGTAAAGAAAAAGAGTGACAAAGACAAATGATGTGTTCAAAACGTAAACAGGCACACGCAACTTCAGACCTTCAGGAAGTCCTTTAAACTTATGCGAGAAATTTCAAAACAACGTGAGGAGAGTCACTGGAGACGGGCAAAATGCCTTGTTGTCTGTTTTATTTCCTTCATTATACAGTACAGAGAGATTCTTCCTGTGCTTGAATGGATCCTTCTAATCTATGACTGAACATAAACCAGCAGTTCCTGAGTTCAACACACACACAAAATGCATTTAAAAGGCTGAATTTTTTTATGAATGTCCACTCTGTTATATCAGATGACCTAACAGAGTGGACACTGAGAGTGAACATAGTGATTGTCAAAGTAATTTATGTATTGATTTAAAGTTCTTTGGCAATATTTTAAATCCAGTTATACCAAAAGTAATAATGTAACTGGTTGTATGTAAGAGATAGAAAATCATCCATTCTTCCATTCTTTATACCATTTGTCCACCCTGTTATTTTGTCCACCGTCATTATTTTTCCACCCTGTTATCACTTTGTTCACCCTGTTATTATTTTGTCCACCCTGTTATTATTTTGTCCACCCTGTTATGTCTTTGTTCGCCCTGTTATCAGTTTGTCCACCCTGTTATTATTTTTTCCACTCTGTTATCAGTTTGTCCACCTTGTTATTATTTTGTCCACTCTGTTATCAGTTTGTCCACCTTGTTATTATTTTGTCCACTCTGTTATCAGTTTGTCCACCCTGTTATCAGTTTGTCCACCGTTATTATTTTGTCCGCCTTGTTATTATTTTTTCCATTCTGTTATCAGTTTGTCCACCCTGTTATTATTTTTTTCCACTCTGTTATCAGTTTGTCCACCCTGTTTTATTTTGTCCACCCGTTATAATTTGTTTCCACTGTTATTATTTTGTCCACCCTGTTATTATTTTGTCCACTCTCTTATCAGTTTGTCCACCTTGTTATTATTTTGTCCACCCTGTTATTATTTTTTCCACTCTGTTATCAGTTTGTCCACCCTGTTATCAGTTTGTCCACCGTTATTATTTTGTTCACCCTGTTATTATTTTTTCCATTCTGTTATCAGTTTGTCCGCCCGGTTATTATTTTGTCCACTCTGTTATCAGTTTGTCCACCTTGTTATTATTTTGTCCACTCTGTTATCAGTTTGTCCACCTTGTTATTATTTTGTCCACTCTGTTATCAGTTTGTCCACCGTTATCAGTTTGTCCACCGTTATTATTTTGTTCACCCTGTTATTATTTTTTCCATTCTGTTATCAGTTTGTCCACCCTGTTATTATTTTTTTCCACTCTGTTATCAGTTTGTCCACCCTGTTTTATTTTGTCCACCCGTTATAATTTGTTTCCACTGTTATTATTTTGTCCACCCTGTTATTATTTTTTCCACTCTCTTATCAGTTTGTCCACCTTGTTATTATTTTGTCCACCCTGTTATTATTTTTTCCACTCTGTTATCAGTTTGTCCACCCTGTTATCAGTTTGTCCACCGTTATTATTTTGTTCACCCTGTTATTATTTTTTCCATTCTGTTATCAGTTTGTCCGCCCGGTTATTATTTTGTCCACTCTGTTATCAGTTTGTCCACCTTATTATTTTGTCCACTCTGTTATCAGTTTGTCCACCTTGTTATTATTTTGTCCACTCTGTTATCAGTTTGTCCACCGTTATCAGTTTGTCCACCGTTATTATTTTGTTCACCCTGTTATTATTTTTTCCATTCTGTTATCAGTTTGTCCACCCTGTTATTATTTTTTTCCACTCTGTTATCAGTTTGTCCACCTTGTTATTATTTTGTCCACTCTCTTATCAGTTTGTCCACCGTTATTATTTTGTCCACTCTGTTATTATTTTGTCCACTCTCTTATCAGTTTGTCCACCCTGTTATTATTGTGTCCACTCTCTTATCAGTTTGTCCACCCTGTTATTATTTTGTCCACTCTGTTATCAATTTGTCCACCGTTATTATTTTGTCCACTCTGTTATCAATTTGTCCACTCTGTTATTATTTTGTCCACCCTGTTATTATTTTTTTCCACTCTGTTATCAGTTTGTCCACCCTATTATTATTTTTCTCACTCTGTTATCAGCTTGTCCACCCTGTTATTATTTTTTTCCACTCTGTTATATGTTTGTCCACCCTGTTATTATTTTGTCCACCGTTATAATTTTTCCCACTCTGTTATCAGTTTGTCCTCCCTGTTATTTTTTTCCACTCTGTTATCAGTTTGTCCACCCTGTTATGACTCTGTTCTCCCTGTTATAATTTTTTTCCACTCTGTTATCAGTTCGTCCACCCTGTTATTATTTTGTCCACCGTTATAATTTTTCCCACTCTGTTATCAGTTTGTCCACCCTGTTATTATTTTTTTCCACTCTGTTATCAGTTTGTCCACCCGTTATATTTTGTCCACCCGTTATAATTTCTTTCCACTGTTATCAGTTTGTCCACCCTGTTATTATTTTGCCCACTCTGTTATCAGTTTGTCCACCCTGTTATTATTTTTTCCACTCTGTTATCAGTTTGTCCACCCTGTTATTATTTTGTCCACCATTATAATTTTTCCCACTCTGTTATCAGTTTGTCCACCGTTATTATTTTTTCCACTCAGTTTGTCCACCCTGTTTTATTTTGTCCACCCGTTATAATTTCTTTCGACTGTTATCAGTTTTTCCACCCTGTTATTATTTTTCCCACTCAGTTTGTCCACCGTTATAATTTTTCCCACTCTGTTATCAGTTTTTCCACCCTGTTATTATTTTTTCCACTCAGTTTGTCCACCCTGTTTTATTTTGTCCACCCGTTATAATTTCTTTCCACTGTTATCAGTTTGTCCACCCTGTTATTCTTTTTCCCACTCAGTTTGTCCACCGTTATAATTTTTCCCACTCTGTTATCAGTTTGTCCACCCTGTTATTATTTTTTCCACTCAGTTTGTCCAACCTGTTTTATTTTGTCCACCCGTTATAATTTCTTTCCACTGTTATCAGTTTGTTCACCCTGTTATTATTTTGCCCATTCTGTTATCAGTTTGTCCACCCTGTTATTATTTTTCCCACTCTGTTATCAGTTTATCCACCCTGTTATAATTTTTTTCCACTCTGTTATCAGTTTGTCCACCCTGTTATTATTTTGTCCACCGTTATAATTTTTCCCACTCTGTTATCAGTTTGTCCATCCTGTTTTATTTTGTCCACTCTGTTATCAGTTTCTCCACCTTGTTATTATTTTGTCCACCCTGTTATTATTTTCCACTCAGTTATCACTTTGTCCACTCTGTTATCCCTTTGTTATTATTTTTCAACTCTGTTATCACTTTGTTTGCCCTGTTATCAGTTTGCCCACCATGTTATTCATTTGTCCACCCTGTTATTATTTTCCCACTCTGTTATCATTTTCCCACTGTTATCCCTCTATTATTATTTTGTCCACTCTGTTATCAGTTTGTCCACCGTTATTATTTTTCCACCCTGTTATCCCTTTGTACGCCTTGATATCAGTTTGCCAACCCTGTTATTATTTTGTCCATCGTGTTATCACTTTGTTCGCCCGTTATTATTTTTCGACTCTGTTATCAGTTGGTCCTCTCTTTCACTTTATTATTTTTCAACAGTTTGTCCACTCTATTATTTTGTCCACTTTGTTATCATTTTGTCCACCCTGTTAAGTTTTTTTTTCCCAATAATTTCATAAAATCAGCAAAAAACTAAATCTGAAAACGAAAAATGTAAAATTATGCATTTGTGAGAAAGTAAGTACAATTAATACACAACATTTATATTTTCTGACCATTTATTATCTGATATGCTTTTAAAGGGGTTGTCAAAGATAATTTACACAGTGCCCATAAATTAGAATCATTATTTATGATATTTACACCCCTAACAGGATGGACATTTTTGATCTTCCATTTCATTTATTTTGTTTAATAAATGGTTAAATTTATTTACCTGAGCTTGACCAAATCGAATACTAGGAATGACCTTAAAATGAGCTTAAAATTAAATATTAAGATATCTAGATGAGATATTAAATTGTACATGGATGAAAACGTCTCGGTTACGTATGTAACCCTCGTTCCCTGAGGAGGGAACGGAGACGTACGTTAGTGACTAACGAATGGGGGTTTCGCCTAGAAGCCAATTACCTTCGAGGTGTTTAACAGCGCCCAATGGCGTGCAAATGCCAAGGGCATGCGGAATTTGCATGCGTAACTCCGCCCCACCGCGTGGGTATATAAGGAAGTACGCTGGCAACATCGCATTATGTATCTGCTGCGGAGCCAAGATCTGAACTCCGCGTTCCAGCAGCACAGCTGACGTGGCTGAGGAACGTACATCTCCGTTCCCTCCTCAGGGAACGAGGGTTACATACGTAACCGAGACGTTCCCTTTCGTTCAGTCACTACGACGTACGTTAGTGACTAACGAATGGGGGTTCCAATATAACCGCGCCACTCAGCTGTCGTCCAGTGCCCTGCGTAAGTGTGAGATCCCGCCACTTAAGGCCGTAGGACTCCCACTTATCACAGGATTACCAAGGTACACTGGGAAGCATATCCCAGTGAGGGAATGCCAAAAATGCCTACCCGTGGGGAGGACTTAGAGAGTACACATATGACCCGCTGTGGGCTGCATATGGGAAACTCTAGGGTACCAGCCGAAGGTGGATTTTTAACCCTAGGGGTGGCAGGGGCTTGCCAAGGGAAAGACACCTGCTCACTGAGGAGGCTTACGGTGGAAATACTCGTGTGGGGGTCGCCGGAGGGAACCATGCACACGGGGCACCTGGCCGGACATGAGGGTCTGGGCTCGAAAGGGCAGACTGAACTGATGTCGGCGTCGACAGTGCTGGAGGAGCTCAGGGCTCTCGGGGAGCTCACCTGAGGAGAATATCGCGACCCGGCCCGGGTGAAGGCTGCTGCTTGGACCGGGTGGGAGGGGCGGGAGCCTTTGGAGGGCGTCCTCGGCGGCGAGCAGGCTGAGGCAACTGTGCCGGCGGCTGGGTGGAAGAAGCAGCTGGCCGCCGGGGCAGTACATGTTTTAGAGCCTCAGTCTGCTTCTGGGCGGTTGAAAACTGTTGGGCCAAGTTTTCAACCGCTCCGCCGAAGAGGCCAGCCTGGGATATGGGGGCATCGAGGAAGCGTGTTCGCTCGGTGTCCCGCATATCGGCCAGGTTTAGCCACAAATGTCGCTCCTGGACCACATTTGTGGACATCACTTGACCCAGGGAGCGTGCGGTCACCTTCGTCGCCCGGAGAGCGAGGTCGGTGGCGGCACGCAGCTCATTTAAGAGCCCCGGATCAACTCCACCCTCGTGCATGTCCCTGAGGATCCTGGCCTGGTAGACCTGGAGGATCGCCATGGCATGCAAAGAGGCGGCAGCCTGCCCCGCAGCTCTGTGCGATTTCGCCATCAAGGTTGATGTGAATCGACAGGCTTTGGAGGGGTGCTTAGGGTCGCCTCGCCAAGTCGAAGCGCTCTGAGGACACAGTTGCATCGCAACAGAACGTTCAACCTGGGGGACCCCAGTGTACCCTTTGGCCGTGGCCCCATCAAGGATGGAGAAGGCGGAGGAGACTGCAGACCGGTCACGGGAAGACAACGGGGACTTCCAGGACTGGGCAATCTCCTCATGCAGCTCGGGAAAGAAAGGTATTGAGGGCGGGGACTGACGTGAGTCAGCGCGGGCCCCCAAAAACCAATCATCGAGCCGCGAGCGTGGCTGTCAGCTCTGGGTCCGACTCGGGCAATGCTGGCGCGCCCGAAGGCGGCAGCACAGCCGAGTCATCATCCTCAGAGGACTCGAGCCCACCTTGTGATGCGGTGACCGACATCGCATCATCTTCTGGAGCGCCAAACGAAATGCGCGGGGGAGCCGGAGCTGGCCCCGCGATTTCAGCCTGAACGCTCACGGGTTGCGGAACGCTAGAGGGGGGTGTGGCCCGAGGCATGAGCGTCGGGGCTTTGTACCCTCAGGTCACCCTGACCACCAGCCGAAGTACCGGCCACGGGGGGCACGGTAGATCGGGGTGTGGTTGAGGGGACTCTCACTTCATTACGAAGATCCTTGAGTCTTGACCGCAGGACCGCGATGGTCATGTTCCCGCAGTGGGAACATGACTCATCCACGAACGCTGCTTGAGCATGCTGAACGCCCAAGCATACCAAGCAGAGATCGTGCCCATCAGAAGAAGTCAACGACCGGCCACACCCAGAAGTACACGGGCGAGACATCCTGAAAAGGACGTGCCACGTGTAAGCTCTTTTATGAGAGGAAAGCTTCGCAGAGACGGCGAAGCGCCCAGGGACCACACACCAGCTGTCAGACGGACCACTGCGCAGATCAGCAGGCAGGCAGTATGCGATCACTGGAACGCGCCGTAGATCCAACGCCTCTGGAAAGCTGCTCGTCTCGAAGGCTTGACAAAGACTCAGTTGTAGGCTTGAAGGAGTGAAGAGATACTCTTGGCTCCAAAGCAGAAACATAATGCGATGTTGCCAGCGTACTTCCTTATATACCCACGCGGTGGGGCGGAGTTACGCATGCAAATTCTGCATGCCCTTGGCATTGGCACGCCATTGGGCGCTGTTAAACACCTCGAAGGTAATTGGCTTCTAGGCGAAACCCCCATTCGTTAGTCACTAACGTACGTCGTAATGACTGAACGAAAGGGAACATAGACTTTCAAAAATGTTTCATGAAGTTTACAGAGTTTTCCGAAAGCCGTTTCGCCGGCTGAAGTGCTGAACGCACTGTGCTTCTTTCCCTCACAGACTGTTTTCATTGCTTTCAAAAATGAAATGTGGCGCTACCCTGACTAAGGTCTATAGGAGCACACTGTGCTTTTCGGTTGCTCTCTTTGACCAGTATCTCTTTCTCTGTATCTCCTCTTTCCTAAGCCACCCTCAAATGTGTAATATAATAGTTGGCATGCTAGAGCAATCCGAGGAAGTGCAGGCATTTTCATTATTAATGCAGGCCTGTAATTATTTAATGAGACGCATATAATTGTTGTAAATTAACAGGAACATGTCATTTTTTGTTCAAATGTTGCATGTATATACATTGCATTTTGATGGTTACCTGTGCGGTGTTGGCCAACGCCACTATTTTAACTGCATTTGACGCAAGCTCAAAGGAACAAGCAGTTTCCAGTGAGTTAGTAGTGGTGTAACATTACAAAATGCTAGTTTTGTCACATTTTATTGCTCAAAGAGTTTTATAGCCAAGCAAAATGAGGCAATATCAAGTGCACTTAATTAAAATGTCCACGATTCACAGTCACTTGGTTCTTTCAGGCATTTAAATAGAAATAGGAAAGATTCCCTTTAAGGCATTTATACAGTAATTTTTTTAGAGTTACATGAAGAGCTTTGTTGATGGCAGGCGTATATATTCATCAGCTAGTGAGACTATTCCTTTGTAAGGCAAGCATCATATGGATGTGTAGTTGACACGAGCAAACTGTCAAAAGTACTAGTATTTAGTGTAGGGTTGCTGATATATTGAGTTGGAGGTCTAGTTTTGGATAGTAACTTCAGAGGCTCTTTTTAAAGCTCTGCCCCCTACTGTAACTGCACAGTATAAACTACTCAAGAAAGCCGGAGCATGATCCTTCCCTGCTGATCTGATGCGGTGAGGACGCGCCCTGCACCATGTGAAATGAGGAAAGACATTAATGATGCCGGTAATGAAGAGTGGAGAGGGGAGTCTGGGATCAGACCAGAGTGCATCCGTCACTGAAAACTATAGGAACATTTCATCCGATTCACAGCCTGCCTGCCTGAACAAAGAAGGAATAGCTCCATCACCCAGAGCACTGGAAGATACTGCCTATCAACACCCTAGCAACCACACAGCAATGCCCTAGAAACTGCCTAGCAACACCCTAGTAACTATCCAAAACACCCTAACCACCCATAACACTCTAGAAACCACCCATAACACCCTATCAACTTCCTAGCAACACCCAATAAACCACCTATAACACCCTAGCAACCACATTGCAATGCTCTAGCAACTGCATAGCAACACCCTAGTAACCATCCAGAACACCGTGACCACCCATCACACTCTAGAAACTGCCCATAACACCCTTGCAACTGCCTAGCAACCACCCAGAACACCTTAGAAACCACCTAACAATCACATCCAGAAGACCCTAACCACCAATAGAACTCTAGAAACCACCCATAAAACCCTAGCAACTGCCTTGCTACACCCTAGAAACCACCCAAAACACTCTAAAAACCACCTATAACACCCTAGTAACCACCCATAAAATTCAAGAATCTACCTATAAGGAACTGCCCATAACACCCTTGCAAATGCCTAGAAACCACCCAGAACACCCTAGAAACCACCTAACAATCACATCCAGAAGACCGTAACCACCCATATAGCTCTAGAAACTACCCATAACACCTTAGCAACTGCCTAGCAACACTATAGAAACCACCTATAACACCCTAGCAACCACATAGAAATGTCCTAGCAACTGCCTAACAACAGCCTAGTAACCATCCAGAACACCCTAACCACCCTTAACACTCTAGAAATGTCCATAATACCCAAGCAACCACCCAGAACACCATAGAAACCACCTAACAATCACATCCAGAAGACCCTAACCACCCATGGAACTCTAGAAACCACCCATAACACCCTAGCAACTGCCTAGCTACACACTAGAAACCACCCAAAACACTCTAAAAACCACCTATAACACCCTAGTAACCACCCATAAAATTCTAGAATCTACCTATAAGGAACTGCCCATAACACCCTTGCAACTGCCCAGAAACCACCCAGAACACCCTAGAAACCACCTAACATTCACATCCAAAAGACCGTAACCACCCATATAACTCTAGAAACTACCCATAACACCTTAGCAACTGCCTAGCAACATTATAGAAACCACCTATAACACCGTTGCAACCACATAGCAATGCCCTAGTAACTGCCTAGCAACACCCTAGTAACCATCCAGAACAGCCTAACCACCCATAACACCCTAGCAACCACCCAGAACACCCTAGAAACCAATCACATCCAGAAGACCCAAACCACTCATAGACCTCTAGAAACCACCCATAACACCCTAGCAACTGCCTGGCTACACCCTAGAAGCCACCCACAACACTCTAAAAAAACACCTATAACACCCTAGTAACCATCCATAAAATTCTAGAAATCACCAATAACACTGTAGCAACCACATAGCAATGCCCTAGCAACTGCCTAGCAACACCCTAGCAGCCACCCATAACACTCTAGAAACCACCCATATCAACCTAGCAACAGCCTAGCAACCACATGGTGCCAAGCATTGCCAGGGCAAACCCCATTCACATTCTGTACAGAAAAACAAATTAGCTAAAATAATTTCCTCATCAACATTTGAATCGTACTGATCAACTGCAATGAATGTCGACATACGGCAGCGTTAGAATACCTGGAGTAAACTGCACAAGTCATGTGAAGCTCATTTGTGCTACTTGTATGGTGAAATGAACACTAGAAGCAGTAAAACACCAACAGATGTATTCCTTTTCACACAAATTATGATTACAGGGGCAGATTATCGATTAATAAAGACTTGTCAAATGGTTCCTCAAAACACTTTTAGCATAGTGCGAATGCATTTTCACGTTTGCATCACATAGTCATCATCATAGCTCTTTTTCAGTTTCAGTAAATGTGTTATCATCTTAGTTAAAGGGTTAGTTCACCCAAAAATTTAAATAATGTAATTTATTACTCACCCTCATGCTGTTCCACACCCGTAAGACCTCTGTTCATCTTCGAAACACAAATTAAGATATTTGTGTTGAAATCCGATGGCTCAGTGAGGCCTGCATAGCCAGCAATGACATTTCCTCTGTCAAGATCCATTAATGTACTAAAAACATATTTAAATCAGTTCGAACCGTTATGAATCAGCTTATCGAATCAGCGGTTCGGAGCGCCAGAGTCACGTGATTTCAGCAGTTTGCCGGTTTGACACACAATTCATAACGGTTCGAATCTTCATGAAGCAGTGTTTTGAATTCGGCCATCACTAAATAAGTCATTATTTAGTTTTTTTGGCGCACCAAAAATATTCTCGTATTCTTTATAATATTAATATTGAACCACTGTACTCACATGAACTGATTTAAATATGTTTTTAGTACATTAATGGATCTTGAGAGAGAATGTCATTGCTGGCTACGCAGGCCTCACTGAGCCATCGGATTTCAACACAAATATCTTAATTTGTGTTCTAAAGATGAACGAAAGTCTTACGGGTGTGGAACGGCATGAGGGTGAGTTTTTGGGTGAGCTAACCCTTTAACACTATGGGTTAGGTTTAGGTTTAGTGTTTATTTTCACATGCATTCCGAACCACCACGATAAGTACAACAAAAGTTGCCAGATCCACATTCATCTGTTTCAAATCAAACTCAATGTGCTTTTAGTGCCACTCATCGAACATCTCACTTTAAAAGTACCACAAAGCATGAAAGAAGCATCTTAATATGTGACCCTGGACCACAAAACAATTTTTTAATTGACATTTATACATTATCTTAAAGCTGAATAAATAAAATAAATATTTGGCCGAGATACAACTATTTGAAAATCTGGAATCTGAGGGGGCAAAAAAATCTAAATATTGAGAAAATCATCTTTAAAGTTGTCCAAATTAAGTCCTTATAGCATAGTACTACTAAGAAATAGATTTTTGATATATTTACAGTAGGACATTTACAACATATCTTAATGGAACATGATTTTTGGCATACAAGAAAAATTTATAATTTTGACCCATACAATGGGACAAAATTGTGTGGCTGTTGCCACAAATATACCCGCGAGACTTATGGCTGGTTTTGTGCTCCAGGGTCACATACTTTGCAGAAATGGGGCATATTTCCAATGAGCCTATAGGTTGCATAACTGCATTACATAAAAAAAGAGCATCTTTTTCTTTTGTGTTTGACAGAAGGAAGGAAATACGCGTGTTTGGAACCACATGAAGATGAAATTTTAGGGTGAACGCTCGGGTATTTCCATAAACACAATTCAACATCAGATTGCAAAACAGGTTTTCTTTGTCCGCGTGGCAAGTTTTAATTGTGGCGTGATCTCACATCAGGGGAAGTGAATGTGAAGATCTCCCTACAGAGACGGCGCTATTTCTGAAACAAATAGCTGCGGATGAAAGGGTGCCACTGGAAGTCATTTCAGTGTAAAGGGTAAAGAGATTGCGAGCCGCGCTGCCTTTTCTTCCCGAGAGTCCTCCTTTGTCCATGGCGAGAGAGGGTCTTTTGAAGCACGGAGCACGGATCGCTCCGGGGTTGTCAGGCCTTTGCGGAGAGTGCTGGATATTACACGCGATGTCTCTCACATGACCGCACGCAAACCGTGGCTTGAGTGATCGCCCTTTGTTGCCGCCAAGACGTTAATGCAGCCTGTCTCTCAATGCCAGCCTGGTGAAAGAGACTCCAGCACCACTGCATCACTGATCCTTTACCTCGCTGAGGATTCACACCCGAGCTTATGTTCATAAATGACATGCTTACACACGTGAATTTGATCAAATGATGGCAGCGATGCGTTTGCATTCACCATATCTGGAATAGCAGTAGGCCTAATTCCAGTGAAGACAAACGCCATCTAGAGAATAATGTGCCTCCAGATCCTCCTTCTGTTCCAGCATTTCCAATCCATAAAGAAATGATTTACTGACTGCATGAAGCCCAAACCTGAACCCACTAAACAGCGAATTGGATGCCATCATGACCAAAGCAAACAAATTGTTTGCAAATAACGCTTTTTGGCTTTCTCAGTTTGTGTAAATCCACTTGGCGTTCAGAGAATTACAGTATACACGTGTCTAGTACAATTATGTGGTTTTGTTTCATTAATACAGTGTATACTTTTTTCATGATTTACCCCGAAAGAATGGAAGTCAAATGTGATGGGGTACATTGTAACGGGAGGGGCACATTGTTAAATAAAGGCTTAAAATTTTATCTGATATAATCAAAAAAATATCCATGACAAACTAAAAAATGTTGTTGATAAAATACAATTATTAACTTTTTCGAATAAATATACTGCCCTTTTTTGCCATAATTGAAAGCTAACACTCAAGATTCATGTTCTGAACTTGTTTTTGCAATAAATACACCGATAAAGAACCGGCCATTTCAACTTCAACATAATAAACACAGTACTACTCATCTTTCATCTCCTATTGTTCAGATCAGATTGGACGAATCCAAGACACACCAGCATACATGTCAGTGTAAAGGTCCACTCTTCAAAACAACGAAAAAATAGGAAAAAAAACAAAAAAATCCTCCTTTGTTTGCATGAGCGTTTTGAGTTAGAGTAATCAATCATGTCCATTTTCAATGAAATACAGATTCAAATCTAGCCTGACAAGCCAGACCCACATCAAGATGTTGGGTCTGGGAACTCACCATTGGCACCATTGATAAAAAGCTGTCTTTCAAATTCCCTCTGCACGCAATAGCATAGCGCTACAACCAACCAGAGCAACGAAGAAGGTGAAGCGGAGCTAGCTGATCCGGTATCCGGTCGGCAAAACTCAGAACACATCTTCCTTTCTTAAGAATGACTTCAGTGCCGTTCTTTGTTCTTTCCTCAAAGAAAAGCTTAACTCCAAGTCTTCCAGAGTCGTGGCCAAAGCCAATTCGAAAGACCGTTGTTCGCCAGCTTCTTTGTTTACAAGTAGCACGCGAAAACGCAGCAACCGTCATTATGTTAAGCCCGCCCACTGACCTTATACATGATGTGATTGGCCCGACTAGAGTTTGGTTTTTCCAGCTCGCAAGCCAACTTGCTTGTTGGCTAGACGACCCTGGCTGCAAATTACATTTGCTGCCGCTAGGGTGCGTCTAGATTTCTAGGCTAATTCTAATCAGTATTCTGACGATCTCCCCTGTACTTTGGACTCTTCCGCTTAAGTTGAGCCCTCCCAGGTCTTTCTCTTTCAATCCCAGGCTTTCTGGTGACTTATTATATACAGGAAGCGCATTACAGGCTCTGCAAGGTGTCAGTCAAAGCACCCATGGTTTTCGTTGGATAAAGGCAGTCAATGCCTAGTCAATGCCTTGCCAACAAAGGTTTGATTGATGGACGTAGTAACCAATCAAAAGGCATCATCTTGCGCAGTGTACGTAAGCATTATTGGGGAATACAACTCGTGCTTACCGTCTCCATGACACCGAAGCGCCTGCCAGTTTACGCACACACCGCAATGGAGCGCGCAGACTCTATGACTGACACTTCTTATCAACTAAGTTTTTTACACTTTGTAAATTCTGTAAATAGTTGGTTTAGGTTTTCAGTAACTGTATATCCATTATAATTAGCAGTTTATTGCAGCTTTATTTGAATGAAAAATTACTCTTTACAATTACACATTTTCTGAAATAAATGTCCTTTTTGAAAGGACGCCTAGACTTGTCTTGACATAAAAGCTTACAGAAGCTACATTTTAGAGAGAATCATCCTCAGATTTGAATCATAACATGATCAGACATTCAGTTTTATATTTAGGTTATTTTCAGGGCCTTAACATTAAAGTATCATCAATTTTATTTGGGTATGTCGTTTTCAGAAAATTCTCAAAAATAGGGGCGCAAGATAAGGGGTTAACACATTTTTGAGTTTGACAACAAACACACCTCAAAACACAGCTACACAACATAGTTTAATTATAATAAAATTATAATAATTAAGCATTTCTGAACATTGACTCACAGTCTTTATTCACATTTATCTCAATAGAAATCATAAAAGTATGGAATATAATAGCATATTTCTAATAGGGGCACATTGTAACGCAGTGTTACAACATGCCCCAGCTACGCAACAGGGATTTAAACCCGGCTCGTGTCTTCTGCTGGTTAGATCAGCATTAAAGAACATTTATAAAAAAGAATGCATGAAATTGCAATAAAGAAAAAACAATAAAATAAAAATAAAAACAATTAGTTGTTGTTTAAAAGCAGAGGCTCTGTTCTTTATTTTGATATATAGTATGTTCACCATTTTGGGGGCCATTACATTTTTGTGAAAATGATCAAAAATACTGCCGTCTCGCTGGCGAGGAGTTAATAGTCCTAAAAATAGGCTTCATTGTATTTAGTGTCAATATCTTTAGATTTTAGGGTGAAATATGAGCTGGGAAGCTCTTAAATAGATTACTTTTAAGGGATTATTGTAAATACAGTAGCTAAAAATGTCTTTTGTGACAATTATTTTAAAAAAGCATAGAGAAGAAATTAATGCAAATGCTGAAAGACAGCATCATCCTCCTCCTCATCGTGAGCCGAGCAGCGGCGCGCTGCCCTTTAATGCGATGGCTGGGTTCCGTTTCAGAGAGAGCAGATGACATGTCACTTCCTGGCCACACACACACGACTCCTCTCTGTACGGGGACCTCCGCCGGCTGCGCGCAGTCAAAGCCCTCTCAGATGTCCAGCGTGTGCCGTCCACCGCTGCGCCGCCCCGGGGCTCCGTGATGTGCTGACGCTGCATATTGATCTACCGCAGAGGATGTCACCTTTGCTTTGCAGATACGGGCCACATGGGAGGACGCTTACGGTGTCGGGCGGGGCGTGAAATGTCTCTTGGGTTTGCCAGGAAAATCAATTCAATTTGACAAGCGAACTGCATCTAAAGCACGACTCAACTGGACTGATTTTCATCAGTAAAGTCAATGGGAAGAGCACATGATTTATTTACCTTCTGCTTCCATAAATTTTGACTCATTTGACTCAGTCGACATGAATTGCATTGTGGGATGAAGTATTCTATGCAGTGAATGACAGTAAACTGATACCGGTAATGCAGTGCCAGTGAAATCAGTCAAATGTAGAGTCTCTTTGGTTAATGAGGTGGTGTTTTAATGAGTGGGCGGGGCTTGTCTCTAATCATCTGTCAGTCATTCTCCGCACTTAAAGATTGGCATTGGTCAAAAAGCATGACGGGGCGTCTGTCCATCCTGACGTATTGATCCAGAGTCTGACTATGCAAACATGACCCAGAGCTGCGCTCAGTCTCATCTGTGCTTGTGTCAAAGCACGCACACACATCAGCCATAACACATGAAATATTAAAGAGGGTGTCCGAGCTATATCTGGTTCTCCTGACTCTATTTAACTCCATGAATCTGCACATGTAGTTCAGAAGCCGCACCACTAGAGATTTGATTACTACATTTACTCAGCCCAGCATGGCTCAGATATTTTACCTTCAGCATAAACAGCGTATTGCTTTGATTTACACTTTGTGTGAACAGAATCTATGCACTATTTACATTCAACCTTTTTTGCCTTAAATACACTATATTGCCAAAAGTTTTGGGACGTCTGCCTCTACATGCACATGAACTTTAATGACATCCCATTCTTAATCCGTAGGGTTTAATATGGAGTTGGCCCACCCTTTGCAGCTATAACAGCTTCAAATCTTCTGGGAAGGCTTTCCACAAGATTTAGGAGTGTGTATATGGGAATCTTTGACCATTCTTCTAGAAGGTAATTTATGAGGTCAGGCACTGATGTTGGATGAGAAGGCCTGGCTTGCAGTCTCCGCTCTAATTCATCCCAAAGGTGTTCTATCGAGTTGAGGTCAGGACTCAGTGTGCAGCCAGTCCAGTTCCTCCACACCAAACTCGCTCATCCATGTCTTTATGGACTTTGCTTTGTGCACTGGTGTGCAGTCATGTTGGAACAGGAAGGGGCCATCCCCAAACTGTTCCCACAAAGTTGTCCAAAATGTCTTGGTATGCTGAAGTATTAAGAGTTCCATTCACTGAAACTAAGGGGCCAAGCCCAACCTCTGAAAAACAACCCTACACTATAATCCCCTCCACCAAACTTTACACTTAGCACAATGCAGTCAGGCAAGTACCGTTCTCCTGGCAACCACCAAACCCAGACTCGTCCATGGGATTCCCAGACAGAGAAGCGTGATTGGTCACTCCAGAGAACACGTCTCCACTGCCCTAGAGTCCAGTGGTGGCGTGCTTTACACCCCTGCATCCCACGCTTTGCATTGCACTTGGTGATGTAAGGCTTGGATGAGCTGCTCGGCCATGGAAACCCATTCCATGAAGCTCTCTACGCACTGTTCTTGAACTAATCTGAAGACCACACGAAGTTTGGAGGTCTGTAGCTATTGACTCTGAAGAAAGTTGGCGACTTCTCCGCACTGTGCGCCTCAGTTATAAAACATTGTTATAATACCACTAACAGTTGACTGTGGAATATTTAGTAGTGAGGAAATTTCACAAATGGTCTTATTGCACAGGGGGCAGCCTATCACGGTACCACGTTTGAATTCACTGAGCTCCTGAGAGCGACCCATTCTTTCACAAATGTTTGTAGAAGCGTCTGCATGCCTAGTGCTTGATTTTATACACCTGTGGCCATGGAAGAGATTTGAACACCTGAATTCAATGATTTGGAGGGGCGTCCCAATACTTTTGGCAATATAGTGTACACTCACCTAAAGGATTATTAGGAACACCTGTTCAATTTCTCATTAATGCAATTATCTAATCAACCAATCACATGGCAGTTGCTTCAATGCATTTAGGGGTGTGGTCCTGGTCAAGACAATCTCCTGAACTCCAAACTGAATGTCAGAATGGGAAAGAAAGGTGATTTAAGCAATTTTGAGCGTAGCATGGTTGTTGGTGCCAGACGGGCCGGTCTGAGTATTTCACAACCATTTCTAGGGTTTACAAAGAATGGTGTGAAAAGGGAAAAACATCCAGTATGCGGCAGTCCTGTGGGCGAAAATGCCTTGTTGATGCTAGAGGTCAGAGGAGAATGGGCCGACTGAATCAAGCTGATAGAAGAGCAACTTTGACTGAAATAAACACTCGTTACAACCGAGGTATGCAGCAAAGCATTTGTGAAGCCACAACACGCACAACCTTGAGGCGGATGGGCTACAACAGCAGAAGACCCCACCGGGTACCACTCATCTCCACTACAAATAGGAAAAAGAGGCTACAATTTGCACAAGCTCACCAAAATTGGACAGTTGAAGACTGGAAAAATGTTGCCTGGTCTGATGAGTCTCGATTTCTGTTGAGACATTCAGATGGTAGAGTCAGAATTTGGCGTAAACAGAATGAGAACATGGATCCATCATGCCTTGTTACCACTGTGCAGGCTGGTGGTGGTGGTGTAATGGTGTGGGGGATGTTTTCTTGGCACATTTAAGGCCCCTTAGTGCCAATTAGGCATCGTTTAAATGCCATGGCCTACCTAAGCATTGTTTCTGACCATGTCCATCCCTTTATGACCACCATGTACCCATCCTCTGATGGCTTCTTCCAGCAGGATATTGCACCATGTCACAAAGCTCGAATAATTTCAAATTGGTTTCTTGAACATGACAATGAGTTCACTGTACTAAAATGGCCCCCACAGTCACCAGATCTCAACCCAATAGAGCATCTTTGGGATGTGGTGGAACGGGAGCTTCGTGCCCTGGATGTGCATCCCACAAATCTCCATCAACTGCAAGATGCTATCCTATCAATATGGGCCAACATTTCTAAAGAATGCTTTCAGCACCTTGTTGAATCAATGCCACGTTGAATTAAGGCAGTTCTGAAGGCAAAAGGGGGTCAAACACAGTATTAGTATGGTGTTCCTAATAATCCTTTAGGTGAGTGTATATGAACAAGATGTTGTACAGAGCCATGATTGGATGAGAAGCCATTTGCTTGTGGGAAAAGTAAATCAAATGCCAGTGATTAAACTGTAAATCACTATCAATAAAAACATCTGCCAAATGCATAAATATAAATCTTTATGTGCACAGTTCTTGCAATGCAAAGTTTTCAATGTGGCTCGGTTCATTTAATTTCTTCTCACTGCCGTGTGGCTCCACAATAAGGACAGCTGTTCAGACGCCATTAAGAAAGTATTATACAACAGCTGCGTGAATCATATTTCATTATGTGAGTCATGTGTTATAAAAGATAAATGATTTATGGCAGTTTAAGGCAGATTAGCCCATTTTCAGAGCAGTAATGCAGATTAATTACAGACTAACAGGACAACTACTGTACTGTACTGTACTGTACTTACTGTACAAACAAAATAAACCCTAAAATAAAAAATAAAAAACGACACAAAGTACAGGTAAACAGCTGTGAAAAACCCATACAGAAAATTCCTTCATTCTCCTCCTCCTTCACTTTAAAGGGGTCATGAATTGATTCATCAAAGTCCCATTGATCTTTGACATGTAAGAGGTTATTGTACTATAAAAACATCCTGTACATTTCAGAACTCTTTTATTGAAAGCAAGCTGCCAAAATGACTCGTTTCGAATTTTCGACGCCCACTTCTACATCACTGTCTCTTTAGCCCCACCCACTGATCGGAGCATGCCATGTAGAGGTAAATATGAGAGAGACTCAAGCACAGGATTCCGATAGAGACGCCTCTAAGGATTACAGGACGTTTTGAAGTGGAAAGTTCACAGTCTTTGCGTTGCCATTCTTGTGATCCTAACATTTAAATGAATTACTTTTACAGTTCCAGATCGTGTCAGTAGGACACTGTTCATGTGTTCACTTCATTTTACTGCAGATTCTTTTTTAAACAAGACACAGTTTGATGCAGAGAGACAGAAAATAAAAGATGGTGCAGTAACGACTACATTGGATCCAACAGTTTAATAAATATGAATAAAGATGATTATCCTTGGTAACTGAGGTGTAGGTTCGTTTTCTTCTGATTCAGGGTCAGACTCAATGGCTGAATAACAGTGGCCATTTACTTCCAAGTCTTGAATGTGGCACGTCTATCAAAACGTGTTTAAAAAAGAGGATAGAAAATATCTTATTACTTCTAAATTAGGATGTAAAAATCTTGCTATCATTATAAGTGGACATTATAAATGAGAACATTATAAATGTTTTAAAAAAAATGCAGTTAATGGCCCTTTTAATCAATGTTTGGTAAGCTGCTTTGAAACCACAAAGTTACTTATAATTTAAAGTAGTTCAACTCCACCCAAGTGAAAAAGAAATATACCAAAATGTATTTGAAATACATTTATTTTATATTATATTTGATTGTGCTAAAGTAGAACTATTGCAAGTATACTTTAGGTACACTTTAAAAATCTTGTATTTAAAGGGGATGTCTAATGCTATTTCATGCATTCTGACTTACTGTATTTACACTGTTAAAGAGTTGATTCTCATGCTAAACATGAACAAAAATGTCCAAAAACGAGTTGGACGTATGCCGGAGTATTTCTGTGCCAAATACACTTCTTCAGGATTCAAACAAGTTTCGGAAAGTTTTTTTCGAGTATGGCCCAATATGACATGATAAAGGGCGGAATTCCTTGTATGGGCACCTCTCCAGGATGAGCACCAGTGTTGCCACAGTTCTTAAGTTATCTCATAACTTAACATAACAATCTGATTACTCCTTTAAAAAGTAACTTAGTTATTTTACAGATTACTTGATTTTAAAAGGAACTAAGTTAGATTACAAGTTACTTTATTAGTTACATTCAGCAGTTTCCGACAACACCCCTGCCGCCTCAACATAGAAACGACAACCGTTTTTGCCAACACTCACTTTAAGTGCATTTTTAACAGTAACGTCAACAATGTATCTCCTAACAATTTAAGTTGAAATTAAAAAATATTTCCTGAAAAAAGTCTTTCTTGACTTCACTTAATATAAATACTCTCCCCGAGACGCAAGAAGAAAGCAAAAATATATATTTTTACTAAGGAAAATGACTAAAATAGTAACTCACAGTGACTTGGATAAATTACTTTAATCTGATTACTGGTTTGGAAATAGTAACGCGTTAGATTACTCGTTACTGGAAAAAAGTAGTCAGATTAGAGTAACGCATTACTAAGAAATGCATTACTGGCATCACTGATGAGCACACACACACACACACACACATCAACCAGAGCGAGAGCAAGGGCCCATCAACGAGCTTCGTTCGGGTTACGAGAGCCGTCGCGCCGCTGGCATTGTGTTTTCCACAAAATCAACATTGTCACTAAAGAAGTGTGTTTCTGGTGTAAGGGAAAGATCACCTTGTTCAGCTTCCTAAATAACTCCGCGTTTAGGGAACAGTGGATGCAGTTTGTGTTTCCGGAGTTCTGCAAGTGTGTGTGTTTGTTCCCGGTCATGAGTGGAAACCGCAGGCTGTGAGTGAAACTGCGAGTCAAATGTGTGTTTTGTTGGCAATCGGCGCATAAGTGCATATAATGTGAACAACACCAACGTATAGTTTGAGAGTTATCAAGGGATAATGTCATGATGTATTTTGTATGTGTGTGTGTGTGTGTGTGTGTGTGTGTGCTTGTGACTCTTTAGCTCCGCCCACTGCACACCTCCACGAGTTTGGCTATTTTCGGAAAGAATCGGTATAGCGTATCTGTCTTTAATAAATATGATCAAATGTGCATTGTGCAATAATGAAGTATTCCAAATAAAGTTACATTTTCAGTAAATCTCAAGCGATATGTCAGTAAACATATTAATGGATTTTTAGTATACTTTGTATGAAATAAACCTATTTTAAATACATTTTGGTATAATTTTTTCCCACTAGGGCAGTCATGAGTGGTTTACTTAGAAGTGCATTTGTTTTTAAATATTTTGTATTGTTTGCTAAAATGAATGGTCTGTACAAACTGAATGAGACTTTCCCAACGAGTGAGAGAGGACAGTAAAAGAGAGCTTGTTTTTTATTGCCTCGGGTTGTTTGGCTGAAAAGCTGCGGGAAGAACTCAATGTGACAAAAACAACAATGTGGAGTTTTGTCATGTTTCACCATTATAAAAAGTAGCCTGTTACTGTAAACACTAAAAACAGCTAAACTACACACACACAACCAAACATGATGTCCAAACATCTACATGACTTTAATGTGCCAAACTAGAGCTGAACGCAAATGTTCTGACTTCTGAACTGAATCACCAGAGAAAACGTGTATGAAAGGTTTGCAGATGAATGTGAGGTTGATGATAAGTGAAGAATAGCACACCTGAAAAAGCAGATCTCACCACCACAATGCTAGGATATTACTGTACTCTTAAAAATAAAGTTTCAATGGGGTTTTCGTAACAATGCAGACCTTTCAGAGATCAGTACCTAAAAGAATAATTTTTTTCTTAATGTGATGAACATTTTAAAGTGCCCCTATTATTCCCTTTCATGTAGTGTGTAATAGAGCTGTTTGCGAATGTCAAAGTTTCGCAGATCAAAGTGCAGATAAACGGAGTGGTAACTCTTTACAAAACGGGTGCACTAACATGCATTAATTCATGCTTAACTAATGTAAAGATAATTATGTGTTAATGTATGACTCATGAAGAACTAAACCATTTATTCATGATTACTGCATCATCAACTAGTGAAGATTCTATATGATTAATAGATTAATTAATATATGAATTGTTAATAGTCATGTGCCTCAACAAGTAAAGTCATAACATAATGATGCCTTTGCAAATCATTAGCTAATGATTAATTAAAGCAGACAACTGGAAGTTGAAGTACATAGCTTTGACCATTTTGGTAATTAATATATGAATTTACATTATTAGTTAATTTAACATGTTATTAGGGAATTAAAACACAATGACACATTTAATTAAAAGCAATTCATATATTAAATAATCTATGATTATATTTTGATAATAATTTCAGTTATTTTCGAAATTAATGTAGAAACAATTTAAAGACAGCAAATTTTAAATATTTGTTGTAATGGCATCTTTTTATGAAGGAGGCCAGTATCACTGATGTCTCGAAACATTAATGGCGTTACATTACAGTATAACTGAAAGCTACCAATGTCAACATTTATTAGGCTTTAAAAAATAACAACTTTTAATTTAATTGAACTTTAAACAATCTTTACATAAACCCATTATAATAAATGTTATATTTACCCATAGTCTTCCCTGTTAGACATAGTCTACACAGAAATTGAATAAAGTTATCAAACACCTTTTTTAACTGCATAAATTATAAATGAAATCTAGATTAATCATCTTTAAAGCTACAATTTTCTCTGTTCCCGTTATTCTTTGATGAACATTAATGACAGGCATCATCAGTGCTGCTGACACTTTAAGATTAGCCGCTGCCGAACATGACGCGGATCTCACGTGCTGTCCCGCGCATCTAATTTTCTCGTTATTTAACGTTATTTAACTAAATTAAGAATCCTATTATGAGAATACTCGACAAAACTGGCATTTTGGCAACATTCTCTGTGTTTTTGTTATTGTTTGTTCAAGAGCGATGTGTGCACGAGACTGGCGCCCGCGCTGTGTGTGTGTCAGGGTAAAGAGGGTTATGTCCCTCGATTAGCTCCCTAGGTGGTAAATCAGTATATCGTGTACATGAATCTGGCCGACACCTGATCAGCGCCCTGACTACTGAACTAGGGATCTGATAGAGACGCACCCACACAGACAGGACATTGACATACAGCGCATTCTCTTGTGTCTTGTCGCACTCAGATGGTTTAAAAGCATTTATATGAATAAGAGCGTGATCATATAATGTAACCCTGGGCAAAAATGGATATAAAAACGGTCGCTGCTTTAAATAATTTAATTTGTTAAACTGAAAAAAATTATCGCCCACGTTAACGCGTAAATTTGCCCAGCACTAGTTAAAACCCATGCCATAACTGTTCGTATCACTTTTTGTCACGAGCTGAGATTCAGATATGCTAATAATGAGCATTTGCTTTCTGACCAATCAGAGCAGAGCAGCTCTCAGAGAGGTAGGGTTTAGAGAGACTGAATCCTTGATAGAAGCGTTTCAGGCTCCATCCACACGGAGACGCGTTTAGCTGTATACGTAAAAAATTTGTACCGTATCAGCGTTTTTCCACACCGATCCAGCGTTTTGGGAGCATAAAATTCCAGAGTGGATAAATCTGAAAACGACATCTTTGCGTTTTCGTGTGTGAAGCTAATCCGTATATTTTGTGAAATGGTGATGTCATCACACCACGTCCCGCGCGGGAAAGACTAGAAGGGATACAACTATGTGCACTGGGCATGCGCACATCAATATTGCGTCATTTAATTACTGTATTTGCATTATTGCAAGGGTAGGTTTAGGTTGTAGGCATTAATACAACACATCTGGTAAGTATTTATTTATTGTTATATTAGTGTGAGATTTTGCCTCACTTCCTACCATTGCTGTACCCCTTCTAGCCACAACTCTTCTTCTCCGTTTTTAGTTCATTTCTGTGACATAATTACAGCACCACACCCTGGTCTGGCATGTATACTACATCGTTTTGAGTCGTTTTCATTTCTCTCGTGTGTACGCAGATATTTCTTGAAACGAGAAAAAAAAAAGATTGGACAGGGAAAGCTCTGGCTTCGCGTGGACGGAGCCTCAGACACAGAGAAAAGAGCTGATGCTGCAGTGGATATTATGAGAAAATTAAAGTGGTTTTGACCTCGGATGCTCTCAGAGCGTTTGGCATGGTAATGGATATGACAATGTTGGTATGTTTGTTCTTGGCGAAATAGATCTGCTACACTGCTGCTGCAAGTACAGGACTTGCTACTGCCAATTAGAGGATGGATACCCGACCCGAGCCCGATGGGACCCGTCGGTAACCGACGGGCCGGGTTCGGACAGATATTTCGAAATAATGTTCGGGTTCAGGTCAGGCTCGGTCATGTCAGCACGATAAGGCAATGAACATCTGAAATTTAAAACAGCTTATTATGTAGGTAGCCAATGGGCCTGTTTAACTTGATGCAAAGGTATGTTTTTGTGATTAAAATAAATTAAAAATATTAATTTGTTTATGTAGCTGTGACAATGCGCAACCAGCGCGCAACACATGCATGCATATTGCATATTAGGTTACATGTGGCCGCAACTTCAGCGCTGCTGGCAGGAGCATCGAGAAGAGGACAGCCTTGAAGCCATCCACAGTTGATGCAATCTTTTTTCTGCATAAAAACCTGGATTAGCCTAAACTTTGATGGATGGATTATGTAAATAGATCCCATGTTGCAGTTTAGTAGCCATACAGTTTTCGAGAAAAATGGTAAGAGTGATTTTCATTTCAATAAGCTGCATTTGTGTTACGTTAATGTTTTATTCTGTTAGCTTGGGCCATTTTTGGTAGACCTTTGTTCATTTAATTTCGATTGGCTATTTGATTGGGCCCCGTTAACATGTGTAGCCTATTTGTTTCCCCGTCTGCGCGCTGATGTACTCATCTTTAATAATTTCAGAATGCCTTCCTACAGTTGCTTAATAAAAGCGGGCTTTCCACACGAACAAACATACATGTGTCATTAGTATGAGAAAAAAAAATAGATTCGGGCTCGGACATAAATATCTTAATGCCTGTCGGGCTCGGGACGGGTTCGGTTACTGCTCTGTCAGACGCTGGCTGGGCTCGGACAGAAAAATGCGGCCCAATCCGTACTCTACTGCCAATAGACACACAACACGCTGTGAGCGAGTAAGATATGCTGCTGCTGCACAATATAGCATACATGAATGACCCGTAGCAGATCTATACAGGTGGAGCTGGGGAAGGTGGAGGGTTTCTGAAAGCTGCTACAGAAAACACTGACCAAGTATTTGAAGGATGAGTAGCGAGCTCATTGGCTACTGATAAAGCAGGGACCAATCAGCTGTGCCCTATAGAGAATGATGAGATTGCAAGCAGATTGAGTTAAGGAGCCTTCATGGAAACATCAATGTCAATAAAGAACTTTTGTATGCAGTTTCTATGTTGTTCTGAGGGGTTTTTAGTTGTTAGGCTGGTTTTTAGGTGAGGTTTCTTCCAGTCTAGTCTGAATGTCTGTGATGTTTCTAGATGACAATACACACTTAATTTTAACACAAATGAGCACTAGGGAACGTTCTCAGAACTTTACAACTTCAGAACGTTCTGGCAAGTACTGTTGTCAAAAATATTGATATTTCGATATGTATCGATACTGAAATATCTGACATATACTCCTTTTAGACCCACTTTATATTAGGTGGCCTTTACTATGTACTAACATTTTAATTAAAAATTTGATACAATGCACTTATTGTGTACATACATGTTTTTACATTGTACTTACATTTAAAAAAATACCTGCATGTAATTACATCTGTAATTAATTTCTGTAGTTACATTTGTAATTACACAGTTGACACTTCCCTTACACCTAACCCTACCCTTAAACTTACCCATACCACCACACCTGTCCCTAACCCTACCCGTATCCCACCTCAATATTAGCAAAAGTGTTTTTCAATACAATATGAACACAGTAAGTACATTGTACTTATTTTTTGATGTAAGTACATAGTAGTTAAGGCCACCATATAAAAATTGGGGCCGCACCCGCCTCCTCTCATTCACTCTGGTTAAATAGTGTTGGTGTGACGGGTCTGAATTTCATGCGGGATTGCGCATAATTCTACTCATTCCCGCAGATTTTGCGCTCACATCTGAAGAGCACACACATTCAGTAATAAAGCTGCCTCTGACATACAAGTGCCAAAAAGAGCTGTAATTGATCAACACTGAAAAAAGCTTAAAAGCTTGATCATATAAAGTGATCTCTTTAGAAGAAATGTTTGATTGCCTAGAGTTTCAGTAGATAGACAAAAAAAGAAATAATATAAAAAATATCTATTTGATAGTATATGCAGCGTTTTTTCCCCATGGTATCGAAAATGGTATCGAATATCAATACTTTTCTAGGTACCGTATCGAAGTTAGAAATTCCAAATTCTAGTGTTAGAAAAACACTACTGGCAAGGTTCTCTCAAAGTTATGAACAAACGTTCTTATCTTTAACTCTCTCCCCGCCATTGACGGAAATGTCTGGCTTTCCGTGTTTTCACTGTTATACTGTTAGGGGCGCTATTACGCATCTTCTGAAAGAGTACAGAATCTCCAGATTAAAACACAGGCGAAGAAGAAGTAGAAACAAGCAATATCATTATCATATGCATACGCAAAATAACGCGATCATCAACATTAAACAGCATATAAATCAAAACTGCTTAAAATGTCGCACCAGGACGAGATATAGGACTGTGAAGCTTTGGGGTGTTGATGGACTCCACCTATCCATCTGCTGTCTTTCATCATCGCTCTAAATCCAGTCTTTTTGCAAAAACATGATTTTCTCAGCTTTTTGCTCAACATGTTGCTTACGCACATTCAAGTGTTGATAAAAAAAAGAATGCATGAAGCTAAAATAAAACTCTTTTTTTTTTAAGCATATATCTTTCTTTTGATATATTGCATGTTCAGATATTCATACAACAAATTGAAAATATTGTGAAAATGATCAAAAATGCTGGCAGGAAAAGAGTTGCAAGCAAATGGAACCTAATTGTAAAGTGTTATAGATTTTATTTTACAAAATAACATTACAACAGTAACTTGTGCCTGCAGTAGTGAAGCACGTCTTAGTGAATAGCAGGTTTATTAGCATTGAAAGGCAGTAGTTCACAACCCCCCCGCCCCTCCACCCAAAACCCTGCAGTCCCGGAGCTAATGATTAATACTGTACTCTATGCACACACACAAAGACAAGCTGTGAATAAAAGAGAAAAAGATCCCTCCAGGACAACGCAAAGCATTTGACCTCATGCGTGGCGCGCTCACTCCGTGTGACAGACGATCCAACACCGCAGGGCTGCACTTATGTCTGTCATAACCCAGCTGTGGGCTCGTGAACGTCCGGCACATGTGCGCGGGGATGACGCATCAGAATGCAACATGCACTGACCCGATCCCCTACAGATACAATCATACACCCCCACACGCGGCGGTAATGAGCGAGCCTCTCGCTGCCGGCATGATGAAGGACGATCCACAGCAGCAACAGTCAACTTCTGCAGTAATTACAGCAGACACACAGTTCCAGCTGAGGCACTGTGCACATGCCACCTAAAACGTTGAGCATGTAGCCGTCCGTAACTTATAGAACCTTTGTAAATACATAAATCGGGTTAGCTGATTTGATTTCAAATATATAATGATTACTAAATAAAAAAATATAAAATATAAAACAAGTATACTCTGTAATAGTACAGCTATGAAACGCTGACATATAAATGAGGATCTGCTGTCAATGTCACTAGAGATCCCCCTCGTGTTCTTACCTAACGCATCCAAAAACACTCTTTTTGTCGCAGTGAAGCTACTACTCTGGAGGTCACCGCCACAAGACGATCTGAGAAAGCTACATCCACGCAACAAACTTTACACTGGCTGACTCATTCCGGTCGGACTCAACAGCCTGACACCGTGTCGGAAACCGTCCCCGCCGCCACTCAGCAGCTAAATCTGTCCGTGAGGGCACCCATGCAAGAGAGCTTTGACATAATCCCATTCAACTGTAACTGGAGCTTCCAATGGAGAAAAAACAGCCGTGACACCGGTCAGGAGCTCTGTGGGCTCATTTAAGACACCGCGTGAAACCTAATGCGTCCCCACCTGCCAGCGTTCCAACCTTCTGCATGTGAAGGACACATGCGCTTCAGCACAGCTGCTCCATGTCCCTGCACACCACACCAAAGATTGCCAACGCAAACGTGCATTAACTATAAAATGAAGCGGCTCTAGTAGTATAGGTGAGTTTTACTTACTGAACTAGAAGATCATGTCAAATCCACAATGCCACGAGTCACAGAGAAGAGTAATCACCCTTCAGCATCTGTACTGAGAGACACGCACACAGCCTCAACCATACTACACAGTACACAACACACTGTCGGAGAGAGAGAGAGAGAGAGAGAGAGAGAGAGAGAGAGAGAGAGAGAGAGAGAGA
This sequence comes from Gobio gobio, assembly GCF_949357685.1. NCBI lineage: Eukaryota > Metazoa > Chordata > Actinopteri > Cypriniformes > Gobionidae > Gobio > Gobio gobio. The sequence continues at coordinate 14,910,776 of NC_137112.1, read as the reverse complement.
GAGAGAGAGAGAGAGAGAGAGAGAGAGGTGAAGGGAGGGGTGAACCCTGCAGAACACACAGAAAGAGAGAGAGAAGCATAAAGACATAGATAGATAGATAGATAGATAGATAGATAGATAGATAGATAGATAGATAGATAGATAGATAGATAGATAGATAGATAGATAGATAGATAGATAGATAGATAGATAGATAGATAGATAGATAGATAGATAGATGGATGGATGGATGGATGGATGGATGGATGGATGGATGGATGGATGGATGGATGGATGGATGGATGGATGGATGGATGGATGGATGGATGATGGACGGATGGACGGACGGACGGATGGATGGATGGAGGGATGGATGGAGGGACGGACGGACGGACGGACAGACAGACAGACAGACAGACAGATAGATAGATAGATAGATGGAGGGATGGATAAATGGACGGACGGACGGACGGACGGACAGACAGACAGACAGATAGATAGACGGAGGGATGGATAAATGGATGGATAAATGGATGGATAAATGGACGGACGGACGGACGGACGGACGGACGGACGGACGGACGGACGGACGGACGGACGGACGGACGGACGGACGGACGGACAGACAGACAGACAGACAGACAGACAGACAGACAGACAGACAGACAGACAGACAGACAGACAGATAGATAGAGTGATGGATGGATAAATAGACAGACACATGATAGATGGATGGAGGGATGGATAAATGGATGAATAGACAGACAGACAGACAGACAGACAGACAGATAGATAGACAGATAGATAGATAGATAGATAGATAGATAGATAGATAGATAGATAGATAGATAGATAGATAGATAGATAGATAGATAGATAGATAGATAGATAGATAGATAGATAGATAGATAGATAGATAGATAGATAGATAGATAGACAGACAGACGGACGGACGGACGGACGGACGGACAGACAGATAAATAGATAGATAGATAGATAGATAGAGGGAGGGATGGATGGATGGATATATGGATGGAGGGATGGATAAATGGATGAATAGATAGATAGATAGATAGATGAATAGATAGATAGATAGATAGATAGATAGATAGATAGATAGATAGATAGATAGATAGATAGATAGATAGATAGATAGATAGATAGATAGATAGATAGATGGATGGACGGACGGACGGACGGACGGACGGACGGACGGACGGACGGACGGACGGACGGACGGACGGACGGACGGACGGGTGGGTGGATGGATGGATGGATGGATGGGAGGTAAAGCTGGAACACAAACAGAGCTTCACTTCAGTCACGCTCACAGATGTTTTGATACACACTTCCTCACGGGACGCAAGTCCTGCATGAGCCAATCCCACACAACCACTTACAGGTGTTTACGTCACATTTGTCGAATTTACCACTGATTCACCAGCCGGTAAGAGTCGTGAGGATGCAGAATATGCGCTGGATGTCGAAGAACTGTTGTAAATTATATTTTTGGCAAAAATAACCCATTTAACAATGATCTCAGACCTGTATGCTGCTCCAGCACATGCCAATATACAGTATGTGATTAACTGAACAATTCTTTGGCAATTGTGTAACTGATTCATTCTGTGTGTAACTGACAGTCCTATAGTTTATCTTGAAACATTCAGAGAGCCTTCTGTCTGAGCATCAGAACACACTGATCATGTCCTCATGACCCTCACCACATACAGGATGAGTGTGAGCTCTGCTGCAGGACAGATGGAGTATGTGCCTGTGAATTGGGACGCCCCCGCATATCAATGCTGCAGTGCAGCAAAGCCCACGGCTCACCGATACAGAGAGGACAGACTCAAACCCGTGTGTGTGGCGTCAGCACCACGGCTCAGCGTGTCCGTGCATGTGTTAAAAGCAATGTCAACAGCTGCGCAAAACACTGACCTCTAAGCTACGCATCCACATTTCAAACAGTTAAAGAGCATGAAAGCCCACACACAATACTCAGATCTCAAAATCGACCAATGTCTTTATTCAGAGGCCATAACAATACTTAAAAAGAAGTGCTCAATTAGGCCAAGACTCAAGCAGAGGTTTAGAGGTAGCAAAAAGGTAACGTTTTCTAACATTTTCATTAAGTTATGAAAGCGTTATCTTGGAATGTTCTCTGAACGTTCAAAACATCCAGGTTTTAAAAACGTAATGCGAACGTTAAGGGGAACATTCCATTTTATCAAACATTATGAGAACGTTACTTTTGAATGTTATCTGAAAGTAAGTACTAAGATTTAAAAAATGATTAGACAAACATTCAACTAAAACATTTCAGAAAAAAATGCCCCATGAACGATGTATAAGCAATGTTTTTGCACTACGTTTTGAGAACGTTATTAAAGACCAGGGCTGCATTTCCCGATAACGTTGTCTCTTAGCGCGCTACGAAGACTCTAAAGGTATAACTTAACTAAAGGTATACCATTTCTAGGTGTGTTCCTCGAACTATACCTTAGGAGGTTACTTAAGGTAAACCTTCTTAAGTGCGACGTTAGCAGGTGCTGTCCGTGGCGGCGGTGCTGAAGTGGCTTATATCGATAGCTCAAGAATCGATTATTTACTCTATGCAGGGGTTGTTTCACTGCTTTATGCGAATTTTTTATATTTTATTTTTTTTTATAAAAGAAGCACTTCAGAAATAGTTGAACTTGCAAACTAAATTTTATATAATTCTGACATGAGTACGCGAACCAGCAATTTCATGCTCAACCGCATCATGCGTCAACCCGCTACACTAACTGGCAGTATGCCTTCACTGGCATTTGAAAGAGTCGTTTATATTATTACAATATATTTTCCATAGTGTGTTAATTTACTCCACAATCAGGGATGATTGCCCAGCAGCTGCATTACATTATTGTGTAAATAACTAATTTCTGTTACTGAATGAACGCACCGCCACCCCGAGGTGTTACTCAGCCCATATCCATCCCCAACCACCTCCAGAAAACTCCCCACGGCATAAAAACGGAGAGCCGCCAGCAGCTGGATTTCAGGGCTGAGAGGGTAGCTCCGTCCAGTTTGTCTCGACAAAGTTGGACCAACAAGATCTAAAAGCTGCTCAATTTGCTGTCGTGGCAGGCGAAATTTATTTTGAATAGCGGCTTCTGACATGGTAGCCAGGGGACTAAAGTTTTCACGAATGAAATAGTGCATATACACTAAATGGCTCCGCGGACGGCGCCGTCTTTGATTTAGCACAACTATTCGCTGTCTCGCTGCCATAGTTTGACCAAACTCCCCTCCACAATCATTCCCTTTAAATAGGCTCCTAAGCTTTTCCTGTCTAATGGTTTGCCAGCTGATGTACCTTTGGATAATATAATTAAAAATCTAACAAACATTAGTGTAATGACAATTGTAATCCTTTCATTAAAAAAAATTAGCCTGATTGAACATTAGGTGTATATTACAACTTCAGAATTATATTCGTATAGACTGACATGTAAAGAAGCTTTTTGCACAGTGGTGGCCACTAGTGGAATGAACTGTCAATAGTGATAAGGTATAGTTAAGAGTGGTCCAGACCAACCTTACGAAAGTAATACTTACAGAAGGTATTCTTAACTAAGATAGTTTCGGGAAACACGTATTAACGTTAAGGTACACCTTAAGGTATAACTTAAGAACGACGTAGTGTTAAGAAGGTTTCGGGAAATGCAGCCCAGTTAACTTTGAATGGACATTCTATTAACGTTACGGAAAGACTGTTTGTTCATAACAACGGCAGTTTTTCGTTCATGGTCGTCGGACCCACCGACTTTTTAAGACCAATGAATTGGACCCATTCACATTTGCCGTCTTTAATTCAGCGCATACACTATATTGCCAAAAGTATTGGGAAACCCCTCCAAATCATTGAATTCAGGTGTTCCAATTACTTCCATGGCCACAAGTGTATAAAATCAAGCACTAGGCATGCAGACTCAAATCACGCTTCTCTGTCTGGCAATCCCATGGACAAGTCTGTTTTTGGCGGTTGCCAGGAGAACGGTACTTGCCTGACAACATTGTGCTAGGTGTAAAGTTTGGTGGAGGGGGGGATTATGGTGTGGGTTTGTTTTTCAGGGATGGGGCTTGGCCCCTTAGTTCCAGTGAAAGGAACTCTTAAAGCTTCAGCATACCGAGACATTTTGGACAATTTCATGCTCCCAACTTTGTGGGAACAGTTTGGGGATGGCCCCTTCCTGTTCCAACATGACTGTGCACCAGTGCACAAAGCAAGGTCCATAAAGACATGGATGAGCGAGTTTGGTGTGGAGGAACTTGACTGGCCTGATCAGAGTCCTGACCTCAATTCGATAGAACACCTTTGGGATAAATTAGAGCGGAGACTGCATCAGTGCCTGATCTCATAAATACAAGAATGGTCAAAAATTCCCATAAACACACTCCTTAACCTTGTGGAAAGCCTTCCCAGAAGAGTTGAAGCAAAGGGTGGGCCAACTCCATATTAAACACTACGGATTAAGAATGGGATGTCATTAAAGTTCATGTGCATGTAAAGGCAGGCGTATGAAGGTATTTTTGGTGCAAAACAACTGGACACGTTTGAGAGTGGAATTTGTAGCTGTAGAGCTTTTCCACACATGTGTATCAATAAATTTGAAGTCACAGAGAAAAATCTTTTAGGAGTTGTAAACTTTTTTTTCTCACCTACAAACACAACACAACAGTTACACCTTCACACATTCTTCAGTGCAGGTGCACAAATCCTATCCCACAGTCACACATCAAGAAACTCATACGCTCACATTTTTGCTACAGTTGCTGCAGTGAACAATGGTATCAAAAATGGGAAGTCACAGACAAATTTAGCAAATTTCAAGCAAGTACAAACCCACAATATTTGGTTAAAGGAAACATGAATCAGGTTATTAATTAATTATATACATTGTGTGTTCTGACCTTTTATAAGTTCCCGTACGAATGGAACGGACCAATTATCTGCGCAACATGACTGAAGCCTGGTTTATTTAATTGTGCATCCATGCCGCGCGAATCACCGTAAACTCAGCGCGCGTTCACCAGCGTGCTCCAAAAGTGTGATAAGATTTGTGCGAGACGTTCCTATCGCAACACTGAGTCTGAGAAAACATCATCCTGCACCAACATAAAATGAGCATTTTAACCTCTTAAAGGTCCCATGGCATGGCATTTTTCTATTATTTTATAGTGTTTCTTGAGGTGTACTTATATTATTAGTATGATTTTTACATCATAAAATGTCATAATTTAGAAATAAAAGGCATTTTTTCTATACTGCTGTTTGCCCTGTGGCTGAAGGCCCTGTTACAAGAGGCGTGTCTGCTGTGAGACTTCAGTAAAAACGCCCACTGTTGTGATTGGCTGACATCTTTGCATTTTAAATGAGCGGAGGGGGCGTGGTTTAACGAGGCACGAGCAGGCACGAGTCTGCCAGAGACGGATGGACCTGTGTTCACTTCTCATCAGTTCTCTCAGCATGTCTCAGTTCAGGGTGAACTGTTACAGCATATACTTCAGGTTATTAGTTTATTTCTAGTCGGAGGGGCTGTCACTCATGTCAGAAAGTTAGTAACTTTAGTAAATTATGGATCAGCGCTGACTCGAGACGCGCACCGTTTAGAACGATTCAGTCCGATTTGGTGAACTGGTTCGGTTCACTAAAAAGAACCGATTCAAAAGAATGATTCGTTCGCGAACCGGACATCACGGAGACGGAGCGATTGCTAACAAAGTTATTTATAGTAACTACTGAGTTATGAGAGCGCTGTCAGTCAGCGCGAGTTTATTGTGTTTGTATCTGAGAGTTCTGAATAAACACGAGTCCCAGTCACACCGAGTCCTCTTCATCATTATTCTACCAACTTTGTAACATGCAATGGACCATTACAGCGAGATGAACGAGTTAGTAAGTGTTGAGTATAGCATTATTTCTAGATATGTTCCAATCATATGAATAGCGTCATTGACGCGCATTGAGTAACGTTACACAGCGCAAACAAAGACACAACAGCTGTAATCGAATGTAATCCAGTTTATTGTGGGGAAAGCTGGCTAGCCTAGCCCAGATATGCTCACGCTTACCCTCCTTCTGCTTAATCTCACGCCGCGTTTGGTGCCTCCGCTGTAGGCCAGATGCAGTACTGGGGGTCGGGGATGTTGGAGGCCGAGCTTCGGCATGTGTGTGAAGTTTAACTCTAAAGATGTGACTGCTGATGTTAAACAGAAAAGACTGTATGCACATTTTAGAACAGATAGACGCGACAAGGACGTACAAAAACACTGACTCACAAGATAGAAAACACGAAAACACCGTTCTGTCGGGAGAGAGAGAAGCCGCAGCGTGTCCACAAATAATAAATAATAAGCTTCACATAAGAAATCAATGATCACAGATCAGAAGGAACTGAAGAAAGACTTCTGTTTTCATTTGTACATCCAAACACTGAGAAACTGCCAGCGTTCACTCGTTCACAAGTAACGTTAATGATCTCGAGCGTTTGCATGGGCGTGCCAGATTCTCTGGGCGGAGGAAAGGGAGGAAACCGTTCCTGCTTGGACGTCAAACCAGGAGACTTCAGGATTGGCTAGTCGGGCCTGTCATTTTCTCAAAGGCAGAGAAAGACAGCCAGAACTCGGTTTTACACCGATCAACATTTCTATCCACTTGGGGACAATATTCAGGCTAGGGGAACTCATATTAATGTTGAAATACCTCATAAAGTGAAATTTTCATGCCATGGGACCTTTAAGCTCTGGGACCATGTTTGGGATTTCCGCCTGGATTTGGCCAACCCAAATTGAAACGCTTTTTGATTTTTTGGTTATAAATTCAGTTTTGAAAGTATGTAAATCAGGCCCTGTGTGCTCTAGCACCCTGCAGACAGTTTGGGCTGTTTCCACTAGATTCCAGAAAATACTGGAAAAAAGAATTTTGTCTGTATCATGTTGAATGCAAGATTTGTACACAAATTGACCCCCCCCCCCCCCCCTTCTCTGGAATATGACCTTTTTGGGGGACATTTGGGGGGCAGGCGGAAATTACATATTACACATAAAAAAGGTCATATTCCTCAATTTAGATTCATTTGAATAAATCTTGCATACATGTTCCAGACAAATATCTTTTTTTCCAGTATTTTCTGGAATTTAGCGGAAACAACCAAAACTGTCTGCAGTGTGCTAGAGCACACAGGGCCTGAGTTATACACTTTAAAAAATGAATTTATAACCAAAAAAATAAAAAAGCGTCTCTTTTTTTTGGGGGGGGGGGGGGGGGGGTTATTACAGCTCAGACAACATATACTTACATGTTTATCACTTTTAGAAGTGGTTTATGTAACTTCAAAGGGTTTCCTGTAAAATGGTAGGCCAAATCCATGCGGAAATGGTACCAGAGTAGCCCATGATTTACTCACCCTCAAGTCATCCTGGGTGTATATGACATTCTTCTTTCAGACTAACACAATCAAATTAAAATGTCCTGGCTCATCCCAGCTTTATAATGCCAGTGAATGTTTCTCTGTTCATAAGTCCATAAAAGTGCATCCATATCCATCATAACTGCTCCACACGGCTCTGGGGGGGGCTAACAGAGGCCTTCTGAAGTAGGGCTGAACGATACATCGAATTTTCATCGTCATCGCGATATGAACTCGCGCGATGAACACATCGCAACAGACAGCCTGACACGATGAATAAGGGAAAACAGTTTATTACATGCGCCAATCTGAGTAACGTATTCTGAATACTTGGATTACTTCCACATTGAATTGCATTTTATAAGTGTAGGAATGCGGCCATCAAATCCCGCTTGGCCTACTAAACATACATTATAAAATATTTAGCTAACGTCAAACGAGGCCAACAGCTCTTGGGCTAGTAAATCAGCGCATAGGAGAATGTAAAGTTGCAGGTCAACTAAGCAGGGAGCACCGGCGGTGGTCGGCCAAAACACTCTTTTTTGTATGTGAATGCAGTTTTACGTGAATATTATGACACGAGTGAAGCACAAAGCTTTATTTACAAAATAAATAATAGGTTCGCAATTAAATGTTACATCACAGCCATGGAAACATAAGGATTCATGCCGAACGAGAGAGGAAGCTGTGTGTGGTGAGCCAAATTTAAGTTTGCTTGCATTTTGTGATCTGGTCACACGATTTTCCACGAATTTAAGAAAGGCTTACTCCATATTATTCTAATGGACATGGAATCTCTTATTTATTTTTCCCAAATCCTCATTTACGTCTCTCACAGGGGAATAAACGTTTCTTCCTTGTTTGATTTATTTAGGAGTAGGCTATATTCGCATTTACTGTGGTAAAGTAGAAAACGGAGTAGGACAGATACATTTTACTTCAAACTTTACTTTATTTAACACAGTAGACTTGGTCAAGTTTTTGTAGCGTATTTCATACACGCCGGAGGTTTTTAGTTTCGCTTTCTCTCACGGCACATAATCAAACAAAGCCTCAGTTCTTGACCCTGCGGAAGATAATTTCGTTCTTCACATTTTACTATAAGTAGCCTATCAGTTTTGGAACATCAGGAGAAAACATTAAGATATTAGAAAACGATGCTTCTTTCCTGCTCGTGTCTTCCCTTTCAGCGCAAAGAGGCATAAGACGCACGTCTGTGGGGAAATATAAACAAATTTCTTCTTTAAAGCTACACTGTGTAACTTTTTTAGTTTATTCTTAGCTAAAAACACTTACACTCAAAAATATATGTGCTCATTAATGTATATTTACTTCTTTCAAGTAATAAAGTATTCTCTTAAGTTTATAAAATGCCATTGAAAATACATACGGGAAAGGGGTTCGAATGTGGGTCGCCATGTTGCCCCTCCATCTTGAAAGTACATTAGCCAAAGAGGGGCATACCCGTAAATTCAAGCTTCGTCTTTCGCGTTTTAACACTCGATGGCACCGTGTCAAATGTGGACGAGGTCGAACTGGAAGCCATGTTAATCTTGGACTAAATCGCCCACCGTAGGAGATAAAATGAAATCGGAATTGAGAGGAACAGAAACTAATATTCACTGGATGGTCATATACCTTTTAACCGCTAGATGGGAAAAAATATCACACAGTGTAGCTTTAACTAATATTTAACTTTTATTATTTATATTTCGATTATTTACAGATATTTATTTTAAATGTTTTACAGGCTGTAGTAGGCTATGTTGTTTCACTGACGGAAGTAGGCCTACTAAATTAAACACGCATGTTTGAGCCTTGTTTATATTTTTTATTTTCAAAATGTAGGCTATTTAATTGAGGTATATATATATATATATATATATATATACACCTCAATCTAAATTAAATAGCCTACATTTTGAAAATAAAAATATAAACGAATAATATATTTAATGAATATATAACAAATTTATATATATAATATAGGCTATATAAAAAATATATACTGCCACCCCCAACCACCGCGCCACTGCACAGTTGCACTGCCATATATTTTGTTCTCCCTTCTCTTTCTTTAACATGAAATGCTGTTTGAATTGCCAAGATAGAAACGCTTTATTGCCCTGGCTCTGTTCCATCTCTACCTCTAGCTCCCGCTGCTCCTCTTCCGACTCCATTGTGACTGATCACGCAAACCGTGCATTTTTTCGTTTTCATATTGGTGCGTTCTGAGAAATTCATTGAGTTGCCTTAATTTATTTAGAGAGTAAATAAACTCATGAAACAGAGAAGTTAATGTTATCCATTGATTTCAACAATGTAACTGTATTCTAGATATCAACTATTCAAATTGTAACTGTAACGGAATACAGTTACTCATGATGTGTATTCTGAATACGTAATGCCAGTACATGTGTTCCGTTACTGCCCAACACTGAACACGACCTAATAAAGCACTAAGACATGGGAACAGTATAGCTAACATTCACATTTGAATATTTATCGCAATTTAAATCGTCATCACATATTAAACAATGTTATCGCACATCCTTATATCGTGCAGCCCTATTCTGAGGCAAAGTGATGTGTTTGTGTAAGGAAAATATCCATATTTAAAACTTTATAAAGTAAATTATCTTGTTATAACGCTAACAGTTATATATATGGGGAAAAGGAACAATTCAAACAGTTCACTATATAGGTGATAAGGAACGATTCAGACAGTGCACTATATAGAAGATAGGGAACGATTCAGACAGTGCTCTATAAAGGGGATAGGGAATGATCAGACAGTGCACTATATAGGGGATAGGGAATGATCTGACAGTCCACTATATAGGGGATAGGGAACAATCAGACAGTGCACTATATAGGGGATAGGGAACGATCAGACAGTGGACTATATAGGGGATTGGGAATGATCTATGTGCACTATATAGGGGTTAGGGAACGATCAGACAATGCACTATATAGGGGATAGGGAACGATTCAGACAGTGCACTATATAGGGGATAGAGAACGATCAGACAGTGCACTATAAAGGGGATAGAGAACTATCAGACAGTGCACTATACAGGGGATAGAGAACGATCAGACAGTGCACTATATAGGGGATAGGGAATTATCTGACAGTGCACTATAGAGGGGATTGGGAATGATCACACAGTGCACTTTATGGGGATAGGAAACGATTCAGACAGTGCACTATATAGGGGATAGGGAGCGATTCAGACAATCCACTATATAGGGGATAGGGAACGGGATTGGGAATGATCAGACAGTGCCCTATATAGGGGATAGGGAATGATCAGACAGTGCACTATATAGGGATAGGCAACGATTCAGACAGTGCACTATACAGGGGATAGGGAGCGATTCAGACAATGCACTGTATAGGGGATAGGGAACAATTCAGAAAGAGCACTATATAGGGGATAGGGAATGATCAGACAATGCACTGTATAGGGGATAGGGAACAATTCAGAAAGAGCACTATATAGGGGATAGGGAGCGATCGAGACAATGCACTATATCGGGGATAGGGAATAATTCAGACAGTGCACTATATAGGGGATAGAGAACAATCAGGCAGTGAACTATATAGGGGATAGAGAACAATCAGACAGTGCACTATTTAGGGGATAGGGAACGATCAGACAGTGCACTATATAGGGGATAGGGAACGATTCAGACAATGCACTGTATAGGGGATAGGGAACGATCAGACACGGCACTATATAGGGGATAGGGAACAATTCACAAAGAGCACTATATAGGGGACAGGGAGCGATTCAGACAATGCACTATATAGGGGATAGAGAACAATTCAGACAGTGCACTATATAGGGGATAGAAAACAATCAGACAGTGCACTATATAGGGGATAGGGAACGATCAGACAGTGCACTATATAGGGGATAGAGAACAATTCAGACAGTGCACTATATAGGGGATATAGAACAATCAGACAGTGCACTATACAGGGGATAGGGAACGATCAGACAGTGCACTATATAGGGGATAGGGAACGATCAGACAGTGCACTATATAGGGGATAGGGAACAATCAGACAGTGCACTATATAGGGGATAGAGAACGATCAGACAGTGGACTATATAGGGGATAGAGAACAATTCAGACAGTGCACTATATAGGGGATAGAGAACAATCAGACAGTGCACTATATAGGGGATAGGGAACAATCAGACAGTGCACTATATAGGGGATAGGGAACGATCAGACAGTGCACTATATAGGGGATAGGGAACAATCAGACAGTGCACTATATAGGGGATATAAATTAAACGCTATTGGCTATTTTAAAAAGAGGGACGGGCTGTTCGATATGTCCCACCCTGTCTTCCTGTTTCAGTGGAAATTATGTCAACAAATTGAATATTGCTGCGTGTTTTAAGCCACTTCAGTGGGACTTTAATGTTTGTGTTCTTGCCATTTTATGAACACGAGTTTGGAATGACATACTCACTCACACACACACACACACACACACACACACACACACACACACACATATACACGTATGTCATAAGTACAGTGACGTCATGGAGCCCACGAGTCCGTTACTTCACCCGCCCTGTCCTCTCCATCCCACAATCTCTGAATCACATCCTCACCTGTTTGACCTCCTCACCCGCCGGCAGACTCAGCCGCGCTAGCAGAGGTCAGTCAGGTAATTATCTTACATTAATGCACTGTCATTATCATTAAATCATTTAGCTCTCTCACAGAACAATAGGAAAATAATTATAAACCCCCTAATCCAAATTATTTTTTCCATGGCCTCTGGCTTTAACAATGGCACATATTCCTCCTGTCACAGGCTATTATTAGAGAGTGCAGTGTATTTTATTCATCGTGAGCCTGATTTCAGCTGCACCTCGACGCATTTCAGCTGAATCATACAGCGCTGGGCTAAATTGGGAAGCTCAGCTTCACATCTTTCTGTTCAACACACCCACATGTGAAGGCATCAGAGACGTGTGCTGTGTGGGGAACGCAAGGAACGCTCAATCCAAGACAAGACAGATGTGCACAAGTACGATCCCTGTCGATGCACATCGAATCCTCTGTGCTGTTTGTGCATCTGTGCATATGTGAAACTCTAACAACACCATCGAGACAACGCTCAAAGATAAGACACTTTATAGCACACATTGACCTTCTGTGACTTTACCAATAGTGGGGCATGTTGTCAAGTTATACCTCAATGGGGTTAGTTGTCACAATGGAATCCACTATTAAACGACATTAATAATGAATAAAAAAAAATATATATATATGCTTTTCAGCTAACGTTACATACCTAAACAATTCAAAGAAAAGTAGAAATGTAAAAGGATTTCTGTTCAAAAGTTGGAGTCAGTAATTAATATTACATAAATTAATAATAATAAAAAAAACGTATTGGTCACTTATATACAAATAAATGAATAAAAAACAAAAGTAAATAAATTGTTTCTCCAGAGAACACGGTTCATCTTTTCAGTTAAAATTATTTCATTTACTGTATTATTTATTCTTAGTCTTGTTTATTTTAACATGAAAGATGACTCACATTTGACTTCAATGCTATTCATAATAATCATACAAGCATAAAAAGCATAGAACATACAAGCACTTCAGTTCCTTAGCATCAATATTCAAGCATGCACAGTGCTAAAAAAAAGTTTTTAAAAATGCATATTTTAGTAAGAATCTATGTAATGAAACATTGAGAAGCATTGCTCATAAGATTGAAGGTGAAATATGAATCATCAGTGATCATTGACATTCTGTTTCCTAAACTCCATGTGAGTTCCACAGAAGTAGCTCATACTTACACTAATGCACAGAGACATCAACGCTAACCATTGCAGAGAGTCACTACATGAGGTCATGACCAGTAGCTATTAACCTTTTACACACAGCAAACTCAACAGCTTCTCCAGAGTGCATTAGTGTTAATTGGAGAGAGTCCTAAAGACTGTTACCCCTCCCTGAACCCTGTACTGTACATGCATGTTACGCTAACCATGGCACATTTAAGACTACCCATTGAGACGGGGCTTGATATTACGCTTTTACAGATACATTAACTAAATGAGGCATCTTCTGATATAAAGTATCATATAACGTAGTGATCCAGACATTCTGTGTGATGTGCATGATTAATTCGAATCAAGGGTTTTCTACTTACATTTGCATACACACTGTCCCTGTTCTGCTTCACTTCAGTTATGATTCAGTTCACTCTGTCCCTGGTCTGATTCACTTCAGTTATGATTCAGTTCACTCTGTCCCTGTTCTGTTTCAATTCAGTTGTGATTCAGTTCACACTGTACCTGTTCTGCTTTACTTCAGTTGTGATTCAGTTCAAGATGTCCCTGTTCTGCTTCACTTCAGTTGTGATTCAATTCATACTGTCCCTGTTCTGCTTCCCTTTAGTTATGATTCAGTTCACTCTGTCCTTGTTCTGCTTCACTTCAGTTGTGATTCAATTCACACTGTCCCTGTTCTGCTTCACTTTAGTTATGATTCAGTTCACTCTGTCCTTGTTCTGCTTCACTTCAGTTGTGATTCAATTCACACTGTCCCTGTTCTGCTTCACTTTAGTTATGATTCAGTTCACTCTGTCCTTGTTCTGCTTCACTTCAGTTATGATTCAATTCACACTGTCCCTGTTCTGCTTCACTTTAGTTATGATTCAGTTCACTCTGTCCTTGTTCTGCTTCACTTCAGTTATGATTCAATTCACACTGTCCCTGTTCTGCTTCACTTTAGTTATGATTCAGTTCACTCTGTCCCTGGTCTGCTTCACTTCAGTTATGATTCAGTTCACACTGTCCCTGGTCTGCTTTACTTCAGTTGTGATTCACTTCACACTGTCCCTGTTCTGCTTCACTTCAGTTGTGATTCAGTTCACACTGTCCCTGCTCTGCTTCACTTCAGTTGTGATTCAGTTCACACTGTCCCTGCTCTACTTCACTTCAGTTGTGAATCAGTTTACACTGTCCCTGTTCTTCTTCACTTCAATTGTAATGGAGTCTCAATACATTTTCAGTTTACACTGGATACGTGCACAAATGAATGAATCTGATCCGTTTTCAGATTCTGAACTTTGCAATGTGATTCACATTTTCGTTTACATGTGCATTCATATATTCGAACAAAAACTTCAGCGCGTTCACGACATTTCTGGTTTGTGGTTTGTGATCTCTAACCTAGATTAAAACCCGCTCCGTTGTAGGATAGCCATGAAGCGCATGTTACCATAAAAACAGTCCATATTATGTTCACATGTTAAAACATGCTAGCAATGTGCTAATTGATGCTATAAACATGCAAAACATGTTAGCATTGTCAAGTCATACAAGAAAAATGCTAAAACATGCTAGCAATGCCTAATTCATGTTAGAAAAATGCAAGTAACGTTAAATCATATTAGCAAAATGTTAAAACCTGTTAACAATGTGTTATATTATGTTCACAACAATGTATTAAATCAAGCTAGAAAATGCTAGTGTCAAATAATGCATAAAAGATGATAAAACATGCTAGCAATGTGATAACTCTAACTAGCAACCCTATGCTAACAAAAGCTAGCAACCCTAACTCCATGCTACAGCATGTTAAAACATGTTAGCCATTTGCTAATTCATGCTAGAAACACGCAAACAATGTTATATTATGTCCACAACAATGTATTAAATCAAGCTATAATGCTAGCAATTAGGGATGGGGCCGATCCGATCCAGTATCGGTATCGGGACCGATACCAGCTTAATTCACGTATAGGATTTCCCCGATCCAACCTGCGGAGAAATCCGATACACATGAGCCAGGTCTGCGCTTTAACGTTGTCTGCTGAAATGACTCCAAAAGTGATTCCCGCCGGCTTGTCTGCTAGCTGGCTGCAAACTATGGAATGGATTTCCTGAACGGAGACGCGACTCAATGAGACACAGAGTTATGAGACACGCCCCACTTAGGAAATACGTTCCGCAGTTTGCAGCAGGATAGCATTGAGCAGCATTGTGGCTAGCCAATGTCAGCTGTGTGGAAATACTTCACACTGGAAACACCGCAGAGCAAGACAATGTTTCCAAAACCATAATTCAGAGAGGTGGAAGCTCCCTCGCGTCGTACAACACAACGAACGCAATCAAACATTTAAAAAAGCAGACAAGACTAGGGTGACAGTTAAGAGATAATAATCAGGGCTTGACATTAACAATCGCCATCTGCGTGTATTTCGGCTGTGGCGCAACACTCACACTAGCCACTTTGAACTTATTATAGTCTTCTCAAAAGCCATCTGTTGTAATCGCGTTGCGCATTATAACCAATCACACGTGTTTATATTGAGTTTATGAATATAATAAGAGGCGTTCAGATTAGCGGAGTTTTGTTCAGAGCGCGCACGGCTCTCACTCTCGCTGAAATCTACACTCAAAGCGGAAATAAACTTGCTATGCACGCAGGAGATTAATTCATCATACAGTGATTGACCGTTTTTGTTATATTTCAGCACCGAAAATAGTTTCAAACAAAACACAGCAGAACCACAGCGCATCTTATATGACTGGCATTAGGTTGGCTTGACGTTCGCAAATCTAGGGACCGTC
Source organism: Gobio gobio (assembly GCF_949357685.1). NCBI lineage: Eukaryota > Metazoa > Chordata > Actinopteri > Cypriniformes > Gobionidae > Gobio > Gobio gobio. The sequence continues at coordinate 14,894,713 of NC_137112.1, read as the reverse complement.
TCTAAAGTTACATACAACATTGGTAGGCTATACACGTTTCTAACTTAAATGGCATTTGAAGAGAATGACTTAGTCATAAAAATGACTGTAAAGTGTTCATTTAGGTGTTAGGTATGATGCACACCTTTTGGATTTTTGATATTTAATCAAATAAACTGTCAAATCATATGAAAATATATGCTTTATTTCACTAGAATACTGTATGGGCTCTTACACAAAATATGCTAGATTTAAATGTGTCATAGCTGATAGAACACTGATGAGAATATTGCTTGAGAATATATTTACAGAGATAATATTAGAGATTTATGCATTATGCGTTGCCATTGACGACGGCCATTATAGGGAAGGAAATCCCACAGAATCTAGCTTTAAAAAGTGCTTAGAGCTGCTTGATTTATTTTTTGTTTGTTGATTTTCAAATATAAATTGATAAACGTGATAATTTGGGTCACTATTATGTTCATATCATACTTGCCTGTTGAGTGGAGTTTATGTCAGCATCATATAAAATCAACAATAATGATAATAATAATATTAAAGCGAACACAGCTCTGGTATCGGAATAGTATCGGTATTGGCCGATATCCAAATTCAGGTATCGGGATCGGATCGGAAGTGAAAAAATGTGGATCGGTGCATCCCTACTAGCAATGTGTTAAATAATGCTTGAAAGATGATAAAACATGCTAGCAATGTGCTAATTCATGGTAGAAACTTTCTAACAACATGTAAAAAATTTTTACCAAAATGCTAAAACATGGTAAAAACGTGTTAAATCATGCAAGAAAAAATGCAAGGAACGTGCTTTACATGTTAGAAACTGGCAAGCAACATGCTAGCAATGTGCTAAATAATGCTACAAACAAGTCACACTAGCACTGTGCTGAGTCATGCTAGAAACATGTTAAAAAACATGTTAGCAAAATGATAAATCATGCTAGACGCACATTAGCCATGAGCATTAGCCATGTCTTTTTTATCCAGTCTGTTATTTTTCCAAATGTACCTGAAAAGAGGATATATGAATATATGGCACATATTCATTAGCACACACGTCTAAATAATTTAATCCTTATTAATAACACTTTCAATGTATCTGCTGTTGACAAAACATCAACATCTGTATGATTTTCTATCCCTCTCTGATGTGAAAAAGTCATTAAGATTCATGCTACTGCGCTGTGAAGACAGTTTTATTGCTCTGATGAATTGCATCGATGAGGCTCAGGGTTGTAAACACAAAAAATACCTCAAACAATCAACAGCATTTACTCTGGTAGCACTTGACCTCTGACCAGAGTAACTCTGACTGAAGGGACACTATACTTCCTTCAAGGACTCCAGAGGCAGGACAGAAAGATGGATGGGTTCATTTCGCTCACAAGGGCAGTTTTAAAATGCAATGTTACTTCATACATTCTTGCCTTGACCCTTTCTGGAGACATTTCCACACAATCGCTGGGTTTCTGAGCTTATGTTAGTACTTTTAAATTCTCTATTATCCATTTCTCAAAAGCATAATTATCTATGTAGTATGTAAAAGCATTTGTGAATTAACGAGTGTCTCGGATCGCTTGAAGGTTCAATATGTGTTAGGAATAATTAATCAATAAAAGCCTCGCCCAAAACCACAGGATACGATGATAGAAACATTCATATGACTCTTTTCCAAGTAGTGACATTGAAGAAGAAGTACTTCACTGTAATTTGAACTATAGTTAGTTATTCGATATTACATTTAAAGATAATATATCACTACAAATATATTTAAATGCATGAAAAATGACAAAAAATATCGCCATATGCTGAAAATCGCCCCGCTGCTGTAGCTCTTAATTATCCTAATTAGGGGTTCAAGCATGAAATGCTGAAACCCTATTGTAATTGTAAGGATTCGTAAAACGCATCGTGCAGGCCAAACCGTAAGGCCTAGAGACATGAAACCTGGCCAGATGGTAGGCCTCAGTTTGGGGACAACCTATCAGTGTATGACCCCGAATGGCCCATAGGTGGCGCTACAGCAACCAAAAGTTCAAAATTGCTCATAACTCTTAGACTGTTTGCCCCAGGATCAAGTGTCTTATATCGTTGGAATCCTTGGCTCAGGGCAAACAAAATGGCTATCTCCGATTTGGATGTAGGCAGGGAAAATTTTCTGCTATGTCGAATTTTGTCCAAAACCTACTTTTGCGAACTAGTCCCTGGTTTTTCGCCCGATCGGAACCGAACCAGTCTAGGAGAATTCTCTGGACTCTCTCGATCAATAATTATCAAAAAAAAGTTGAACTTTGGCATTTGGCTGGCTGTAACAGGGTCATTTAGAAAAGGGGCGTGGCAAAATACACTAAAAAGCCTATACATCCCAAATGAAAACTCAGAACTTCACCAAAATTGATGAGCATATGTGTCAGAACATGGCGAGGAAGCATGCAGAGTTTCATGGAGATCGGACCATAGGTGGCGCTATAACTGGCAAAAAGCCTTCATTCTTATTAGGGGTTCAAGCATGAAATGCTGAAACCCTATTGTAATTGTAAGGATTCGTAAAACGCATCGTGCAGGCCAAACCGTAAGGCCTAGAGACATGAAACCTGGCCAGATGGTAGGCCTCAGTTTGGGGACAACCTATCAGTGTATGACCCCGAATGGCCCATAGGTGGCGCTACAGCAACCAAAAGTTCAAAATTGCTCATAACTCTTAGACTGTTTGCCCCAGGATCAAGTGTCTTATATCGTTGGAATCCTTGGCTCAGGGCAAACAAAATGGCTATCTCCGATTTGGATGTAGGCAGGGAAAATTTTCTGCTATGTCGAATTTTGTCCAAAACCTACTTTTGCGAACTAGTCCCTGGTTTTTCGCCCGATCGGAACCGAACCAGTCTAGGAGAATTCTCTGGACTCTCTCGATCAATAATTATCAAAAAAAAGTTGAACTTTGGCATTTGGCTGGCTGTAACAGGGTCATTTAGAAAAGGGGCGTGGCAAAATACACTAAAAAGCCTATACATCCCAAATGAAAACTCAGAACTTCACCAAAATTGATGAGCATATGTGTCAGAACATGGCGAGGAAGCATGCAGAGTTTCATGGAGATCGGACCATAGGTGGCGCTATAACTGGCAAAAAGCCTTCATTCTTATTAGGGGTTCAAGCATGAAATGCTGAAACCCTATTGTAATTGTAAGGATTCGTAAAACGCATCGTGCAGGCCAAACCGTAAGGCCTAGAGACATGAAACCTGGCCAGATGGTAGGCCTCAGTTTGGGGACAACCTATCAGTGTATGACCCCGAATGGCCCATAGGTGGCGCTACAGCAACCAAAAGTTCAAAATTGCTCATAACTCTTAGACTGTTTGCCCCAGGATCAAGTGTCTTATATCGTTGGAATCCTTGGCTCAGGGCAAACAAAATGGCTATCTCCGATTTGGATGTAGGCAGGGAAAATTTTCTGCTATGTCGAATTTTGTCCAAAACCTACTTTTGCGAACTAGTCCCTGGTTTTTCGCCCGATCGGAACCGAACCAGTCTAGGAGAATTCTCTGGACTCTCTCGATCAATAATTATCAAAAAAAAGTTGAACTTTGGCATTTGGCTGGCTGTAACAGGGTCATTTAGAAAAGGGGCGTGGCAAAATACACTAAAAAGCCTATACATCCCAAATGAAAACTCCGAACTTCACCAAAATTGATGAGCATATGTGTCAGAACATGGCGAGGAAGCATGCAGAGTTTCATGGAGATCGGACCATAGGTGGCGCTATAACTGGCAAAAAGCCTTCATTCTTATTAGGGGTTCAAGCATGAAATGCTGAAACCCTATTGTAATTGTAAGGATTCGTAAAACGCATCGTGCAGGCCAAACCGTAAGGCCTAGAGACATGAAACCTGGCCAGATGGTAGGCCTCAGTTTGGGGACAACCTATCAGTGTATGACCCCGAATGGCCCATAGGTGGCGCTACAGCAACCAAAAGTTCAAAATTGCTCATAACTCTTAGACTGTTTGCCCCAGGATCAAGTGTCTTATATCGTTGGAATCCTTGGCTCAGGGCAAACAAAATGGCTATCTCCGATTTGGATGTAGGCAGGGAAAATTTTCTGCTATGTCGAATTTTGTCCAAAACCTACTTTTGCGAACTAGTCCCTGGTTTTTCGCCCGATCGGAACCGAACCAGTCTAGGAGAATTCTCTGGACTCTCTCGATCAATAATTATCAAAAAAAAGTTGAACTTTGGCATTTGGCTGGCTGTAACAGGGTCATTTAGAAAAGGGGCGTGGCAAAATACACTAAAAAGCCTATACATCCCAAATGAAAACTCAGAACTTCACCAAAATTGATGAGCATATGTGTCAGAACATGGCGAGGAAGCATGCAGAGTTTCATGGAGATCGGACCATAGGTGGCGCTATAACTGGCAAAAAGCCTTCATTCTTATTAGGGGTTCAAGCATGAAATGCTGAAACCCTATTGTAATTGTAAGGATTCGTAAAACGCATCGTGCAGGCCAAACCGTAAGGCCTAGAGACATGAAACCTGGCCAGATGGTAGGCCTCAGTTTGGGGACAACCTATCAGTGTATGACCCCGAATGGCCCATAGGTGGCGCTACAGCAACCAAAAGTTCAAAATTGCTCATAACTCTTAGACTGTTTGCCCCAGGATCAAGTGTCTTATATCGTTGGAATCCTTGGCTCAGGGCAAACAAAATGGCTATCTCCGATTTGGATGTAGGCAGGGAAAATTTTCTGCTATGTCGAATTTTGTCCAAAACCTACTTTTGCGAACTAGTCCCTGGTTTTTCGCCCGATCGGAACCGAACCAGTCTAGGAGAATTCTCTGGACTCTCTCGATCAATAATTATCAAAAAAAAGTTGAACTTTGGCATTTGGCTGGCTGTAACAGGGTCATTTAGAAAAGGGGCGTGGCAAAATACACTAAAAAGCCTATACATCCCAAATGAAAACTCAGAACTTCACCAAAATTGATGAGCATATGTGTCAGAACATGGCGAGGAAGCATGCAGAGTTTCATGGAGATCGGACCATAGGTGGCGCTATAAATGGCAAAAAGCCTTCATTCTTATTAGGGGTTCAAGCATGAAATGCTGAAACCCTATTGTAATTGTAAGGATTCGTAAAACGCATCGTGCAGGCCAAACCGTAAGGCCTAGAGACATGAAACCTGGCCAGATGGTAGGCCTCAGTTTGGGGACAACCTATCAGTGTATGACCCCGAATGGCCCATAGGTGGCGCTACAGCAACCAAAAGTTCAAAATTGCTCATAACTCTTAGACTGTTTGCCCCAGGATCAAGTGTCTTATATCGTTGGAATCCTTGGCTCAGGGCAAACAAAATGGCTATCTCCGATTTGGATGTAGGCAGGGAAAATTTTCTGCTATGTCGAATTTTGTCCAAAACCTACTTTTGCGAACTAGTCCCTGGTTTTTCGCCCGATCGGAACCGAACCAGTCTAGGAGAATTCTCTGGACTCTCTCGATCAATAATTATCAAAAAAAAGTTGAACTTTGGCATTTGGGTGGCTGTAACAGGGTCATTTAGAAAAGAGGCGTGGCAAAATACACTAAAAAGCCTATACATCCCAAATTAAAACTCAGAACTTCACCAAAATTGTGACCATATGTGTCAGAACATGGTGAGGAATCATGCAGAGTTTCATGGAGATCGGACCATAGGTGGCGCTATAACTGGCAAAAAGCCTTCCTTCTTATTAGGGGTTCAAGCATGAAATGCTGAAACCCTATTGTAATTGTAAGGATTCGTAAAACGCATCGTGCAGGCCAAACCGTAAGGCCTAGAGACATGAAACCTGGCCAGATGGTAGGCCTCAGTTTGGGGACAACCTATCAGAGTATGACTTTGAATGGCCCATTGGTGGCGCTACAGCAACCAAAAGTTCAAAATTGCTCATAACTCTTAGACTGTTTGTCTCAGGATCAAGTGTCTTATATCGTTGGAATCCTTGGCTCAAGGCAGACAAAATGGCTATCTCCGATTTTGATGTAGGCAGGGAAAATTTTCTGCTATGTCGAATTTTGTCCAAAACCTACTTTTGCAAACTAGTCCCTGGTTTTTCGCCCGATCGGAACCGAACCAGTCTAGGACAATTCTCTGGACTGTCTAGATCAATAATTATCAAAAAAAAGTTGAACTTTGGCATTTGGGTGGCTGTAACAGGGTCATTTAGAAAAGAGGCGTGGCAAAATACACTAAAAAGCCTATACATCCCAAATGAAAACTCAGAACTTCACCAAAATTGATGACCATATGTGTCAGAACATGGTGAGGAAGCATGCAGAGTTTCATGGAGATCGGACCATAGTTGGCGCTATAACTGGCAAAAAGCCTTCCTTCTTATTACGGGTTCAAGCATGAAATGCTGAAACCCTATTGTAATTGTAAGGATTCGTAAAACGCATCGTGCAGGCCAAACCGTAAGGCCTAGAGACTTGAAACCTGGCCAGATGGTAGGCCTCAACTTGGGTACAACCTATCAGAGTATGACCCCGAATGGCCCATAGGTGGCGCTACAGCAACCAAAAGTTCAAAATTGCTCATAACTCTTAGACCGATTGTCCCAGGATCAAGTGTCTTATATCGTTGGAATTCGTGGCTCAAGTCGGACAAAATGGCTATCTCCGATTTTCTCGCCCTTCAATTGCCAATTTCGAGTAAATTGCATTTTTTTTAAAAACATATTTTTGCTGACTTCTCCTAGGTTTTTGGCCCGATTGGAACCAAACCACTGCAAGACTATTCTCTGGAGTCGGACAATCAATAATCATCCAAAAAATTCAAAATTTCAATTAACGGTCGATAAGGGGAACCAAAATCTTTGATTGCACCAGGGCCATTTTTACTAAAATGGTTATAAATTGTGAACGGAAAGAGATTTTTTTGCTAAACTTGGGATACATCTTCGTGAGCTCATTCTGAGATCACTTGAAAAAAATTGCAACGATTGGCCACTAGGTGGCACTATAAAACGGTTATAACTTTTGAAAGGAAAGGGATATTTTCACAAAACTTGGGACACATGTTCATGAGCTCATTCTGAGGTCATGTGAAAAAAAATCATGACAATTGTACACTTGGTGGCGCTATAAAATGTTTATAACTTGTGAACGGAAAGAGATATTTTTGCTAAACTTGGGACACATGTTCATAAGCTCAATCTGAGTTGACATGAAAAGAATCGTGACAATTGGCCACTTGGTGGCGCTATAACAGTGAAAGAAATCATGAAAATAGCTATAAGCGCACCCAACCGTTAGTCTACTGAAAATTGGCATGCAGTGTCTTTGTCCAGGGTGCCATGATAGTCTATGAGAACATTGGTGTATCTCAAAAAACTCAGTATACGTCATTGGCACAATGCCTTGAAGGAGCCTTAGAAGTTTCAAGCCCGTGTTTTTTTTCACAGGAGTGACCTCCTAAGAATCCTTGCCGAGTCCAACAATACCAAACATGCCAGGTTTTGCCCTATGGTTTTTGTAAGTGTCATTTAGAGCTTTAAAAAATTGTGGTTATCTTCAAAGCTGTTAGTCTGATCGAGACAACAACAAAAAAACAAAGGAAATTTGTAAACATAGGTAAATAGCTAAACAATAACGCCAAAATGTTAAAATTATGATAGGAACTGACAAAAAAAATTATTAAATCCAATCAATTTCACCCATAGATCATTTTGATGCTCTCACATGTTTGAAACGAACAATGATGGATTGTGATGAAATTTGTTCTGAATTGGGACTGGCGAATCCCCGTCCATACTGTCAATGACCGTTCGCAAAGACCCGCCCACTTTAGTTACTGTTGCTATGTCTGACAAGCGACGCCACTCTCACACCACACCAAGTTCTCACGCATTGAAAATTACATTGCGGATCAGAGAAAAGACTGCGTGCTGACAGACAAGTACTTTTGATATGAAACAAAGTCTCACCTTTCAAATGTAGTCAATTTTTAGAGACATTTAAACAATAAATACCATTTTGTGACTCTTTAATGTGTCTGATAGATTGCTGTAGACTCGAGGCTCAGTTAAAGCTGCTTGTGAACCGATCATCTCTTCCTTCTAGTTAATTTATATCATTAAAATAAACATGAATGAACATAAAAGGAATGTTGTTTTAAAGTGCTAAGACGTCAGTACATTTTGTTTTTCAAATTTAATTCCTCCTATGTTAATCTACTAACTTTCCTGACTGCTTTGTTGGACAAAATGGCGGATTATGATTAGTCAGATCGCCTGTCAATCAAACTCCCTCCACATATATACAGTATGGGCACACTTTGAGTACTACTAATAAAAGTGGTGGAGATCAGGCAAGACTATAAGAAGACTCAGGCAAAAGGTGCTATAACTGTAAAAACGCTTTAAAACCATATATTTCCTATGGTAAACTGCCTGTATAGGCTGTAAATTGACTTTTTCATCTATGATGGCAGTTGTTAAATGCTTGCTAAATAAAACTTAATGTCTTTTGATGCTTGTGTGCTTAAAGGCCTTAACTGCTTGAACCCCGATAAATGCTGCTTGCAGCTTTAATTATGATTGTGAACATTCAAACTTGGTTCATCAAGTCAAAAATGACTTCTATCCTTGTATATCCTATAAATCCTTATATATCTTATCCTTATATTTCATTATATATCCTATACTTATATATCTTATATATCCTTATATATCAAATCCTTATATATCATATCCTTATAACCTTATATATTTTATCCTTATATATCCGTATATATCATATCTGTATATACCATATATCCTATATATCCTTGTAAATCCTATCCTTATATATTCAATCCTTTTATATCCTTATATATCATTATTTATGCTTTCCTTATATATCCTTGTATATCATTATCCTTATATACCCTTATTATATTAATATATATCCTTATAAATCCTATCCATATATATTTAATCCTTTTATATCCTTATATGTCATTATATCTGCTTTCCTTATATATCCTATATATCCTCATATATCCTTACATATCCTATTCTTATACATGTCATTATACATCCTATATATCCCATCCTTATATATCCTATATATCCTATCCGTATATATCCTCGGCTCATATATCCTATCCTTCTATTTCTTATATATCCTTATATACGCTATCCTTATATATCCTATTTTTATATTTACTAAATATTCTATATATCCTATACATATCCAATCCTTATATATTCTTATATATCAATAATTAAATATATGATATGCATGTCACATCCCTAATGACTTATATATCCTATGTACAGTAAACATAAAATGCAGTTAAGAAATTATTAGTTATTAATGCAATTATGTAATCAACCAACAAAAAAATCCTTGTATGCAGAGTACACATAAACTACATTTTATTGTGAAGTATTAGCAAGCATGGCACTTTATGAAGTCTATTGCTGCTTTAATCACGTGTTTTTGCTATGGCTTGAAAGTGCAAACTCATAACTTCAGAGGATTATTCATATAATAGGAGCTAAAGAGCTTCTGTATGTGTGTATTAGTCACAGATTCCACCCCGTCAATGACATAACTGAAGAATTTTTGCACTGGACCTCTGAAAAAATGCCTCTAATCACACTGCTAGCAGGTACAAAAAGCTACTTTCAGTGCGTCTGCTCCTTTGGGGATTCCTGGAAAAGGCATAAGGCAGATTTACTGAACACTTTTGCTTAACAGTTCGTCTAAAGTAATAGGCATCATGTGACAGGGTCACGGGCTCTCAGCACTTCCTCTATTAAACAAAGCTTTGACCCCCAGATCCCCTGTAGGGCTTGTTCTGCGTCCACCTGAAAGCTGGCCAGTTGTTACAGATGGACAGGTTATAAATGCCACTGCAATTACATAACAAAGCATGAACCAGCACCATTTAAACACTCAAATTATAGCCTTTGGTAAAAAATGCTTGCGTTTCAGACGATACTGTGTTCAGTGAACGTGCGATCGTTGTCTTCATCTAACGAAGTGCAGCGCAGATGTCATTTCATTGTTTTGTCAAATTCTCTCTAATACCTTTCCTAATTCCGGCATTTTTAAAGAGCTTACAGGACCGCGTGTACCTTTTAGTTTCATGGACGTCACTTCAGCAAACAGCTGAAAACTTGTCTCAAGGTTCATCAAAGTGCGCAATATTAAAAGCGAGCACTATAGACATACAGCACGGTTGCACCATCCTCCCTCTGCAATGCTGATCTAGCCAATGAGTTTCTATTCATAATGTAATTTTTGCCTTCATGAAAACGGTAAATCCGGGCTAATCTCTCCGTCCCCCTGGGCTCTGGATTAGTGCGCTGCATTAGAGCTAGGTGGACATGCTGTACTTCAATTTCATTGGGCTTTCAATTGATTGAGCACTGAAAAACACTTAATACAACTAATATCAGAAAGTCTCTTATTAATTCCAAATCTTATTTCAATCAATGAGCAAGGTCAACTTTAGAAATCTTAGAACGGAAGAGTGAAGTTACGTCAGCTCCTGTAACACAATGTGTTGGGTAAAGCATGGCGGGTGTCCAGAGAGATTATGAGTATGATTTAACCTTTAGCATAGTGAGAGGAAAACACACACACACACACACACACACACACACACACACACACACACCGGAATAGATTCAGTTGCATTCAGTGTCATTCAGAGCAGCACTTCTCAAACCTTTCGGGTCAAGTAACACTTTTAAAATCAGAACTCAGGGCTAAAATGACACACTGATCAACACCAATCGTCATGCTTTTCAGCTCGGAGGAACCAAACATTTCAAACTTAAAGGGTTAGTTCACCCAAAAATGAAAAAAAAAAAAAAACACCCTCATGCTGTTACAAACCTGTAAGACTTTCATTCATCTTCAGAAAACAAATTAAGATATTTTAATGAAATCTGACAGATTTCTGTTCCTCCATTGACAGTCCACACAACTACCACTTTGAAACCACAAAAAGAGATCGTAAAACTAATCGAGTGGTTTAGTCCAAATTGTCTGAAGAGACTTGATCGCCTTATATGATTAACCAACTGAATTTAGGCTTTTATTCACATATAAACATTGATCAACGAACATAAACAGAAGCTTTAACTGAACCTGTTTGATGCACGAGAATGAACCTCATTGGTTCTTGAGGAAGTTCAAATGTGCTGCGTAACACGAGAATGAACCTCATTGGTTCTGCTGAAGCTCAAACGTTCTGCATAACACGAGAATGAACCTCATTGGTTCTGCTGAAGCTCAAATGTGCTGCGTAACACGAGAATGAACCTCATTGGTTCTGCTGAAGCTCAAACCTGCTGCGTAACACGAGAATGAACCTCATTGGTTCTGCTGAAGCTCAAACCTGCTGCGTAACACGAGAATGAACCTCATTGGTTCTGCTGAAGCTCAAACCTGCTGCGTAACACGAGAATGAACCTCATTGGTTCTGCTGAAGCTCAAACCTGCTGCGTAACACGAGAATGAACCTCATTGGTTCTGCTGAAGCTCAAACCTGCTGCGTAACACGAGAATGAACCTCATTGGTTCTTGCTGAAGCTCAAACGTTCTGCATAACACGAGAATGAACCTCATTGGTTCTGCTGAAGCTCAAATGTGCTGCGTAACACGAGAATGAACCTCATTGGTTCTGCTGAAGCTCAAATGTGCTGCGTAACACGAGAATGAACCTCATTGGTTCTGCTGAAGCTCAAACCTGCTGCGTAACACGAGAATGAACCTCATTGGTTCTGCTGAAGCTCAAACGTTCTGCATAACACTAGAATGAACCTCATTGGTTCTGCTGAAGCTCAAATGTGCTGCGTAACACGAGAATGAACCTCATTGGTTCTGCTGAAGCTCAAACGTTCTGCATAACACTAGAATGAACCTCATTGGTTCTGCTGAAGCTCAAATGTGCTGCGTAACACGAGAATGAACCTCATTGGTTCTGCTGAAGCTCAAATGTGCTGCGTAACACGAGAATTAACCTCATTGGTTCTTGCTGAAGCTCAAATGTACTGCATAACACTAGAATGAACCTCATTGGTTCTGCTGAAGCTCAAACGTTCTGCATAACGCTAGAATGAACCTCATTGGTTCTGCTGAAGCTCAAATGTGCTGCGTAACACGAGAATGGACCTCAATGGTTCTTGCTAAAGCTCAAACGTTATGCATAACACTAGAATGAACCTCATTGGTTCTGCTGAAGCTCAAACGTTCTGCATAACACTAGAATGAACCTCATTGGTTCTCGCTGAAGCTCCAATGTGCTGTGTAACACGAGAATGAACCTCAATGGTTTTCATGCTTGAGCTTCTGTTTACCATACCTGATGTGTGTGTTGATGAATGTTAATATGTAAATAAAAGCCTAAATTCAATCTGTTCATCATTTAAAGCGATCAACACTCCTCAGAAAATTAGGACTGAAGCGCTCGATTAATTTGGATTTGTTTTATGATCTCTTTATGAACATTTTGAAGCATCATAGTGGTAGTTGCGCAGACTGTCAATGGAGGGACAGAAAGCTCTCAGATTTCATTAAAAAAATCTTAATTTGTGTTTCGAAGATGAACAAAAGTCTTAAAGGTTTGGAACGAAATGACACTGAGTAAAAAATGACAGAATTTTCACACTAAAGAAAGATGAACATGGAAAAAAGCATACTAGGTCCTCGTTAAATAACCAGAGTTGAGTTTGTGAATCTGTGAGCATTTTCACAGCTATTGTTATTGACTAGTGAAATGGAGATGTTATGACAGCTATCACTGTCATGCCCTTGAGTAAGACACTTAACCTCAGATTACACCACAGGGACGACCGTGCCGGTAATTTAAGATGGTGATGTGCTATGGTAACGTTGTTTACGGTACAGCGTTCGGAAACTGTAAGTCGTGGAAACAATTTCCCCCGGCCCTGTTCTTGTGGCAAATAAACAGTCTGTTCTGAAGTTCATGTACATGTACTGCATTATTAAGAAGCATGTGTGGAAAATCAGGAGGTTTTTGGTGCAGGTGCATTGCTTATGCAAAACAGCACAGTGATCAATCTATAATGACCCCCACCCACCACCTCCCACCTCTCTCTCTCTCTCTCTCTCTCTCTCTCTCTCTCTCTCTCTCTCTCTCTCTCTCTCGCTCTGCAGCACTTCCTCTGACCTTGCAGCTGAAGACGGTGATACTGTAGGAAATGAGTGCCACCACTACTGCCCACTTTATATGTGGTCTCAAGGGAAGCTGTCAGTCGAATGATAAAGAAATCTCCACTGGAGAACGACAGAAACCTCATCTCGACAGCCACACAGACATCTGTGAACTTCACACACTAGTCTAATGATCATCCTTTCAAACAGTAAGACAGAGACGGGGTCTTTGAGTGACATGTGGGACCTTGTTAAAGAACTGCAGCATGTCTCTGGACTATTATTCAGAGGAACTAGATCAGGGATGGGCAGCTTCTGTCCTCGAGGGCCACTGTCCTGCAGAGTTTAGCTCCAAACCTAATCACACACACCTGAACAAGCTAATCAATGTCTTCAGGATGACTAGAAAGCTAAGGGAGTTTTATCAGGGCTGGAGCTATACTCTGCAGAACAGGAGCCCTCCAGGATCGAAGCTGCCCATCCGTGAACTAGATAAAGATGTCTAAACTTTATATTGATCAGCTCCATAATTACAGTTACTGGCACTGAACTGCTGACTTCTTTGAACCACACACTCTAAAAAATATTGGGGGTCATTATTTGGGGGTTATTTTTTCAAAAATGTGGGTAGTTTTTGTGTTAACCTGCTCCTGGGTCAGATGTAACAACCCAGTGTTTGGGTAGTTTTTGTGTTACCCAGCTCCTGGGTCAGATGTAACAATCCAGTGTTTGGGTAATTTTTGTGTTACCCAGATCCTGGGTTAGATGTAACAACCCAGTGTTTGGGTAATTTTTGTGTAACCCAGTTCCTGGGTCAGATGTAACAACCCAGTGTTTAGGTAGTTTTTGTGTTACCCTGCTCCTGGGTCAGATGTAACAACCCAGTGTTTGGGTAGTTTTTGTGTTACCCTGCTCCTGGGTCAGATGTAACAACCAAGTGTTTGGGTAGTTTTTGTGTTACCCAGCTCCTGGGTCAGACGTAACAACCCAGTGTTTGGGTAGTTTTTGTGTAACCCGGCTCCTGGGTCAGATGTAACAACCCAGTGTTTGGGTACTTTTTGTGTAGCCCAGCTCCTGGGTCAGATTTAACAAACCAGTTTTGGGGTAGTTTTTGTGTTACCCAGCTCCTGGGTCAGATGTAACAACCCAGTGTTTGGGTAATTTTTGTGTTACCCAGATCCTGGGTTAGATGTAACAACCCAGTGTTTGGGTAATTTTTGTGTAACCCAGTTCCTGGGTCAGATGTAACAACCCAGTGTTTGGGTAGTTTTTGTGTTACCCAGCTCCTGGGTGAGATGTAACAACCCAGTGTTTGGGTAGTTTTTGTGTTACCCAGCTCCTGGGTCAGATGTAACAACCCAGTGTTTGGGTAGTTTTTGTGTTACCCAGCTCCTGGGTCAGATGTAACAACCCAGTTTTGGGGTAGTTTTTGTGTTACCCAGCTCCTGGGTCAGATGTAACAACCAAGTGTTTGGGTAGTTTTTGTGTTACCCAGCTCCTGGGTCAGACGTAACAACCCAGTGTTTGGGTAGTTTTTGTGTAACCCGGCTCCTGGGTCAGATGTAACAACCCAGTGTTTGGGTACTTTTTGTGTAACCCAGCTCCTGGGTCAGATTTAACAAACCAGTTTTGGGGTAGTTTTTGTGTTACCCAGCTCCTGGGTCAGATGTAACAACCCAGTGTTTGGGTAGTTGTTGTGTTACACAGATCCTGGGCCAAACTAAGCATACATAGTTTTATAACGCAACCATTTCCAAAACAGCTAACGAGCGATTAAATGTTGCACTTGTCGATGGGTAAGATGTGGAATAGCCAATCATTTGACAGAAGAAATCAACAGATTGAAATATTGTGACTGGATGCTATCTGGACATTTACACATGTGCCGTTCATCTCTGACAGTCTCTTTCTGGACATGGAATTGTGCAAAATCACTGAACAAGCTGTTTTTGCTGAAAAAGCCACCAAACTCACTAAAGACCAGCGCAGCACTTTGGAGTGTGTGACAGTGAAGCAAAGAATATAGACACTTTCCCTCGACTGGACTGAGGACTTACTAGACTCATTATATTCTTTCTGTACATTCCTAACTATCCCTCTGGAACATCTGACATGCTTATTGTCCCAGTTATGGACACTGGGAATACAGGGAAATATGTTAATCACTTGATTTATTCTTAATACTGCCATCCTGAAGAGTATATTTGCTTTAAGGCCGGCATCAAGCTAATAGTTATTGCTTAACATACGATTGGCTTGCGAGGCAATAATGACCCGTGCCTTTCTCGACGCTGCGAGGCCACCCGGTGCGCTCAACTCATGCTCCACATCAGACCAAATGAGGCATTGAGCAGCAACACATGCTTTGCAAGATGTGTTCAACTGAAATAATTGCAGAAGAGCCAAATCATTATTAACAGAGCCTTTAACAGAGGGTCTGTGCTGATTCGTCCTCTATCGTCACATAGTGTGGCTCTGTTTGCTCTGCTCTGGTTATTGCATTAGTAATCTGTGTGTAACACTGGGAATTATTCTTGCTGTACAAAACAGTCTGTCCTGTCACAGTTTTGGCTACTGGCAAAAAACATTCTGTGCATATTATAGCTTGATCCGTCCAAGAACCCACTTACACTGACCCCAAAAATATCTGAAGGATATCTATATAATTTTAATTCTCCAATGATAAAACATTAGTTGGTAGTTCATCTGACTTTTTAATATTTTTGAAAGAAGTCTCTTCTTGGTCAAAAATGCAGTAAAAACAAGTTGCTGGAATCATTCCTCAGAGATCCTGGTCCATATTGACATGATAGCATCACACCATATTTATCTTAAAATCTTTTATACATCCCTCCATGGCATATTTCAGTCCCAATTGAATGCTCCTCGACGAGAGGTGGTCCTTCTGTGTCTAAAAACATCTTGGGAGAAGGTTTTCACACCGATAGCTGTCATTGTAAAACAGTTTGCAACTGTTTGTTCGTCCGAGTTAGCAACAGTAACTATGGGGGGTGGGGCTTACCGATAGGTAAGTTGGTACTAAGATGCCCAAAATTATGCCAATAAAACACCATTACACCACCACCAGCAGCTTGAACCGCTGATACACGACAGGACGATCCATGCTTTCATGTTGTTTATGCCAAATTCTGACTCTACCATCTGAATGTTGCAGCAAAAAGACTCATCAGTTTTTCCAATCTTCTATTGTCCAGTTTTGGTGAGCCCGTGTGAATTGCAGCCTCAGTTTCTGTTCTCCGCTGACAATGTCAAAAAATCTGTGTCTTCTTCTGCTATAGCTCATCTGCTTCAAGCTTTGACAACACGTTCTCACTCCCAACTTGTCATATATTGACGCTTGGTCAGGACCCCTCAGCGTCACTTTTTAATGCACATGGTACCCCTTTAGCGTAATTTTACGATGCACAGGGTACTCCATTGATTTCAGTTGTTTGCCTAATCTGTCAGATCAAGACGCATTTAATTCTTTGCATTTGTAAAATTATGATTTTATAAATATATTATAGGCTACTTTTATATTTTGGAGCAACTAAATTAATATTTAAAACACGTAGCAGGCAAATAAAAGTACAGTCACAGGTATTTATTGCAAAAACTGACCAAAAACAGTATACAATTATTAACTCTTGTTGCATTCCATGTCTTTTGAAGTCATACGGTATCTTTATGTGAAGAACAGAGTTGATCTTAATGTTTAATCGCTGAAATGATGATCCCGCAGCTCCGTGAACGCAAGCACTCAGCCATATCTCGTTCAAAAGATACACACAGGCCTGGACTGGCCATCGGGAGCACTGGGGGAATGATCCCGATGGCATGGCAACTGATTTGGCCAGCAGCCCTCTTTCTTAATAAATTATTTTAATTATATATTACTGCCTTTTTAATTATATATAATAGCACTAAAGTGACCATTCCTGAATTCGCCATTCGACAATGAATCATGAAAGGGTTAGTCTTGACTGGAAGCGCTATGATTCAGATCGCATGAGCTCCGCGCGTCCTCCAAACCGCTTCAAGTAATAATCAGTGTGACAAACTCGAGGAAGCGGCCAGGTGGAGCATTGAGGAAAAGCTCTCAAAGAAGAAGGAGTGAAATAAAGCAAAATTACGGACCTCAGGGCTTCAAATGCAGGTCAGTTTCACCTGTAAATAGCTACTGTGGTTTTGTCTTTTTTAGGGCTGCCATTTTTTTTTGAAAAATCAAATTCGAACGGATATCAAATATCAAGCAATGTATTCGAATATCTACGAGCGCCCCAAAACACCCCCCCCCCCACCTGGACAAAAAACAAAACAAAAAAACAACAACACCCGCACCCGCAATAAAATCAGTTTAGCATATCACATTACAGAAACACTTTCAAAAATGTGTATTGCCAGCATACAGAAGTTATTACACGACCATTAACACAAGGACAACTTCAGCCGGGTCGTTCTAAAACGCTTAACGTGGCTTAATGTACTAAGACACTGTTATTAAGAGACCAAACTCAGTAATCATAATACTAATAATGTATACTATGTACAAAAAAAAAGATGAGCCCAGAATATGAACGCAGCACGTTTAATTCCATGTTTAGCGTTTTTCTCCCATAGAAAACCATTAGGCTATAAGAAAACGCTTAACGTGGCTTAATGTACTAAGACAGTGTTATTAAGAGACCAAACTCAGGAAACATAACAAAAATACTGTTCGATAGAACTGCGTGTGCTTGGTTTGTTACCACAGTTAAACTGCAACCAAATGTTAGCAGTAGCACTCAATTACTATTATCATTCAAAAACTGTATGCTAAATGACATCATTATCTACAGTAAAATTACAGTAATAATTTAGCAGACAGATATTCACATCTGTTTATACGTTTGGAGGGAGCTAGGGCAGAAAACACACAAAAAAAATTGTAATACTGCAATAACTTGTTTCGTATTATGATTTTTCTATAAAGATATTGTCATGATGTATTTATTATTATACACATTTTGACATTTAAGCAACTTAGAAAATGTGTTTTAATATATTTGCATGAAATAGTTGTTAAATATTGGATATTTAAAGCAGCACTAGGTAACTTTTCAACCTTTATAATATATTTTCAAACCTCTTGTGATGATACATCGACTTACAATAGGTTGAATGACACGTCTGCCATAGCCTGACGGGGTCTGTATCGTTTTTAATCGTACTTTTAAACTTCGGGTTTCGGGTAGTAACCCGAGAAAAGAAAGAACTACAAAATTCGACTGCTTTACGGCATATACGTCACTTCCACCACCACCACCACTTCCTTAAATTCGGACGTGCGAGCCAAACTATAATTTGTTTGCCGAATGTTATAGTCATGGCCGAAGCAGCACAGAAAAATAAGAAAGCAAAGGCTTTGTCGGAGGAAAGCAAAAAGAGGAAACGAGAAAGTGATCGGATTAAAGGCAGGACGAAGATCAACATTGGGCCAGCGTTTGCTCGTTGGCGTGAGCTGAAGGAGGAGGGGCTACATTCTTGCAAGTAAATATGTAAGATGTACAAAATCATGTTTTAGGATACCTAACATGTCTGTGATATTTGTTTATTTGTCTTTCCTCAAGCTATAATGCAAATCGATTTTTCAAATTTGCAGATTCATCTATGGTAGCTTGATATTATAATATTGACGATGTATGGTTATTACCTACCACTCAAACATTGAATTGAAGTATCATATAGATTCTGTAAAACGGGAACCAATAGACTAGGCTACTATAATGACGCTGGCTTGTAAACGTGAGCATCGCGATCATTTGGCGTTTGAAAAAAATAAAACCCATGAAATTATATTCATATGACATGCTGAAACATATGCCACTGTACCTGGGATGAAGACATTTCACACGCGACGCAAGCAGAACACCTGCATGTGAACTCCTGCTGTGTTCAGGGCTATCATAGCTGTCATGTCAACAAATGCACGTGCAATGCATGCACTGATGTAGAATGAGTTTACGACAGTAGTAGAGGACAATACTGTTTCACAACTGTAGGGGGACCCAGAGAGCAAAAACTACCTAGTGCTGCTTTAAGACATTTTAAGAAAAAACAACAACACATTGTCCTAATGTGATACTTTGAATTTATAATATAAATTTAGGTTCTGTGCAAACAAATTACAATGTTTTTGTTTTTTTGTTTTTTTGCAACAACAACGTTGAGACAGTTTTGTTCCTAACGGTAGACCTGCTGAAGAAGAAGTGATCGGTAGCAAAGTAGCAAAAAAGTAAACACACACAAGGGAGAGAGTCGAGACAGAGAGATATCAGGGAAAATTTAGATAATGAAAATGAAAAGGGAAGTGAAGTGAAGTGAAGGGGCAGTTCAAGAGAGAACCTTTAATTATTTTGCACAGCCTGAGCCTAAGGATTTAAACCTTTTTTATGTGATGACCATACAAAAAACATGGTTCTCCATGGTTCCAAAATTTGTTGTGGGTGTACTGCTTGGGATGGACTGAAATTTTGTCCCAGTCCGGCCTTGGATACACCCGACTCTTTAGCATGAATCAATTGGTCACAATGACATTTCACTATCAAATCTGACGCAATAACACAATTGGTCACAAGACACACAAGAGCCAATGATATTTCACTATCAAAGCTGACGTAATGATGCAATCGGTCAGGAGACACATGAGAGCCAAAGACATTTCACTATCAAAGCTGACGTAATGACGCAATCGATCACGATACACACGAGAGCCAATGACATTTCACTATCAAAGCTGACGTAATGACGCGATCGGTCACGAGACACACGAGAGCCAATAACATTTCACTATCAAAGCTGACGTAATGACGCGATCGGTCACGAGACACACGAGAGCCAATGACATTTCACTATCAAAGCTGACGTAATGACGCGATCGGTCACGAGACACACGAGAGCCAATGACATTTCACTATCAAAGCTGACATAATGACACAATCAGTCACAAGACACACAAGAGCCAATGACATTTCACTATCAAAGCTGACATAATGACACAATCGGTCACAAGACACACAAGAGCCAATGACATTTCACTATCAAAGCTGACACAATGACACAATCAGTCACAAGACACACAAGAGCCAATGACATTTCACTATCAAAGCTGACATAATGACACAATCGGTCATGAGATACACGAGAGCCAATGACATTTCACTATCAAAGCTGACACAATCAGTCAGGAGATATACGAGAGCCAATGACATTTCACTATCAAAGCTAACGTAATGATGCAATCAGTCACGAGACACACCAGAGCCAATAACATTTCACTATCAAAGCTGAATTAAATTCTTGCTTAAATGCTTAAATTCTGATGCTCAGTTTGAACTTCAGCATTTCGTCTGCAGTCTACATCCCTAAATGCATTGAGTTGCTGCCATGTGATTGGTTGGTTAGATATTTGCGTTAACAGGTAGTTGAACAGCTGTATAAAGTGGCTGGTGAGTGTATAGCCATTTCTCAAAATGCGTTCTTGTCTGTTCTTGTGAAATGTCATCAGTCGCTGCCCTGTTCCAGTGTCAAAGTTCACGTCTAGCCAATTACAGTTCAGATCCCCGGATGTGTCCTTGAGACCGCTCTTGTCTCGATCTCAGACTTAAGCCGGGTACACACTGTGCGATTTTCGCCACGATTTGGCCATCTGAGACAAATTTTGCAAATCCTAAAAGATTCCTCTGATCCTAGGCTAAAATCTGAAGTATTTGACCGTTAGTTTGACATGTTCACCGGCAGCCGATTAATGACCGCTGCGATCAAATTTTACCCCAGACGAAATTCTGGCAGTGTCAGAAGATTTGGCGCACAATCCTGCAGTGTGACTTCTCCTACGACGACCAATCGTTTTTCAAGACAAACCATGACCAAAATGAGCGCTTCAATCCCGTGTGTAATGCAGCTCACTGTCACTGATTGATGATTTAACACTCCGGTCGTGATTTTCTTGCATGCGTCTGTTTTTAGCGCGCCTTGACTATCGTACAGTCTGACATTAATGACTACTTAGATCTTACAGTGTGATATGGCTTACAGCGGGGATCATGTTCGTACAGTCTGACAAGCAACAAACATAAAGAAATCGCACAGTGTGCACCCGGCTTTAGAGGACTCGGAATTTTGTTTCAAGACCACAACTGCTGGGATATTACTAAATTGCATGTGCATTGTATGATTTATTTATTAACATCATTACTGTGATTGGATGTAAAACTCACTGCTTCAGATGCAATCAATAACTTATTTCTAATTTGATTTATTGTGCCGGTTCAGAAATGAATGAGGGATTGTGTCAAAGGTCACCAAAAATGTATACAAATGCTCACAAAATTCAAGATATTGTTGCAAAAAAAGTGCTTGTACGAGATCTGGATTTTGCTATAATCAAGCAACATCACAAGAGCAAGAAAGCTGTTTTCACAAATTTGAGCATGACTGCAAACATGATATTGCTTTTATACAAACATTCAATCATTTATTTTTAAAACGTTAATCTCAACATTATTTATGCATTTGCAGTTCAGATGCATCTTCTGTACCACCACTGCAGTGCAGTCTTGACTACAACACTAGTTCTTGATCCGCCCCTTTTATCGAGGATGCATCGAGAGGTGACTTGTGTGGACTTCAGATAGGCAGGTATCCCAGAGAGATAGGTATCCCAGAACCAACCAGCACGCTTCAACTGGCTCTGATGTCTCTGTATGTCTCTGGTTAAACATGAGATTGTCTTGTGTAGATCTAATGGATGATCTTTGGTCTCATGGATCTATCATTTGTTCCTTGCAAATCGTTTTGGCTGCTGTTCCACTTGCAGAATCACCGGACTTGCATTCTTGGCAAGTCCGAACTACCAAGAACATAGGTCCAAACTTTGATTACTTGGTATTGAGAAATGCTCTATATTCGCACTTTAAGCCTTGACTGTACTCACTGGTCATTTGATCATGACAAGATTCCCAAAGTCCTTCTCCACACCCAATGACTGAATGATTTCCCTCTCAACTCATAAGTTCTGAACTCTCCTTTAAATACAAAAGACATTACCCCAAACCTGTAACAAAGCACGGCACAGATGTTCTTAGTAGCAAAACTACAGCTTAAGAGACAAAGAACATTGAGTTTTAGCTCCATGGACGTCTACCTATTAGTCTTTTAGTACGCCTCATTTCCCAAGATCCTCTCTGCAAACCTGTCAGTGGGCTAATTTCACCCTGAGGAGAGCCTATTATTTGTAATGATCAAAATGCAGACGGCCGGGCACATCTTGGCAGCCAAAGTACAGGCATTACATTCTACTGCATTTGTGACGCTAATTGTGTCACATTCAGTATCTGACGAATGACCAGAACAGCCTCCCGCTCGCGCTGAAACACACAGGAACTGCACTTAATCACACAGTGAAACTATAACATGTTCGCACGCCTACCCGCTGACAAGCGCTTTACGTGGAGGACAGCGGCGGAATATAGAGGTGTCCGGTGCGAGGCAGACTTTGGGTGGATTTAAATCGAGATGGTAAACAATATGCTAAAAATAATGCGCTTAATACTACCGCATGCCATGTTGGAGAGAGACACTGCTGTCAGCCCACCCGCGCTGGCCTGCGGATTCTCCCGTCACTAGATCCGAGCTCTTGGCATGTCAGACAGGAAGTGTTTACTGACGGCCGTATGTCAGAAAAAAACAAACATAGAGAGTCTGTCAGCCGTGACATCTGAGCGTATCTGCACTGACACAGAGCTGTGGGTTATTTGGAAAAGTAACATTTAGAAAAGTTTTGAGTTTAATTTATTAGCAGGTGCTTGCTAAACAAAGCTCAATCAGGAATATCAGTCAAATGTTTTAAACAGGAACAATAAGAAAATGCTATTTCAGTCTTTATACACTGCACACACAAAAAAGACTGTCTTGCTAAAGATATTAAGTCTTGTTTATTGAAAAGTGTGTAAATGTATATGTAGGCTATATATACACACTATATACATGCACATTTTTCGTTCATATCTGACCCTGGAGCACAAAACCAGTCATGCGTCTCGCGGGTATATTTGTGGCAATAGCCAACAAAACATTGTATGGGTCAAAAGTATATATTTTTTTTTATGTCAAAAATCATTAGGATATTAAGTAGAGATCATGTTCCATGAAGATATTTTGTAAATTTCCTACCGTAAATATATAAAAAATTTATTATCAGTGGTAATATGCATTGCTAAGGACTTTTAAGGTGATTTTCTCAATATTTAGATTTTTTTGCACCCTCAGATTCCAGATTTTCAAATAGTTGTCTCTGCCAAATATTGTCCTATCCTATCCTATCTGAACACTTATTTATTCAGCTTTCATGTTATGTATAAATCTCAAATAAAAAATTGAAAATGACCCTTATGATTGGTTTTGTGGTCCAGGTGTTTACGTGTGTGTATTCAAATATACATAATAATTATACACAGTACACACATATATATTTTATAAACGCAAACTTTTATTTTGGATGCAAATAATCGTGATTCATCATTTGACAGCCCTAATATATGTATAAACAGTAAGTTTGGAAACATTACTATTTTTAATGTTTTTCTTATCAATCCTGCATTTATTTTAACAAAAATACAGTGGAAAAAAAAACTGTAATATTGTGAAATATTATTGCAATTTAAAATAATGGTTTTCTATATTTTGATATACTTTAAAATGCAATTTATTCCTGTGATCATAGCTGAATTTTCAGCATCATTTCTCCAGTCTTCAGTGTCACATGATCCTTCAGAAATTCTAATATGATGATTTATTCATGTTGAAACCTGAACTTTTTTTGAACTGTGATATTTTTTTTAGGATTATATTATGAATAAAAAGTTAAAAAGAAAAGCATTTGTTCAAAACAGAAATCTTTTATAACAATACAAATCGCTTTTTATCAATTTAACACATCCTTGATGAATAAAAGTATTAATAATTTTTTTTAAATAAAGAAAAAAAATGACTGACCCCAAACTTTTGAACGGTAGTGTATATAAATATATATACATACTTTACAATAAACAACATATTTCATATCTTAAGTTTATGTTATTACGAAAAATCAACTTGATTCAAAGGGAAAAACTATTAATTTTTTCTTACCTCACTGGCTGAATCACTTGATTTTTCAGAAAACAAAACTTAATATCTTAAGTAATTTTGCTTCTCCGGTGAATGTATCTTGATTTAAGAATGTTTAGATATTTGTGGTGGAAAATGAGACAAAAATATTGAATCAGAAAATATATTTTTTTGCAATGTACGTCAAAATGTGTTTGCAATTCATTGTAAAATTTATTAGAAATTTCGTGAAAATAATTTTGCACCCTTTTTTTTTCAGTGTACACAATCAAAAATGTGTTTTGCTACATGAAATGAATCACTGTACACAAAGAGGCATTCAAAGCGTCTCCGGCGAGGGACAGTGTTTGGTTTGTGCCACACACACTCCATGAATTCTGCGAGCAGCAGCTGTTTTTCCTGGGATTGACTGTCGGGAACATGTGCTCCACACAGAGGGCACAACCAAAAACTACTGATCCTTTCTGTTGATTAAGAAACATTTAGGGACTGCATTGATCCATGGGAATGAGACATTACTAATGACAGCTGGATTCAATGTTTCCTACACTCTAAGAAAAAATCAAAAGAAAAACGAATAATATCCTGGGAAAAAAATGAGTTAACGCACAACTGATTCAACCCTAAAACTCAATGCAATGCGTAATTTAAAATAAAGACGTGTAAAAAATACAATAAAAATCTAAAATGTACATTAAGATCTATTTTTACAGCATTTCCTTAGAATGTACAATTGTTTTCTGTTTTATTCTGTTATTATAGTCTCTCTAATCTCACACAGCTGCCACTATGTCAAAAAAAAAAAAAAGAAATAGCTTAAAAATGTCCTAAATGATTCCGCTCAAACTCAGTGCATTTATTCACAGACTTTGACCCATAGATAACTATGGGACCCATATATTCATGTCGCAGTAAAGGTTGTAAAGGTTGTAAAGGTCGCAGGGTCAATCCACGATTCATCACGATCCTTATGGATTTAAATCTGCCATGTGTCAATTGCAAAAGCTTTCAAAGAGTCACATCATTGCTAGAATCAATGAGCGCGTTCTTAACATGATTGTGCTAAATAAGCTGATGATGCATTTGTTAATGTAAATGCGTTTTCCTTTATCAGAGTAAAGTCATAAACGGCTTCAACGTAAACCGATCAACAGCTAGATTTCTCCCGGCATGTAAAGACGTTAACCTGCGTTCTGTGGATTATTAAAGTGCACAATTGCGTGATAAGTGACAGGAAAGCGACTTTACAGCGGATTGAAGCGCATCCATACAGAGCGAGTGTCACAAATTCTAGGGCCCTATGATTCCCACAATGTGGAAAACGCATACGGAATCGCAAAATCCAGTTAAAAAAACGTCTAAGGTTACGTATGTAACCTCTGTTCCCTGAGAACAGGGAACGAGCGCTGCGTCTAGCTGACGCTATGGGGAACGCCCTCGGCGTGACTGGTGTCTGAAGCTACTATCGAATCACGGCAAAGTCTTTGACCGACGTCAGCCCATGACGTCATCAACGTGCGACCCGGAAGTATAAAAGGGCGCCGTGCCAACACATACACATCTTCTCGTCTGAAGGGACTGTATGGCAGATAGGCCCTGAAGCATGGCAACGCGACGCAGCGCTCGTTCCCTGTTCTCAGGGAACAGAGGTTACATACGTAACCTTAGACGTTCCCTTTCGAAAGGGAACTCTCGCTGCGTCTAGCTGACGCTATGGGGAACGATATACCAACGCCGCCATGCTGAGGGGAGTGTCTGCCCATTGGCAGTGACAACTGTCAACTCAAGTAATTCATAGAAAAACCTGAGCGATTCCCCCTCAGGTCCTGGGCTGACAGTGACAGCACTCCCTACGGTCATAGCCCAAGCTATACAACTAAACGGAACCCTAACGCACTGCGTGGAGTTCCATCTAGACAGCTTGAAGGCCCGGGACCACTACTTCCAAAGAAGGGGTCCCTTCAAGGGAATGTGGCTAGGGGACCCGAAGGAACCCCAGCCAGTCACTACTCGGGAAATGTTCTCCCGAGTGCCACCAGGGAGGCCTGACCTGGTGCCCTAAGTGTTATGGACACTTCGGTTTAGCCAACCCTGTCTGTTCAAACAGAGCCTCTGGATGGTGCCCAAGGGGCGTCCAAGCTAAGGGACTGAAACACAGGCAGTCTTACTTAGCCCGGAACTCAGAGACGGGTTATCCAAGAGAGCAACACTCAGCGTAGTGCTTTTCAACCCTTGCTATCGAGGGGAGTCTGCCTGCTCAAATCAAGGATCTACCAGGTGCTTGTGTTTCAAAGCAGTAGGGAGGCCGAAAGGGCCTTAATGACTGATCTAACAGGGAGGCCTCATGAGAGTCCTACGACCGTCTGACCAGGCTCAGGCGGCTGAGCACTCATAGACGACCCTCATAGAGGGGAGCAGCTGAGCCTGCCTGGCGAGTAACCTCCAGCTGTAAGCCCAACTACCACAATTTCTCACAGAGAACTGGTAATCAAAGTGCCTAGCTCAGGAACTTCAACTTCAAGGAGGCCCTGTGGGCCTACTACTTGATAGCGGGTATTCCAGGGAGGCCTATAGAGGCCTACTACCTAACCGCAAGCCATGCTGGAAACCCAAGCATCCAGGCTCGGGACTCCGTCCTCAGGGAGGCCTTAGTGAGGCCTACTACCTGACAGCAATACCGCCTGCTGAGGTTACCCTTGTTTTCTCAAGGAGGCCTATGGAGGCCTACTACTTGACAGTCAAGCTACGCAGGCTAGTCGGGCATCCTGTTTAAGGAACCCGTCCTCAAGGGAGGCCTATTTAAGGCCTACTACCTGATAACCAGCCTTTAGGGAGGCCTGGAGAGGCCTACTACCTGATTGCAATACGTGCTAAATGACTGGGTCCCAGGAACACCTCAGGGAGGCCTGATGGGGCCTACTACCTCGTTCGAGTGACCACCATCTGGGACTCGACAGTCAAGCTACGCAGGCTTTTTGAGCATCCTGATTAAGGAACTCGCCCTCAAGGGAGGCCTATTAAGGCCTACTACCTGATAAGCAGCCTTCAGGGAGGCCTGGAGAGGCCTACTACCTGTTTGCAATACGTGCTAACTGTTTCAAATGACTGGGTCCCAGGAACACATTAGGGAGGCCTGATGGGGCCTACTACCTTGTTCGAGTGACCACAATCTGGGAGCTCACCCTCCGGGAGGCCTATTGAGGCCTACTACCCGACAGTCAAGCTACGCAGGCTTTTCGAGCATCCTGATTAAGGAACTCGCCCTCAAGGGAGGCCTATTAAGGCCTACTACCTGATAACCAGCCTTCAGGGAGGCCTGGAGAGGCCTGCTACCTGTTTGCAATGCGTGCTAACTGTATCAAATGACTGGATCCCAGGAACGCCTTAGGGAGGCCTGATGGGGCCTACTACCTCGTTCGAGTGACCACAACCTGGGAGCTCACCCTCAGGGAGGCCTATTGAGGCCTACTAGTCGACAGTCAAGCTACGCAGGCTATCCGAGCATCCTGATTAAGGAACTCGCTCTCAAGGGAGGCCTATTGAGGCCTACTACCAGATAATCAGCCTTTAGGGAGGCCTGGAGAGGCCTGCTACCTGTTTGCAATTCGTGCTTAACTGTTTTAGATGAGTGGATCCCAGGAACACCTTAGGGAGGCCTGATGGGGCCTACTACCTTAGAATTTAACAGCAGGTCTTCAGGGAGGCCTGATGAGGCCTACAACCTGCCTCTGGGAGTGACCACAATCTGGGAGCTCACCCTCAGAAAGGCCTAGTAAGGTCTTACAACTAACAGCGGGCCTTCAGGGAGGCCTGATGAGGCCTACAACCTGATAGCCGCCAGGCTAGCTGTCCCGATGCGCACATCGGTACATACCTCCAGTGAGGCCTGGTTGAGGCCTTCCAACTGAAAACGCGCCTTGTTCAAGAGGCCTACTGAGGCCTACAATTGACAGCCGACCTTCAGGAGAGCGTTTTTGCCCCTCTTTAACCTGATAGCCAGCTAGGCTAGCAGTACCTTGATGCCTCAGCATTGGCACCTGCCTTACTAGAGCCTCCGTTCTAAGTGGTACATATTACCAACGGTGGCGGTGCCTCAGCAACGCGCCTCCTTCATCCACATCCCAACTGACGCCTCAGCGTTCAGTCGTTGATGAATACCCAACTCTATACAGGAAACCTGGGGTCTGTAAGAAATACATATTTTTAGTGTAATACACAAAAATGACCACTCTCACCTGCGGCATGCTGAGCGAAGACTCATTGTGCGGTTCTCACCACCATGTTCTACCGCCCTTGAATGCCTGAAAGGGGCGTTCTCACTGAGCAGGTCCGGGCGGGCCGTCAGAACATAGTTCTACTCATCATGGGCCCGCCTCAGGCCTGATGTAAGAAGTGCCTGGGTAAAAAAATCATTAAAAGACATTAAAAAGGAAAAAGGAGAGGGCTAGGATGTAACCGCCCTCAAGGGAAGTGATCCATCACCAACGCCGAGAGCGTTGGTCCTGGATCACCTCCCTCAGATCCTTTTTCCCCCCGGGAATCCCATCTCCTCTGTGCCCTGCTCCTCCACGGAGGGGGGGGGCACGAGAGGAGACGCTAGCTCTCTGGTCCTGCCTACGGTCCTCAGACCGTGAAGGACCAGGTCCCGCCTGCCTGGGTGGGGGCGCGGATCTCAGCGGTATGCATGTCTTAAATGCCGCTGAACGCGCCTTCGCCTCCCTGAACTTTCCAACCCCGCCTCAACGGAGGTGCCGAAAAGTTCAGTCGGCGAAACCGGCGAATCGAGGAGAAAGCCTTTCTCTTTCTCCCCGATATCAGCCAGGCTCAGCCACAGATGCCTCTCCGTGACCACCATAGCCGCCATAGAGCGGCCGATGGCAGCAGCAGTCTGCTTGGTGGCCCGGAGAGCAAGATCTGTGGTGCGGCGCAGCTCAGCAACCGCCTCAGGGGACAGCCCGGCCCCCTGGACGAGATCCTCCAGCAGGTCCGCCTGGTACGCCTGAAACACCGCCATGGTGTGAAAAGCAGCACCAGCCTGACCCGCTGCCGTGTATGCCCCTGCCATTAAAGCACAGTTTGAGCTCTCAGTGTTGATGCCCACGAAATGCGAGAAAAGTCTGCAAACTTTCCTCGCCAGTCGGTAGCCTCAACACATATCCATATTCCCCTATCCCCTCGACATCAGCGAAGTTAAACGCTGATGCTGATGAATATTGGGTCGAATATGGATTCTTCCATGCCCTCTCGATCTCTGTAAGAAGATCAAGAAGGAATGGAAGGCTCATCTGAGCTGATGGTTTATGGCCAAGGAGAAAACGATTGTGCAATCTACCACGAGCGATCTCTCCTCTAACGCGCCAACATGGCAGCCGCAGCCTGCCTGCAGTACGTTCCATAACATTCATCAGCTCAGCATACACGGTCAGGGTGGCTGAGAGGATTCATACCACTCTCACCAGCCATCCCTAAGAGCACTTGCTGTTTAGTCTCGTTAACCGCCAGATCGTCGCGACGATCGGCGAGCTGCATCTGAGAACCCATGATGTATGCCAACGCTCAGCCTCAGCTTGAACGGGACAGCATCATCCAGTCCCAGATGCCAAACTTTCTTCCCTCAGGAAAAAAGCCAGACTAGAGTGGAGCGATCTCAGATTGAAAACCGCTCACACTCACACACAAACAACTTCAAATGAACTTGACTGTGCATGCTCTTGATCCCAGGCAGTAAATACACACTCGTGTGTATTAATAATTGAATTTGTTTTACCTTAACTCGTATAGCAGTTCAAACAGACAGTCCCTGAAGACGAGAAAGATGTGTATGTGTTGGCACGGCGCCCTTTTATACTTCCGGGTCGCACGTTGATGACGTCATGGGCTGACGTCGGTCAAAGACTTTGCCGTGATTCGATAGTAGCTTCAGACACCAGTCACGCCGAGGGCGTTCCCCATAGCGTCAGCTAGACGCAGCGAGAGTTCCCTTTCGAAAGGGAAACTCAATTTAGCACAGAAGTTGTCCCATTTTGGTAACACATTACATTAAGGTTCCCTTTACAAATGCATTATAAATCACTGATAATAAATTATAACTGCATGAATAAAAAGGGCGACTTGAACGCAATACCTGCCAATATATTTTTATATTTTTCTCCTGGTCCTTATTTTAAATAGGTCATAAAAAATATAATCTCAATTATCAATAATTATCAATATCAAGCGATATGAAACACTTATATCGTGATACAGTTTTCAGCCATATCGCCCAGCCCTACAACATAGTAAGAAAAGTCATGAGATATTAATGAAAACCCCAAATACAATACCCTTCAATCTCACTATGATCGTCAATTTTTGCTACATCAAGAAATAAATCAGGAATCCGGTTTTGAGTTAAATAAGTGTGAATAAATACATTTATTAAGCATTTATAACATGGGAGTTAAAGATGGCTCACTATTTGGCAGGTATTGCGTTCAATCGCTCTTTTTATTCATGCAGTTATAACTTCTTATCAATGATTTATAATGCATTTGTAAATGACATATTAGTCTTTATAAACCTTTTACAAAGGGAAACTTAATGTAAAGTGTTACCAAAATATTTGATGATTGTAAAATAAAAAGCAGGTTATTGCACAAATCAAATCACGATAGCATCGGTGAATATTAAACCAGAAAAGACTATTTAAATATGAATCCTGCGTGTCTCGGTGTGGACGGATGGTGCTCTGAGAGTCACTTCATGAGCATTTTATTAAAAACTATTGTCCTATCATAAACACACAGAAATCCGTCCAAAGTTCAGTTTAATTTGAATAAATTGTGACAAATATATTACTACCTACTTATTAGCTATGTCTCAATATAATAGTGATACTAACACTAATAATTATAATAATTTTTAAGGAATCATTTTTTATTTTTTTAAACTTTTTTAAAGGGTAACTAAACCCTAACCAACTTTTTTTACTTAATGATCTGTAATACTGGGGCTTTATTAATGCTGTTCATTGATTCGAGTAAATGTTTAGACATTTGGGTATAAAGTGTTGGTCTATAAAAGTCTATAAAATATGGTGTAAAACTGCCAAAGTGCTGCCCTCTTAAGGTTGAACGGTGGCTACAGTTGAATTTTCCTATTGGACGTTGTGGTACATCGTGAGACCATCGTAAGATGGTACTTCCAACGGCTCACTACCCGCGCCCCTGGCACGAGCTCACCACGCCCTCAGAAATGTTTCCCCCAATCACATGAGGAGAACGGCTTCACTCCAGTATGAACTGTCATGTTACATGAAGTAGAAATATTATGAATGAAACTTACTTGACACATGCTTTAACATTGTAATGAAGAAAATGTGGTTAAATAATGCAGCTGTCAGTACACATCAGGATTTTCTTGCGATATTATTGCCGCCCGTCATGTGTACAGATAAGTTTCATACATGAGACGCACTTTCAAACCCTGACATGCAAGTGGTTGCCGCGGTAACGAACAACAATACCGTAACGTGCTGGCGTATAAAGTCTTTTATTTGAGGAAATCTGTTTATAATAGGCTATTAGGTCTGAACTTATTGGTCCTGTCAATCAATCCGTCACTGCGGGTCTCAGGCACTCACGCCCTCCGCTCAGTCGCGCCCTCGGTTCGTCCCCTCTGTCCGCTGGGCTCTGCCCACTTTTTCAGCATTTTTAAAAAATTGCCAGTGGGTGGAGTTAAGCTCTGAGCTGGGGTTTAGTTACCCTTTAAGGAATAATTAAAATTTGTCAACAGTAAAGCTCTGTTGTGCAGCGCTTTGTTTACTAAAGTTTAATTTCATATGATTAATGGATAAATTAAATTTACATTTTATGCCTTCGTTTTATTGCCAAAAAAATGTAAATACAAACATAATTTCTGAAAATAATTATATAATTAAATCTTTTAAAGGTCCTGTTCTTCGTGATCCCATTTTTCAAACTTTAGTTAGTGTGTAATGTTGCTGTTAGAGCATTTATAATACCTGTAAAATTATAAAGCTCAAAGTTTAATGCCAAGCGAGATATTTTATTTAACAGAAGTTCCCTTTCAAAGCCTACAGCGAACGGCCGGTTAGGACTACATCCTGGTATTTCCTGCTTTAATTACGTCAGTAGAGCAGTATGTCGACTAACCTCCGCCCACAAGAACACACGAAAAAGGGGGCGTGGTCTTGTTGCTCCCGCGTGGAGAATAGGAAGTGTTGCGTTCGGTTGCGTTCGTATAGTTTGTTTGTTGCCATGTCGTCGAGACGCTGTTATTTTCATCCCGGAGTCAAGTCACCTTTGTTTGGCTTTCCCAGGGACGCTGTACTTAGAGATCATTGAGCGCATGCATCCCCGTTATGGTGAGAGGCGTGACCTTTCCGGTAACGTGCGCTCTGCGTACGCTATGCTTCTGTCGAATCACAACACGGGAAGCGCTGGGACAATCAGAACTCGTTACGTGTTTCTGAAGGAGGGACTTCATAGAACAGGGAAATCTTTCAAGCCGTTTTGAGGACAGTGAAAACAGCAGTATACAGATAAGTAAATTGTGTGAAAAATACTGTGTTTTTTTACACGCGAAACATGAACACATGTTATATTGCACACTGTAAACACAATTAAAGCTTCAAAAAAACACGAAAAACGGGACCTTTAATAGAATTGAAAAAGAAAATTTATGTTTTTTATGTTTTTTAGACATGATCTTTAATTATTAACATTTAGTTAAACCATTAAAATGACATAATTTGGTAAAAAAGGGAAAAAAAGATAAAAAAAAAAAACATTTCATAGGCCCTAAACATGTATTGTTTGTAAAACTTTGAATAAATTGTTGTTACATTTTTGATTACTATGCTTTTCCCAAAAAAATCCCAAAAAAGTAAAACGTACAAAAAACGTAATCCAGAAAAATAAAAAAAGAAAGACAGAAACTCTGACTATTTCTGGACCCAAGAAATGATAAAGAAGTAGAGGCGGTTCAGTCAAAATCTGCATCTGTAACAGCATGAGAGGAGAAAATATGAGTCTGTAAGTTTACCGCTGAGATGCTGGAAAACTCCTGGATTTTTAATACTTTATTTAACATCACAACAGACATAAATGCAACTCTCGCAGTCAGACACCAATGATTATGTTTTGACTTCTTTACCAGGGAATAACCCGATTTATCCAAAGAGTCTCGTAAACGTGGTTTCCTTGCATTGCCGGGTTATTGGTTTACATGTAAACTGAGACAACAGATTAATTCCATACGCTAATTTTTGTGAGTTATCAGTGTATTTGTCACAAACCCGGAGATGAAGGAGACAGACGAAAGTCGATTCCAAACTGTGTACAAGTTTTAATTCAACAAGCAGGTGCTCAGAACGTAACAGCGTGTAGACACAGGAACGAGTATGCACGAACAATAACCGACTACGACAGAACTAAACAGGGAGAATATATACACAGGGTAAATGAGGGAACTAAACGGGAACAGCTGGCTGAGGAATTAAATAATTAGACACCATGGAAACCAATCAGCACATGACACACAGAACTACACAGACGACACGTGACAGTATCGTGTGCATGTAAGAGGCAGGAGGCACAAGATGACACTCAAGTTCAATAGCAGGTAAGAAACTAAAGGAACTGGTTGATCAGTCTGACGAGTGACAGTATGAGAGTTTTAATCAGCTAACTCATTTCAAGAACCTCCTCTGAAATTACTGTAATACTTTATATCAGTCACAGTGCTGATAATAACCAGAAAGCATTTCACTGCTAATATGTTATCATCAGCAATCAAATAAACACAAGACAAATCCATAACAATACCAGTGGAACATCACTATATTTTCAACACCAATCTAAATATAATTGTAAATCGTTTGGCATGTCCTGGTAAATTTTAAGTCTTTTTTACGCAAGCAGATTCTACAAGCTCATCATAAACTGCACAGAAAACGTTTAAACTCTTTTTAACTCTTTCCTGTGCCAGTTTCCAGCCACCTCCAGCATTTTTTATCATTTTCACAAACGTTTTATGGCCCCCAGAAAATGTTGTTGTATGAATATCTGAGCATGCAATATATCAAATGAAAGAACAGAGCCTCTGCCTTTAAACATAAAAAATACATTTTATTCTGGCTTCACGGGTTAATTTTTATCAACACTTGAATGTGGGTAAGTTTCATTAAAACACAAAACTGAAAAACTTGTGTTGTCGTCAAAGACTGGATTCAGATCAAACACAGGTGGAGTCCAACAACACCTTAAAGCTCCACAGTCCTAGAACTCGTCCTGGGTCGACATTTCATTCAGTAACATTAGGCAGTTCTGATTTATATGCTGTTTAATGTTAATGATCGCGTTATTTTACGTATGCACATGATTATGATATAGGTTGTTTCTGCTTCTTCTTCGCCTGTGTTTTGATCAGGAGTTTCTGTACTTTTTCCGAAGATGTGTTAAAGCGTCCCCTATCGTATAACAGTGAAAACACGGAAAGCTGGACATTTCCATCAATGACGGGGAAAGGGTTAAAAATCACACTGAACATCTCTGTGGCGAGCGAGAGCCGTGAGAGTGATTTGATGATGATGAGTGCCAGCTGCGCGTCACACCGGTCTCGGATCTCACGGAGGGGTGACGGGAGCATAAAACGAGGAGCGATGACAGTGAAGAACAAGAGAGGACCAGGCCTGGAGTTCACGTTGTGTTTTGTTTATGTTTTGGTATGTGTGTGTGGCAGTTGTCTGTGAAGAGCTGCCGCTTTTACTTTCAGTTTGTTTGTTTTTTTGATTAAAGTCTTTAAACGTTCGGCGGTTCCCGCCTCCTTCTTCCCATATCTACAAACTTCATTACATCAGTGCCGAGACCCAGGAGGAAGGATCGCGGTGCTGAGGAGGTCGGACAGTGCGGAAGAGAGAAGACCCTGAGTGGCTGCCCGAGGCGGTGGTGCTGGAGCGAGTGAAGACAGGTGGGACGGAGAGCTCGCTGCCGTGCACCTGGGTCGAGTTGGGGTGGCTGCCGTCCGAGAGGGAGTGGAGAAGTTGCTGGCTTTCGTCATGACGAGGAGGAGCAGGGAGCGCGGGACTTCAGTTTCCCAAATAACCCAGCGTTAAGGGAACAGTGGATGCAGTTTGTGTTTACGGAGTTCTACAAGTGTGTGTGTTTGTTCCCGGTCATGAGTGGAAACCACAGGCTGTGAGTGAAATTGCAGCAAATGTGTGTGTTTTGTTAGCATTCGGCCCATAAGTGCATGTGAACAACACCAACGTGTAGTGAATTGAGAGTTATCCAGGGATAATGCCATGATGTATTGTGCGTGTGTGTGTGTGTGTATGTGTGTGTGTGTGTGTGTGTGTGTGTGTGTGTGTGTGTGTGTGTGTGTGTGTGTGTGTGTGTGTGTGTGTGTGTGTGTGTGTGTGTGTGTGTGTGTGTGTGTGTAGCTCCGCCCACTGTACGCCTCCATGAGATCGGCTGTTTTCAGAAAGAATCGGTGCTGTGTCTTTTATAAATATGATAAAACTAGACTCTTGGGAGATATGAAGGATGCAATCCTCAAGATTAACATGAGACGGGCAGAAACTGTGCGTGTTATGTCCCCTTTAACGACACTGCAGATTTTAGTACCAGCACTTTTGACCTCCACCAGTACAAATAAATGATGCTGACAAGAGTTGAGTTTCCTCTGGATGAAATGGATCAATCCCCAATCTGCACAGTTTGCAACAACAAGTGCATGCATGAATAAAATGGACCAGCCGACCAATCAGAGCACAGTGTGCTTTTCAGAAGGAGGGGCTTCATAGAGACAGGAACTAGAGTGTTACTGACAGACTGGGAAGAGAGGAGCTGCAACAATGGAGAAAATGGGGAAATAATCAACATTCAAGCAGGAAAACCTGCTCTAGTAGAGACAAAAACAACATCAAGACTTTGCATAATAGGTCCTCTTTAAAGGAACACTCCACTTTTTTGGGCCTTTAGCTTATTCACTGTATCCCCCAGAGTTAGATAAGTCCATACATACCATTCTCATCTCTGTACATTCCATAACTCTGTCTGACACACCCACCGTTAGCCTAGCTTAGCACAAAGACTGGAGGTATATGGCTCCAGCTAGCCTACTGCTCAATAAGTGACAAAATAACACCAACATTTTCCTATTTACATGTTGTGATGTGTATAGTCACAGTGTGTACAAATAACAAGGTTACATGAGACACAGCCATATTATAAACATATGCGGTAAGTACTTCCTTTATGTTTTTAGATGACTAGCCTACTGTAACAGTGTCATTAGCTACACATTATGTAAAGTTAGTGACACTATGAATAGGGTGATCACTACTGTATTGCAGTTGTTCCCGTGCTCCATGTATCCCCTGTAATGTTAGTATTGTGTTGTCACGAACGCGCTCTAACTGTCACAGTAACAAATGAGCGGTGCCAGAGGTAATTCGGCGTCTTGTCTATCAGCTTCCAAAGTTTGTAACTCCCTGTCTGTGCATTCTGGCTCAAAACGATATGGTTCTGGATTTTGGTTTGATACAAAGTAAAAATCCTCTGACAATTCCTCAAAGTCAGCCATGCAACAGTCACGTTCGCTACTATCTTCCTAGTCACGTTGGTTTTGTTGACAGACGTAACAGCGGGGCTTCTCCGGTCCTGCGAGCAAATCACTCCGCCCTCCGCAGAAGTAGAGCAGTGCTGCGCCTTCTGAGAATATAGTCCCCAGTGTGTATACGTTTATAATATGGCTGTGTCTCATGTAACCTTGTTATTTGAACACGCTGTGACTATACACATCACAACATGTAAATAGGAAAATCTTGGTGTTATTTTGTCACTTATTGAGCAGTAGGCTAGCTGGAGCCATATACCTGAGTAAAATACCTGAGGTGGGTGCGAGAATGGAGATGAGAATGGTATGTATGGACTTATCTAACTCTAGGGGATACAGTGAATAAGCTAAAGTCCCAAAAAAGAGGAGTGTTCCTTTAAGACAATGAGATACACTAATGTAGCATTTAACAGACGTACAGCTAATGTCCTCACAGGGATTTTCACCAGCTTATATTCATGGCTTTGACACATTCCACTGGTGAAAAGGTTCAGAGCATGAAAAAACTAAATCCAGTTGCTAAGCAACCATCCAGCCCGGCGCCGTGGCACAGCTCGACCGGGACTCTTTACAGCCGCACAACATGGATCTGATCATCACATGTTTGTTTGGATGCATATACTGTACATCACTTCTGATACTGCAGTGCATCGCTGTCAAGCTGCTTTATGTGTGTTACCTGGTCTGAAATCTGGATCTATCCATGCATTTAGCAATATGAAACTGCCTCTTTGAGCAAGAACAGATCATCTTTAAGGGAAATTCTTTTCAAGGACATTTGCTTGACTGAGTAAACTGAGACTGTCTATAAGGAGCTGTTTAAAGCAGTGTTCCTGCGCTCTGATTGGTCAGTCCAGTGTTCCTGCGCTCTGATAGGTCAGTCTAGTGTTCCAGTAATGATGTAATAACAGCTGTTCACCTCAGTTCACATGATGCCACTAGATCTACTTCACAAACTAGATTTTAAGTTAATATTTCAAGCTGTTTGAAATATGGTGAAAGCAGGTGAAAGTGGTGCGTCTGAACACATGATTTGAAGAATATGGGAAGCCGTTTTGACTATTATTCATTCACAGGATATGAATTCTTTATACAATTACATTTTTACTTTTTAAAATGCTAGTTTTGGATATCAGGAATTACATTTCTACTAATAATGTTCATTCTTGATATCAACAATGACGAAAATATGAATTCTTGATCTCTGTAATTGTATTTTCACTAGTTAAAGGTCACCATAGGCTGCCATTCAAATGCTGTTGTTGATATCAAGAATTGATTTCTACCTTCGTTTTGTTTTTATTAATCTGTACATATGTAATTATTTTTTTAATGAAATTATACTCTAAATAAGAAAATACAATTTCCAGTAGGTAAATGTCTAAATCAGTGGTTGTCAACCTTTTTTGGGCCCCCTATCTATTATCCAGGTCCCTTACCTTTTGTCTTATCCTGAATCACTGTGGTACACCTATAAGTAGTGTTTATATTGGGACTATATTAGGGGCGTTTGCGTGAAACATGTGGAAAGCGCGGCCACACTGCTGTCTCCTTTCCACAAGCTTGCGAGATGAGAAATACAAATCTGCCCAAGTGTTCAGCTATGATCTGCTGTTCGGCCGAGCTTGTTATACGAAAGCCTGTTATTAGTTCAGTGCATCTTTAGGTTTTGTGGTCCGGCAGGTGAAAGTGGTGCGTCTGATGATCACTTCTTAACAATATCAACACACATGATTTGAAGAATCGTTACACACTCAATGCAGTACACACTCAATAAAAGGGTTCACCCAAAAATGAAAATTCTGTCATTAATTACTCACCCTCATGTCGTTCGACACCCGTAATGTGACGTTCACACCGGACGTGATTCGCGCGAAGGTGGACGCGTGTGCATTTTGAGTTTACTCGCACGAATCGCGCGTGAAATTTGCGCGATTGACATTCACTGCACAACAGACGCGAATTCGCGTCATGGGCGGGGCTTCCGCCAGCAGCTCGTCTCGTTGAGAAATGGCTGACATGGGCTGTGTTTACATGTCTTTTTTTTTGTTAAAATCTACTGTTAATGTGTGGCAAAACGTAGTTTTAAGACTTTTTCAGTCGATAATGTAGTTGTTTAAAGCTCAAATCTGTGGTTTATTTATATAAAGAGTGCCTATTTGAACATTTTATCTGCCGTTTTCGGAGTTGTGAGCTCCAGCGGACAGCAGCGGTCAGCGCTCGTCAAAGCCGACGAGGGCAACCTTTCCTCGGCTAGTCCTTCTGCCGTCTGCCGCTGGCTCTGATGTCTCTGTGGTGTGTCTCGAGCTATAATTCGTCTTGTAACGGCCGATCTTTGGTCGCATGGATCTATAATTTGTTCCCTGGCAAATCATTTAGGCTGAGGGCAAAGATAAGTTTCATTACTTTATATTTTTAGGCTATAACTGTACGTTGCAGTTGTAATGTTAGCCTACTAGCACTGACTTTGAATGTTTGACTGCATAGTTTGTTTTATTTAATGTATAGCTTGTTCTACATTACTTATACTTTTGTATTATTGATCATACATAAACTTTAATGTTTATGCATTAATGTTATCACAGTGATAATCATATTGTCTGAACCAGATATTAATATACAGATTTTCTCCTCGTTGTTGTCACTACTAGAGCAAGCTCCTGATTGGTTAACGCGGCGCGAAATATCCGCCAAAGTTCAGATTTTTCAACTTGAGCGATTTGCGCGAATCGCGCGTTCAAAACGCTCAATTTGCGTCGCCTCAATCGCGCCGCAGAATGCCATTTCGCGTCTCTGCATTGACTTAACATGTAAATCACTCGCGCAAATCGCGTCCGGTGTGAACGCACCTTAAGACCTCCGTTCATCTTCGGAACACAAATGAAGATATTTTTGTTGAAAGCTGATGGCTGAGAAAGGCTTCAGATAGGCCTCCATTGGCATTCAGTACATTTACACTCCCAAGACCCATAAAAGGCACTTAAAACGTCGTTACAAAGTCCATCTCACCACAGTGACTCTACAATAATTTTACGATGCGACGAAAATAGTTTTTGTGCACAAAAAAAAATCAAAATAACACCTTTATCCAACTTGTTCTTGTCTTCCGTGTGTGCCTCCACGACGCATGCGAGAGATCCGGCGTTCGGACACATGACCCAGAAGCGATTTGATTACAAGCAGAGGAAGACGCATGTATCTAAGCTGTTGAATTCTACATTGATCGTGCTTTAGGTCTCGGCGTAGTTCTCAAAATGGGGTTAAAGTGTGCATTTCATGGATTCCCGAACCCCGGCGCTACGTCATATTCTCGCGCATGCGCCGTGGAGGCACACACGGAAGACAAGAAGAGGTTGAATAAAGTCGTTATTTTGATTTTTTTTTTCGCACAAAAACTATTGTCGTCGCATCGTAAAATTATTGTAGAGCCACTGTGGTGAGATGGACTTTGTAACAACGTTTTAAGTGCCTTTTATGGGTCTTGGGAGTGTATATATACTTAATGCCAATGGAGGCCTATATGAAGCCTTTCTCAGCCATCAGCTTTCAACAAAAATATCTTCATTTGTGTTCCGAAGATGAACGGAGGTCTTACGGGTGTCGAACGACATAAGGGTGAGTAATTAATGACAGAATTTTCATTTTTGGGTGAACTAACCCTTTAAGGGCCCTATTTTACCGATCTGAGCTCATGGTCTGAAGCTCATGGCGCAGGTGCACTTAGGGCGTGTCCGAATCCACTTTTGCTAGTTTAACAACGGGAAAAACAGTCGGCGCACCAGGAGCATGGTCCAAAAGGGTTGTGGCTCATCTCTTAATGTGTTTAGTGTTTTGGGCGTAACGTGCAATAAACCAAGTAGAGTCTCATCTCCCATTCCCTTTAAAAGCCAGTTGCGCTTGCACCATGGTGGGTTTACTATTTACATGGAGGAAAGACTGAACGCTTCTACAGAGAGGAATCCTTTTATTTGTAATATTTAAACATGTGTATGCTGCTGCACGTCCGTGTGTGTGTAATAATCAGAATGTATGAGCGTTGTGCACTGCCTATAGGCCCATATTACTAACACACCCTTTAAATAACACAAAAATACAGCGCAGAGCAGGTTTGTGTTGGTCAATGGCGCAGTCGTTTTCAGTTCCTCAAAATAGCAAAATAGCCCATGGGTGAACAGATGCGCCAGTACATTTGATATTTAAACAATGTGACGCTGGACGTGAAAATGAGAACTGTGTCGGGCTGAAACGAGCAAAAAACCCTTCAGCCGCGCCTGGCGTCACATTGCAGCGGGTGTATGATAGGGCGCTTAATGTTAGAGCTTTGGTCGCATCATTATCCCTTTTACATTTTGCATAATTGCCATGGCTGATAGCAAAACCTCCATAGTCCTGCTTTATTCATATCTACTGTGTTTTCAAGTACCCTTAAACGGACTCACTGAGCAGCCAGTGCAAGTGCAGATCTCCATCTTCACAGAGTCGTGGCATGCAGCTTTTAAAGCATTCGTCATTCACGCTGGCTGGCCGGGTGCAGAAGCGCAGTACTGCGGCCCAAATGACAATGGAGCGTGTGATTAAAGAGAGATAGACTGAGCGAAGGTGCTGTGCTGCATGTCAAAGAGCCAGACACACACACACGGATCTCCAGCAGAACATCTGGGCGGTTCGGCTCGGCTCGGCTCTCTCATGCATGAGCGCTCGCGTGGGTGGATAATGAGTGAAGGCCGTTGCACCTTCCTCACATTATACGGCACATTCAGAAGTGGCTGTGTAAGCAACCTGCCGTGAGTGTCAGTGCGGGTGTGTGTTCACGTTTAATTAGCATGAGTTTTATTGTTTATCCATCAGTGTGTCCTTCTAATTAGACCATCTAATTAGGGATCCATTGTCTTCAGCATCTCAACTTTTAAAAAATATATATCATTCTGACACATTATAAATAATAAGGATTATTTCTGGATGTTAGCTGTGTGACAATTAGTGATGTTCATACTTTGGTGATAAAGTCATAAAGGAATAATTCATCCAAAAATGAAAATGTTTCACTGCAAACTTATTTATTTTCTTTCATGAAACACAAAAGAAGAAAGTGTGAAAAATTCTTCTGGTCGCTTTTTTTCATGCAACTACAATGAACAAACTGCATAAAAGCACCAATCAAAACAGTCCTTCTGAAGTCATGCAATAGGTAAAGATATTTCGTCAATTGTTTGTATGAGTTGAACCATAGACAATTATTTAAGTATTTATAGAGTGTAGAACGACTCAATTACAGATCTAAACACATAAATTGAGATTATTCGAGCATAAACCAGTGATCCACAAGCTCTGACTTTTTATTTCTGGAAACTGACTGTTGCACTGCATTCCCCACAACCCAATCTCAGGAGAATTTGTAAGTACTGTGGTATGAATTTTGTATGAATATGTATGATTTGTTGGGAAAACAGTTGCTTATCCAAATTAGCGTGAACTGTAAAGGCCCCGCCCTATTCTGAAAAGGGGGCGAGGAGCAGCAACTCATTTGCATTTAAAGAAACACACAAAAATAGCATATTTTTGCTGCCACCCGAATAGGTGCTTTCAAAACATCCTATAATAAATTATCTGTGGTTATATTATCTCTTGTGAAAAGGGCATTATATGACCCCTTTAAGGTCCACCCCTAAAAATACTGCAAGTCTCAGGAGGGACATGATCAGATCGTAAAAATCATACCAGTTCGAGAATAATTTCAGTAGTTTAAAGGGTTTGTTCACCCAAAAATGAAAATTCTGTCATTAATTACTTACCCTCATGTCGTTCGACACCCGTAAGACCTCCGTTCATCTTCGGAACACAAATGAAGATATTTTAGTTGAAATCTGATGGCCCTGAAAGGTTCACTCTCAAGACCCTTAAAAGGTACTAAAGACGTCGTTACAAAGTCCATCTCACTACAGTGGTTCTAAAATAACTTTATGAATCGGCGAGAATAGTTTTTGTGCGCAAAAAAACCCTAAATAACGACTTATATAGTGATGACGATTTCAAAACACGGCCTCATGAAGCTTCGAAGCGTTATGAATCAGTGAGTCGAATCAGCAGTTTGGATCGCCAAATTTCAGCAGTTTGGCAGTTTGACACGCGATCCGAATCATGATTCGACTCACTGATTCATAACGCTTCGAAGCTTCATGAGGCCGTGTTTTGAAATCGTCATCACTATATAAGTCGTTATTTAGGGTTTTTTTGCGCACAAAAACTATTGTCGCCGATTCATAAAGTTAGAACCACTGTAGTGAGATGGACTTTGTAACGACGTCTTTAGTACCTTTTAAGGGTCTTGAGAGTGAACCGTGCATTGTGCCAATGGAGGCCTTTCAGAGCCATAGATTTCAACTAAAATATCTTCATTTGTGTTCCGAAGATGAACGGAGGTCTTACGGGTGTCGAACGACATGAGGGTGAGTAATTAATGACAGAATTTACATTTTTGAGTGAACTAACCCTTTAATATGATTTATTTAGAAGAATAAAAAGAGCAGTTTTTAATGTCTATCCTTGTGTTGTTCAACCGGTCGAGGTTGATATGGGATTTAGAAAGTAATTAGTAATAACTAATGCAATACTTTTTAGAGAGAGTAATTCCACACTGTTGAAGATGTAATTAGTAGCTACTTACCCAACACTCATTATGATGCTTTAATGAAGACTTTTAAAACCCCTATTGGAAAAATGAATTGGAAAATGACTTCTGGAACCAACGGCAATGAAAAAGCGCTCGGCACTGATGCTCTTTCTATATTTACACTGGAGACGTGTCATGCGAGTGTGTTGGAGATGTGGGCTGCGCTACTCTAAACCATGTTTGCGTGCACATCATTGCCTGATTAACGTCCATCCCGTGTCTTTATAGTGCGCGAGGATCTGCTGGAGTGTGTGTGGGCTACACGTGGATCTGCGATCGGAACTGCTTTCCACAGGCAGAACTACTGGCACGACTTACAGTAATTATACTAATGGGTTTTTATTTTGCTATTGTTCTACTTGATACATTTATTGTTTGCAATAATCTGATGGTATAATAATGAGCAAATTAGCCTCCCCCACATGTGAATATGAGTAGTTCATACAGTGAGCACTTGTTTGGAGAGCAGTCGAAATGCACAGTGTCCCTGACCTACTTACAACACCTCCACATACGATCTCGATCCACACACACACACACACACACACACACACACACACACACACACACACGCTCCATTTAATACGTAATAGAAATCAGAGAAGCATTTCAGAACATTCCAGGCTGGAGCCACTTACAAACTATCTAGCGCTATGTGTGGCTGATTAGGAAACCTGTCTAATAAAAGTGGCCTCCCTCAAATCATCATGTACCCAATCTTTAAATTACATTTCTTTGTGAGGGCCTTTCACATTTTATGAAACCAAATCTGTGCCTGCACCTTTTTAGCCAATCAGAAATGCTCTCTGTCTGTCAATCATTATGCCAGGCAGGGGTTTAGAGAGATCAAAGTGCCTGTAAAGTAATTTCAGTCGGCGGCCATCTTTGAAACGCCTCTCAAGGAGAAACATCAAATTCTCCAAAGCTGTTCACCAAGATCACACTCTAAAAAATCTTGGGTTATTTTTTCTGCCCAAATCCTGAGTTGAGCCTTTTGGGTTCTTTTTTCCGTATTTGGATCTGATGAACCCAGTGTTTGGGAAGGTTTGTGTAACCCAGATCCTGGGTCAGACAACCCAGTGTTTGGGTAGTTTTTGTGTTACACAGATCCTGGGTCAGACGTAACAACCCAGTGTTTGGGAATGTTTGTGT
Organism: Gobio gobio; assembly: GCF_949357685.1. Lineage (NCBI taxonomy): Eukaryota > Metazoa > Chordata > Actinopteri > Cypriniformes > Gobionidae > Gobio > Gobio gobio. The sequence goes on along the minus strand of NC_137112.1, from coordinate 14,849,970 downwards.
AACCCAGATCCTGGGTCAGACGTAACAGCCCAGTGTTTGGGTAGATTTTGTGTTACACAGATCCTGGGTTAGACGTAACAACCCAGTGTTTGGGTAGTTTTTGTTACCCAGATCCTGGGTTAGATATAACAACCCAGTGTTTGGGTAGTTTTTGTTACCCAGATCCTGGGTCAGACGTAACAACCCAGTGTTTGGGAAGGTTTGTGTAACCCAGATCCTGGGTCAGACATAACAACCCATTGTTTGGGTAGTTTTTGTTACCCAGGGTCCTAGGTCAGACGTAACAACCCAGTGTTTGGGTAGTTTTTGTGTAACCCAGATCCTTGGTCAGACGTAACAACCCAGTGTTTGGGTAGTTTTTGTTAGCCAGGGTCCTGGGTCAGACGTAACAACCCAGTGTTTGGGTAGTTTTTGTGTTAACCAGATCCTGGGTGAGACGTAACAACCCAGTGTTTGGGTAGTTTTTGTGTTAACCAGATCCTGGGTGAGACGTAACAACCCAGTGTTTGGGTAGTTTTTGTGTTAACCAGATCCTGGGTGAGACGTAACAACCCAGTGTTTGGGTAGTTTTTTGTTAGCCAGGGTCCTGGGTCAGACGTAACAACCCAGTGTTTGGGTAGTTCTTGTTAGCCAGGGTCCTGGGTCAGATGTAACAATCCTGTGTTTGGGTTATTTTTGTTAGCCAGGGTCCTGGGTCAGACATAACCCAGTGTTTGGGTAGTTTTTGTGTTACCCAGCTAGACCAGCCAATGCGCATGTACAGTCATAAGAGCGTGTCTCAAAACACTGGCTGTCTCTATCCGGTTTCTAAGTCTGACGTCACGCGGCAGCGCTTCCGGGTCCAAACGTTCTATCTCATACCACAAGAAAAACAACAAATGGTGCTAATATACACACACACAATGTGGTCTAATACTACAAAAAATATATATAATCATATATACAATCTTTATCTCCATACCAAAATTGGTTAGATGGCCAGACAGTGATTCATCTTTTATAAATCTTTAAAATATTAATGTCTGCGACGCTGTGAGCACAGAGACTGTTGTGTAGACTGTAAGTATTTAAAATGTTCAACTTTTTAAAATGTTTGATGTTTAATATAAATAAATAACGCTCATAAACGGCTGTCGATGGCATTCTCAAGTGAAACGAGTTGAGGCTTGGACCCAGAAACGGCGTCACAACTTAACAAGCGGATAGCAAGCAGAGCTGCTGTGATGTGATGACTTAATCAACGATTGGCTCTTTTATTCAGAAGGCGGGGCTTATTGCGGCATTTTGTGCGTTGCACTTTCTTCCATTCATAGTAATATAAGTGCTCCGTCTTAGTATATCTAAAGTTGTTGTTAGATATTGACCGCTATTTATTCTCATACAGAGATTTTTCCTTTATCGGATATCGGTTTTGTAATATCGTATCCAACAATGATGGCCGTTTCAAGTAGTTTCACACAAGTAATTGTCACACAGTGTTCACAGAAACTTACTTTGCTGAACATTATTCAACATAATAGCCATTCATGCTCAGTCAGATGGTTACATATATATTGCATGTGCTCATAAGTCTCATAAAGCTGCCGTTCACCATGTTGAAGCTCAGGGACGTTTAACAGAATGCGACTGACCGCATGAGGCTTTTAACAAGATCCATTCATTATTGTTAATATACGCTAACAATGTGACGTGCCACCACATTTCAAAATAAAGGCTTCTTTCAACAAGAGGTGAAATTACATTTCAATCAGCATCAAACTGTCAGTATATCGAATACAATTTTGGGATGTCCAGTAGCTCCTCCACTGGATTCAGCTCAACTTTATTTTTCATCCAGAATAAACAGCCAGTGCCATGTCAACATGAGCCGCAGTGTGCAGGGTTTGTACTGCTAATGGTTGTCTATGTTTCTAGCACTCAAGAGATCTTTGGCTATAAACCAGGACATGCACAAAAACAGTTTACTAGAGAATGTAATTTCACAACGAGTGCCTGCGGGCCCCTTCAGGTCACGGGCCCCTTGAGGAAGATGCACAGTGTCTGTAAGGCCAGTAAGGGCCAGTGTTCAACACAAGATGCGTACTTTAAAAAACGCAATGTCATCATAAAATTAAGGGCACTTCTCAGCACAAACGTCTCTTAGAGTTATTACTAGCTATTGGAGCATCCAGTCTTCTGCACTTAATGGCTCCCTCTGGGTGTTTAGAGGCCAAATAAACCTAATTATGCTTGTTTCATGCCCACTACATTTGAGACGTCAGGCTGCATGCTTTTTAATTGAAATAAATGGCTGGTGCAGGTTTCCAATGCAGAGCCCACTCGACCCGCTCGATCCTTGGCAGCATGCAAACTTCACAGAGGAAACTGCTTCACATCATTTACATGCAGGGATGCCTGGGATATTGAATATTTCTGATGCATTTGATTTTATTTGGTTGATGATGTCAAATGAACCAACAATGTGGATAATTGTGATGATTTAAAGTTTTGCTAAGTTTCCTGACGATTTTGACCAGTTTTGGCATTTTGCTTACAACTATGAAAGCGTTAAGACAGATATTTTTCAAAGTTGTTAACAGTGTTGGGTAACGCATTACAAGTAATGTGAGTTATGTAATCAGATTACTTTTTTCAAGTAACTAGTAAAGTAACGCATTACGTTGTGCATTGTGTGTGAACATGATGGTTATTGTAGTTCTAGACTAAACGTGAACACGCATTTACTCGTCTCACAAAAACACATTCAGTATTCCTTAAAATGAATAAAAACACTGAAATGCAAACTCGGAATATTACACAAACCTGTATAATTTCAATGTTAAATAACACAAATATACTTTATGTATTTAATCTCACTTTAATAACTGATTTCTTTGCTGCTGCTTTTGGTCTGGAACACAAAAACACAAGCAAGCCCAGCCCAGGTGAGAAAAAGTAGAGCAAAAGTAACACAGGCTAACTAAGTAAGACAATTAGTTACTTTTTAGAGACACATTACTTTTAAAAGTAACTTTCCCCAAGGTAGTAAATAAAACAAAGATAGTTTTGCAAGAAAATGCTATTTCAGTCTTTCTACTACAAAATTAATGTAATTTGCCATTTTCTCACAAACACACACACACTCTCTGATTATTACACACACAGGGACACGCAGCAGCAGCACACACACACACACACTCTGATTGTTACACACACACAGGGACACGCAGCAGCACACACACACACACACACTCTGATTATTACACACACAGGGAAGCGAAGCACTTTACACACATTTTTAAATATTAAAAATAAAAGGATTCCACTCGCATGTAAATAGCGAATCAGCCATTATGTGAGCGCAACTGGCTTTTAAAGGGAATGGGAGATGAGACTCTGATTGGTTTATTGCACGTTACGCCCAAAACACACCCATGGCTCATTAAGAGACTAGGGACAACCCTTTTAGGCCACGCACCAGGTGTGCCGACCATTTTTCCCGTCGCCAAACTAGCAAAAGTGGATTCAGACACTTTGACCTGACCATGTTTTGCTGAAGTGTTTGTTCTTTTATTTGCTAATGCGACCTTTGACAACACAGACTGAAGAAAATGAAGCATTGCTTGGTCATTGGTTGACCTAAATTGGTATTATCTAATTGTGTTCTTAAATTTAACAGCTGATTGGTTGATTGTAATCCATTACATCTCTTTCTATCAAAGTTATCTGACATTATCAAGATGAATTTGTTCTGACACAGTTTAACTTTGAGTTCTTGTCATATGTTAGTACCATTTTATAAACTATAGCAAATAAACTGTGATAATGTGAGAAAATATTGAAGGTGTCTGAATAAATCTTGGGTTGACTGTATATATATATATATATATATATATATATATATATATATATATATATATATATATATATATATATATATATATATATATATATATATATATATATATATATATATATATATATATATATATATAACTGCAGGTACATTTGGTGTCATTAAAAGTCATGATTTTCAAATGGTTACATTTTTAATTATTTTAATTATTTGTTACTTATGGTCATGGATCACAAGATGTTACAGGCCATAACAATATAATATTTTCTGTAAAAAGTGTCTTATATAGCTAAAAAAAAAAGGCTTCTTGTTGTCCGTATCTTCTCCATTATGTATAATTGTGCAATCAAAATATTTTATTTTACTTTTCTTTGGGTAATATTTCATTTATTTTATTTATAAAAGCCCTTAAAGGGTTAGTTCACCCAAAAAAGAAAATAATGTCATTTATTCCTCACCCTCATGCCGTTCCACACCCGTAAGACCTCTGTTCATCTTCGGAACACAAATTAAGATATTTTTGTTGAAATCCGATGGTTCAGTGAGGCCTGCATAGCCAGCAGTGAAATTTACACTCTCCAGATCCATTAATGTACTAAAAACATATTTAAATCAGTCCATGTGAGTACAGTGGTTCAATATTAATATTATAAAGTGACAAGAATATTTTTCGTGCACCAACAAAAACTAAATAACGACTTATATAGTGATAACCGATTTCAAAACACTGCTTCATGAAGCTTTGGAGCACATTGTATCAGCAAATCGATTCAGCGGTTCGGAGCGCCAAAGTCACGTGATTTCAGCAGTTTGGCGGTTTGACCATAGACAGTAAAGGACACGCGATCCAAATCAGGATTCGACTCATTGATTCGATACCCTCCAAAGCTTCATGAAGCAGTGTTTTGAAATCGGTTATCACTATATAAGTCGTTATTTCGGGGGGTTTTGTCTCGCAAAAAATATTCTCGTCGCTTTATAATATTAATATTGAACCACTGTACTCACATGGACTGATTTAAATATGTTTTTAGTACATTAATGGATCTTGAGAGTGTACATTTCATTGCTGCCTATGCAGGCCTCACTGAGCCTTCGGATTTCAACAAAAATATCTTCATTTGTGTTCCGAAGATTTTTGTTTTTTCATTTTGGGATGAACCAACCCTTTAATAGTCATTTAGCTAATTCTACAACATTAAATTGTCTAAAAATAACTTTTATCTTATAGAAATGTGTCCATAAATCGTGCGACAACTCTGTTACCGCGCCATACTTTGCCTTTTAAATCTCACACAACTATGTAAGATACAGGAAATGATGTCACATTCCCTCACTGATAAGATCGGAAGCGCTGAAAGGTGTGTGTGCTCTCTCTCAGAAAATATTTTAATCTAAAAACTTCTTACACCAAGAATTATTTTGTCCAAATTGTTACCACAACATCAAAAGGAAAACCAAATGTATCACACATAGTGCTGTTCAAAAGATTTTTATCATGATTTCATTAGTGAAATGTGCTTTTAGCATTTATACTATAACTGAGTTTTTAGCTCAAACGTTTTAAATTGTCAATTCTGTTACCGTCAATCTCTGTTACCAATGTTATTTCTATACATCGCCTGTAACAGAGTTGACAAACAATACTATAAAGACATTTTTCGTTAAAAGGAAAAAAAGGAAAAAGGATTAGCCCATTCAAACTGAATATGTTTTCAATAAGATACTGGAAAATTTTTCTGTTAGCGAACAGTTTTTTCCCTCAATGTTTTGAAATGCAAAATGTATCTCTAATTATTTACTCACACATAGACGTGTTTTTTTACAAACACAGCACTCATTGTGGGACTTCATGGCTGGTGAACATAAAAGCCCAAACACAAGCCATCATGTCAAATGATCTGAGTATTCATCATGATGATTAAAGTCGTCCCTATAGGCCCACAAAATGATATTGCAGGATGCAGCTCTCAGACTCCCCAGGGCACCACTTCACTACTTATGTAATTATTGTAACAGGCAATTAATTAAACTGCCTAATTGAACCGAATAACCCCGAGAGAGCACTAGTTGTGTCCTATTTTTAGGAGGTAGCCCTCCTCTGGCCGGTTGTGCATGGGTTAGTCCCGTGTCCAGGTCCCGTCTGCTGGCTGCGTGTCGATAGCATCTAGCGTGGCACTTTACAGGCTTTCTGAGCGCTTCTGTGGAGGCGGCCATTAACATTATCAAGTTATTTATTCTCAGAGCCTCTTTCCACTGGCCTGCATTTTCCACTGCTCTGAATGTCAGAAAGCTGTGCTAGCTGTGATTTTCCGTTATTCTCAACACTGTGAGCATCCAGCACCTGTCCCGATTCAATCGGCGCACAAACATCTTTTGTATGAACGGCACAATCATCTTCTGAGGCTTCCTCAGATTTTGGTCAAGCGCATATCAAAAATGGGCTCCTGGTTAATGTGATATCTCCATGTGCTTTCATGATGTCAGGGCTTTTGTGCAGATTACATAGATTTTCAATATTAACCTATGAAAATGCATTATTAAAATATGAATTATTAGCCTGGATGCCAGCCGAACTTAGCCCCGCCCACAACATTTGAGGTCTTGGTCTGGACTTGATCCGTTGTGGAGCAACTATGTTCAAACCAGAGTTGTTTGGACCAATGAAATTGTCAGGGCGGGCTTTATATGATGATGGACAGATGATCAACAGTAACGTAATCATCCACGTCACCAAAGAGCGCTTGGGTTGAATTCGTTCTAATCCTAAACGGAGAACTTGTTCGTATATGCATTCACCTTTACTATTTCTCTCAGAAATGATGATCGTGTTGGTAAGTACTCTGTGTATCCTTAAATTCATTTTACAACACCGGCAAAGATCGTTAACACTCATCTTCTTCTTCCAGCGTGCGTGCAATTTTCTTTCAAATTTTTCTTTTCTGGTTCGGTTGAAACGCGCCTCATAATCACAGCCCAATGGAGCAGTATCAGACTCATATTCTGACTAGAATTGAGTATGACGATATCAGGCTAATGAATTATTAATTGTTTAAAACTATAATAACAATCTAAAAAATGCTGGGTTGTTTAACCCATTTTTGGGTTTTCTTAAATGTAAATTTATATACACACATTTAATTTAAAACTTTAAACCAACGTGGGTTGAAAAACCCCAGCATTTTTTAGAGTGCATAAATAGAGTGAAATAAACAAACTATTTCAATAATTATTGAGTTAATTTAAAGAAATACACACACCAACTCCACACTCTAAAAAGAGCTGGGTTGTTTTCACCAAATTTGGGTCAAATATGGACAAACCCAACAATTAGGTTTAAAATGTAATAAATAAAAAAATAAAAAAATATATAGTTATACATATGTTATCATTAGGCATAACATTATGACCACTAATATTGTGTTGGTCCCCCTTTTGCTGCCAAAACAGCCCTGACCTGTCGAGGCATGGACTCCACTAGACCCCTGAAGGTGTGCTGTGGTATCTGGCACCAAGATGTTAGCAGTAGGTCTTTTAAAGCAGGGGTCTCCAAACTCGGTCCAACCCCAATTGACCTATCGGTAAGCCCCGCCCCGCCCCTCGAACGCAGATGAGCCAATGGCAGTTGAGTATCAGTTGCACTGGGACCGGAACTCGGACATCTTTAGGTTTCAGCGCCATCGAGATGCATTGGAAAATCCAAAGCTCTCATCGGTTTGATGGTGTTTATGCTACAAAAATGGCAAAACGATGTGCCTGAGGTACTGTAACACTGATTCCAGGTATCCTGAGAGGATTTTCTGGTGGTCATACTCTCATTAAGTTACGATTAAAGTTAGTGATTCCCTGCTACGTACAAACCGAAATAACTAACTGTTCTCACGTCATGTAACGTTAACAGTGTAGGTCAAAAACACATAAACGAAGGTCTGCATTTCAGTACCTCTCCATATTAAACTGGTTAAATGTACATTAATTTAATCTTACCCTGCGGTACATGAACAGTGTTGATGTACAGTGTAGCGATCGTGACGACCGTAACATGAGGCTTCTCCCGTTTGCATTGTGATCTGTAAATCCTAGCTTCCAAATTAATCTCCCACATTTATTTTAACATCTTTTATATATTGAAGTCCCACTTGAATGCTCCTCGACGAGAGGTGGTCTTTCTGTGCCACAGAATTTTTGTATATATTTTTTATATCTCTGTGAGTTTAGATATGTTTAAGGTCTACATTATCTGTCTTACTAAGGAGGACTCCTATTTTGATGGGTATTATAGTCTACGGGTAGTGAAAGGGAGAGCTCGCACTCGCAGTTTATCGGAGTTGTTTTCAGATACAAAGTTTACAGTTTATTAGCACCCCTGAAAAGGCATACGATGCGGTCTGTAAGTTATATGTTTGTTTACTGTTAGTAGTTGTATGAGTGTTTTTGTGTAATTTGCTGTGTATGTTAATGATAATGCAACGGAGAGAGAGAGAGAGTTTGTGAATGAGACGTTAATGCGCACTTCTGCTTTGTTTGTTCAACTCTTACGGTGATTTTTTTTTTGAGTGAAAAACGATGTAGTAAACTTCATAAACCATCAGTAAAGTTTGGCCATCCTTCAGACGGGGTCCGCTACATTCTGTGTCCAAAAACAATTTGGGATAAGGTTCACACTGACAGCTGTCATTGTAAGACTGTTAGCAACTCCATTTGTTTGTCCGAGTTAGCACCAGTAACTAAGGGGGGCGGGGCTTGCCGATAGGTCAATTAAACACCTGAACCAGCTAATCAGTGTCTAAGGCCCTGTCCCAAATGGCACCCTAAACTCTCACGGTCTTCCTCTGAGTCCGCACTTTCACGACGTAATGCCGCTTTGACTGCCGGGAAGAAGTCCGCTGCGTAACCCGCACCAGTGGGGGCTCGGCAGAAGTGCGCACCGAGGGCGCATATCGACCTAAAAGGGACGCTCGCGAGCACCCTTCTGAGACCTAAAATGACAAATGGGACACCCTGTGGTCTCGTGGACTTAACGGACACGCGCACACAGCGGCCATTGTAAGTCCACAAGACCGAAAGTGCACATGAAGTGTGCCATTTGAGACAGGGCCTAACTAGAGCCTTGTAAGACACTGATTAGCTTGTTCAGGTGTGTTTATTTGGGGTTGGAGCTAAACTCTGCAGGACAGTGGCCCTCCAGGACTGAGTTTAGAGGGTTAGTTCACTTTAAAATTAAAATTAGCCCATGATTTACTCACCCTCAAGCCATCCTAGGTGTATATGACATTCTTCTTTCAGGCAAAAACACAATCATAAAAAAAATGTCCTGGCTATATAAATATCCATATTTAAAAAATTCTAACTTCCGGCGGACCGTCTTCTGTATTTAATTTACGCTACGTCTGATGACATTGCACACCAGTGTTTTTTCCTGCTTCTAACACATCGACTTTGAGGACAAAATGTTCACTTGCTGCCTAATATATCCCACCCACTAACAGGTGCCGTGATGAAGAGATAATCAATGTTAATCACTTCACCTGTCATAATGTTATGCCTGATCGGTGTAAATATATTATAAATTGGGTTTTAAATTGAATTAAAACATGTAATCCACTGGTTGTGTTTGTCCATATTTAATATATAAATTAGCAGATCATTTATTTCCTGCAATGCATGTAAACTGTTGGACATTGTTGGACTAACTAAATATTGAGAGTGTGAAAGTGTTTTAAATAGAGCCAAAGGAGCTCATATTAGAAGAATCACCCACACAACACATTTTAGCACAGTTATATTTGAAATGACTATTTTCAGGATAAAGAAATGCACCAATATTGTCAAAACGTATTTTGTGTTGCTGGCTAGCTCTGGGAAGTGTGAATATCTCCCGGATGGTCACATTAAGTGAACGTGCACTGAAGGCATAAGAACAGTCCAGGGCTAACATGCTGAACACCACCAATCAGCACATATATTATATATATACTATACATATTATACGTCTGTAAATATACCGCTTTGGCGCTCTTTAATGTGGCGTGACAGATCTCTTCCTCTTTACTACTAGTTATAGCACTAAATAAACATGAATGAACATTAGAAGAAATGTTGAAAGTTACAGAACAACTTATTGTCTTATGTAATCGATCAATCAATCAGAATCAACTGCAGAAAAACAGCTTGAGAACACTATAACGTCACATTTACCTCAGGAAAGCCATTCAATAGCTCGCTAGTTATCTAAAAAAATAACTAGAGAGGAGCATTTTGCTAAATATATGCACTAAATTACATATTCATAATATATTGTATCTGTTCTTCAACATTTAATGTGTGTTTGAATAAATGTGTCAAATTTGTATGACTTTTTATGAAATATATTTAAACAATTATAAACTTAGTATTCTAACTTTGTATAAAAACTTCCCTGTGTGTAATTGTAACGTGGATCCACTGGAGGCAAGTCGTTGGACCCAAATGCAGCTTTATTTCCAACAATAAACATAAATCTCAACATAAAACAAAGACTTGACTACATCCAAACATAAAACAAAGACTTGACAATAACGAGACTCACCAAAAGCGGGTTACAACATTCAATACTTGACCAAGACACATGGCAAACATGAGGGCTTAAATACACACACAGACTAATGACAAGACAAGTGACACCTGTGAACAGTGATGAGACAATGAACCAATGACAGGACAAGACACAAGATCACATGAGGGCATGGGAGTCACATGACAAGACCAGGAAGTGCACGACAAGACTGTGAACATGACAAACTCAAACATAACCATGAACATAAACTGAAAACCGAACCAAGAACAATGAACATGAACCATCACCAAAACACCCTGTGACAGTAATTTAAGTGTTTATACACAAATCAGTTCATTTTAACCTTAAATATTATAGTAATGCGGTGCCAACTGACTCCCTGTATAGTTCACAATTTGCCATCATTGATTTGAACTGAATCCGAATTGAATTGCAAGCTTGTGAATTGAAATCAAACTGAATCGTGTAAATTGTACAAATACCAAGCCTTAATATAATTTGACATAAGCGCTAAACTGAGTCATAAATGTCTGTTGCAGTGTTTAATATGACAATAAATGTAATTTGCACACTTTATACCCACGAACAAAACATACTTGAGTCTAACCAGAGATGAAATAAAAACACTCAACTTATGTTAAAACAAAGTAACCTTGTTCAGAGAAGAGCTGACGGGCAAACAGGCAAAGAGTCATAATACAACTACCAACATCAAACTTCTTTTCAGAGATGGTGATAATTCAAAGTTGTTTTTAACAATTCATATCAATGGTAGAACAATTAAATGATTACCTGTAGATGATTACCTGCTCAAAAGACATTAACAGATATTCATTATTTACAAAGATCCTTTGTATTTAAAAAAAAAAGAGAAGAGTTCTGTCATTGTTAGTGACATTTGCCAGTATAAAATGATAATCACTGGTACACAAGCATGCCTCAAAGCTCCATATTCATCCGCAAGAAGCCCAACTTGCGCAATAGACCTTTATCACATGTCCTATCTCCGGTAAGTGAAGCAGTACTTCATGTCCCATCGCAACACAATCCAAACTAATGTCTGAATCCTCTCGCCGGTGTCACTGCAGCGATCCGGTGCTCTAAATCTAAACAACGACACCCTTACCTCAGATTCCACCATTTCTAGACACTAAAAGAATAGAGGAAAGCATGGATGAGACTGATCCGGCGGGATGAAGGTCCTTCTTTTATAATAATACGCTGGAGTACGTTCATAGGCCTATGCATTTCCAAACTGAGGGTGTTCACATCTCATATCTTCAAACTGCTGAAACGTTCCCTTCCAAATGTGCATTCTGAATAATAATAAATACATGTATTTCCCAACTAACCAGTGCTCGTCTTCTCATTAACAGTTTTTCTATTACTGATCATACTTCATATCTATAGAATTTACATTTTTAAATGAATTTGACTGATAAACACCCTTACGAAAATTAAGCATGGTTTTATTACAGTAAAAATGTAGTAACTATGTTGTTGTTTTTTCGTGGATAAAATTGTATTACCACAGTTTTACTACAAATACCATGGTCTAACTACAATAAGCATGTTTTTTTTGGTTTTATTTGTAGTAAACCCATGGTTAATTTTGGTGAGAGCAGTATTAAAAAAGATGAAGGAATGCGCAGAAACTGACTTAAAGAAATGTAATGTTTAACTCACAGGTGACAATCAGGGCGATTGTATCCTGTCAATCAAAAGAGCCAGACCTCAATTCATACGGTGTGTGAAGAAAATGACGTGTGGTGAATTTAGGGCAGTCGAATTAATAATTTAAAATAGCGATGATAAAGCAGGCTCTATGAATCACCTGTAGTTCAACCCAGGGTTGCCAGGTCCGTGCTTTTATTCAAACAATAACTGCACCGAAATGAGACTTTGTGCTTCAAGCTGATACTTGTACATTTTCTCATCAAAATGCAGCTGCTCCCACAAATATTATTAATATTTATACATAATAGCTAGGCTACTTCATAAATCACCCAGTCTATTGATGAAGATGGTTGCTATAAAAAAGTAAATAAAAAAACTTCGCTATTGTCAGTAATTCTAATAATATTGTGACACTGACATGTCAACTCCAAATATCAATTTTCATAGCACAAGACGTTAAATGTATGCAATACATACATCGGCGGAGCAGCATGTATTTTGATGAGAAAATGACACCTCTGGCCATTGATTCCGTTGGGTCGTTTATCAGTCACAGAAACTGTATGGACAATCTGACCCAATACGGCTCAGTGTTTCTATAGATCTTGCTCTGTCGAGCGGCAAAAGTGATTCTACACCGGCTAAACTGGGTTAACCCCATGCATTTACATTGTGGGGAAATGGACTGTTTTCCCCCACGTCGACTCCGCCCCCACCCCACGCCCCCAGCTATGACACGACACCGACCAAGTCTTAGACACAACAGAACTGTATATAAACTCTAATGCCATGACAAGATGCACATTTGTTCTTTTCGTATTGTTGTCATTATTTTATTCTCTTTAAATTCAAGAGGCACAAAGAGCAAGATGTTTTTTTTTAAAGTGCTATTTCGCGACGTCTATAGTCCTTTCGGTTTTAGACAAAGGTTGCATTTGACTGCATTTGCATTTGACTATTACGTTCTTCTTGTCCTTATCTCTGACAAACTCGAAGTAATCCGCATACGTCCATCTCGTGAATGCAGCCTACTGTTCTGCCATCTTCATCCATTATGCCTTTACTTTCGTTTGGCTCCGCAGCGCGAGCCTCCGCTAACTGCGAGCGCGCCTCGTCCGTTTCGGAAGGTGCTTATAACGCGCTCGCCGTTGTGCTATTCTTTGATACGACAGAGCTTTTAAGCCTTCTTTAGACGCTTTTCCACTGGCCAGCGTGAGCACAGAGGCCGAAATCATGCCTCGCGGCACTCCTGTAAAACTCGCCCTAAACATGCCTTCACTGGACCATGTCACACAATACAAAGGTACACCAGCAAGAGGGAGATGATTGAAATAAATCGCTATACAAATATATCAGAAGCTGTCATTTAGTCTTTATTTACAAACTTGGACACCGCACGTGGCTATTGTCTGACCACGAACAGGTAATAACGTACTTTTTTTTCATTCGTTAATGTCTCGCGGTCTTGCTGTTTTTTCTTTCTTTCTTTTTTTTGAACAATTCAATTTTGGGCTAAAAGTGTGTGGTAACGAGAGCATTACTCAGTCCCTCCAGAAAAACGCGATTATGCGATCGCATGATTTAATGCATAATCAGCCAAAGTCCGCATATTTATGCGGGGGCCGCATTTTTTCAAATACGCCGCCCTTTCGCCGCATAAATTGCCTATTTACGTGTGCAAAATATGCGGGGCTAGCATGATTTCATAATCCCCGCATTTTCGTAGCAAAAAGGTCATATATATTAGCAGAAAGTTGAAAATTTTTCGTTTACTTCACACAAGAGCCGCCATTTCCCCCTATTGCCATGGGAACGTTTTGAAGTGACGTAATTACACGACGTGAACGTCATCGAAAAGCTACAAACCCCGTGGTGAAACCATAGATATCGGTGAAACCATGATGAAGCATGCAAATTCCCATTTGCCAACAAAAATAACAGCAAAAGACAGCGCAAAGCAGTTTCCTGGTGTGTTGACCGATTTCAAAACACAGCATCATGAAGCTTAGAAACGTTATGAATCAGTGAGTCAATTCAGCGGTTTGGATCGCCAAAGTCACGTATTTCAGCAGTTTGACACGCGATCCGAATCATGAATCAACTCGCTGATTCATAACGCTTCGAACCTTCATGACGCTGTTTTTTGAAACACACAGTGCACAGTGCATTGTGCCAATGTAGGCCTTTCTGAGCCATCGGATTTCAACTAAAATATCTTAATTTGTGTTCCGAAGATGAACTGAGGTCTGACGGGTGTCCAACGACATGAGGGGAAGTCATTAATGACAGAATTTTAAGAGATTGCACTTTGCGCACTGGAAGCACACAAATGTCTGTTTTGTATAGCTACCTCTGTAAAACATGAAGTTATTTATTCATTTTTCAGAAGTTGTGGCATATTCCTATTGTAAAGCTACAGAACTTGTTTGACTCAATGTTTTGTAAATTTGAGCCATGTGTTTATTAAGGTCTTCAATAAAACAAGATGAGAACTTAAATATTCCCAGCACTTTCTGTGATGAAGTGCTTTTTTTCTCTTTTTCATCAAACCTCAGTTTTTGCAAGTTCCCGTAATTTTATCGCATAAAATTGCATAAATATCCCACATTTTCCATCTCATTTTTTAAGAAAACCTGCAGCATAATCAAGGATTTTTGCCTGCAACAATCACAAAAAAAAGACGAATTTTTCTGGAAGGACTGGTTACTGAACATGAACACAGTAAAATATTACTGAAAATTGATTAGTAATGTCTTACACTACTGCGTTACAGCATTAGTAATATGTAACTGTAATGCATTACTTTTGTAATGCTGTACTCCCAACACTGGTTACGGATTAACATTTGGTTGCTAAACTATTCATCATGTAAAGAAGGCTTTGTACTTCTCTCGTGTCCCAATATCCACGCAAAATAGCATTCTTCACAAACACACACACACACACACACACAACAGCGTGTTTGTAATAACACCACAACATGACAACAGAAAAATTTAATTGAGTAATAACTTTTCTATGTTTAGTTTTAGGCTGCGATGTCTTTGATTTTATTATTTCCTCTAAACCACTAGATGGCACAAAAACTCGCCATAGCACTTTCCAAAACAAATGCTTTTCAAGATGCACGTAGAAATTTGTCTGATCCATGACGCGATCACAGGCAGCAGCGCAAAGATGATTCGGCGCTAATTTGATCTAATATTTGATGTTAAAATTTTGTAGATTTAAGTAGCAATTAAGAATCGCTAAATGTATTGAATATATTTTGAGACAAAGGTCTTCTTAATGATTTTTAATTCGTTTTGTTCAAGCTAATAAAAGCAACAGTTTTTTCAATAATGGAAGAATATGTAAAAGTATGGCATTTGGGGTAAACAGTGCCCCCTGATGTTGGGAAGAAAGACACAATAATTAACATGATAATAAACAGCGGCTGACTTTTCCAGTTGTTGAGAATTCAGATGGTAAATATCTTATATTAGGTTGGGTGTCCACCTTATTTATAAAGAAACACCATTATATTCAAAAAATATTATATTAATCATTTCAAATAATACAATTTCTTCAATGCTTTTAGAATCTTTACTTTTTAAAATAATTTGTTAATATACTTTTAAAATATATTTCTATATTTACATTTTAATGACAGCATATTTATTGAACAAAAATGAATTATTTTATTTATGAAAATAAGCAGAAAATAGTTCAACTTTGCTGAAGTGAATGTTTTGAACTAGAAATGATTAAAAACATATTTTAGCTGAAGTATTGACATGTGTCTGTGGAGTAAAAGGCTCCACTCGCCACCTCATACATTTATACGATTTTTTTTTACAAAATAAACCACTTTTATGATTTATTTTCACACAAAATCTGTTGCTCAATAAATGCAATACAAACATCTATATATTTTCTGCAATCATACACTATTGGGAGTAATGAAAAGCACACTTTTCTTAAGGTGTGCCTTTGGCCCCGTTGTAGCCTATATCAGATAAGAGCAAGGCATTCAAAATGACAAAGGGTCTATATTACAATTATAATTCTGTACCTTCAAAATAGCATTGTACTTTTGTAAAATAAAGAAAACAAACAAAATGCGCTTGCAGTTCTCGGTTTCCATGAACAACTTTCTGAATCACATAACAAAAATTAACCAAAACTCAGCAGAGATTACTGCCTATTTGACGTTAAATGCATTATATAAGTCACTTTGAAATATAAATCGTAGAATGTTTCAGAAAAGCAGGACTTGAACTCCACTTTGAAAACCCCTGGTCTATTTCACTGTGCATCAGACTGCCATAAGACAAGAACTGTCATCACTAAGATCTGATGTTGACCTCTGACACTGGTGTGACCCCTGAGACTGCAGACGCTCAGATCTCAGAGACGTGCAGCTTTAGCACTACAGAGGAAACATTGACCAAACCTCTGCTAGCCATTCATGTACACTTGATCATTGCCATGAGGAAAGAGTTTTCTCTGGCCAGAGCTCATATTACAGATGGCATTGACTCTCTATCAGTGTGCTCGTGATCAATAAACACACACCTGTGACTGAACATCAGTGTTTAATGTGGCAAACACACTGTTAATCTTGACAACTACAGACTACGGTTCTGTTAATCAGCCATATTACTTGGTGGAGGAAATGGTTATTGTGATCATTAAAATGAGTCTATTAATAGTTAAATGACACGATACAAACCATTTGAGCAAAATCTCACACCTTAAGGCCAATTGTTCAACTTTCCACTGTATTAGCAGAAGTGAGAATTAGGCTGCGTTCACACTGCAGGCTGAAACGACCCAATTCCGATTTTTTTGCCCTTATGCGACCTGTATCTGATCTTTTCATGACAGTCTGAACGACACAGATCCGATCTTTTCAAATGCGACCCAGGCCACTTGGGTATGTGGTCCAAATCCGATACATATCCGATCTTTTGAAATGCGTCTTCAGTCTGAACTGCCAGGTCACATGTATCCGACCCGCACGTCGTTGATACGCGACAAACGTCATCATTGTAACTCCCGTTCCTTACTCCAGTCCAGTGGTGGCGGTAATGCACAAGAAATAGTTGCTAACCGCCAATAAAAGAAGAAGTACGCACCTGTTATGGGCCGCCGCAGACGTGTCTCTTCCCGTGACAAAGTTAGTTGAAGGCGCTCGCAAACATAATTGAAGGTGGATCTGGTCATTCTGAAGTTACTGACGAATTCGGTATCAGTAAAGCCACTCACATCAGTATCCCACTCCTCCTCTTTTTTAATTTTCTTCTTAACATGAGAAGGTTGTAATGGTGCTGGCTCCGTTGCGAAAATAACTTTAATAAAGCTAAACGAACTCCAATGCTGACACCCATATTTGGCTACTTCCGTAAACAACAAGTGACGTCGTTGACCGTTGAGTACTCTTCTGCGCATGCGGGTCACTTCTGGGTCATTTCACGTTCACACAGGAGATCACAAAAGGTCGCATTTAATTGGAAATGTGAACGGCCTTGCAAAAAAATCGCATTTTTTCAAAAAATCGGAATTGAGCATTAAGCCCTGCAATGTGAACACAGCCTTAGAGCCGCAATATCAAAACCCTGCCACACTCCCGCAGTATCTGTTATGACCACCTTCCTAATATTGTGTTGGTCCCCCTTTTGCTGACCCGTCGAGGCATGGACTCCACTAGACCCCTGAAGGTGTGCTGTGCTATCTGGCACCAAGATGTTAGCAGCAGATCCTTTAAGTCCTGTAAGTTGTGAGGTGGGGCCTCCATGGATCGGACTTGTTTGTTCAGCACATCCCACAGATGCTCGATTGGATTGAGATCTGGGGAATTTGGAGGCCAAGAGTTTCATCAGACCAGGCCACCTTCTACCATTGCTCCGTGGTCCAGTTCTGATGCTCACGTGACCACTGTCGGAGGTGGACAGGGCTCAGCATGGGCACCCTGACTGGTCTGTCGGCTATGCAGCCCCATATGCAACAAACTGCAATGCACTGTGTATTCTGACACCTTTCTATCAGAACCAGCATTAACTTCTTTGAATCATTCATTCAAGAGATTCGTTCAGAAACACTGATTCATCCAGTAATGAAACATGAGTCATTCGATCATTCAGAACTTCTAGTAAATTACGTTATTTTGTTTAGTTGTCTGTTCAGAATCGTGCTCTCTATTTGAAACAAACCAAAAAAAATCTCAATATAACCAGAATCGTGCAGCTCTATTAGTGTCAGTTTTGCTCTTTAAAGGTGGTAGTACTTATGAGGATCTATTGACAGAAATGCAATATAATATACATAACTATGTTTTCAGTGGTTTATAAAGACCTTACATAATGAACCGTTATGTTTTTATTACCTTAGAAGGAGCCATTTCAATCTTCATACACCGCGGGTTCCCTTACAGTGAAGTCGCCATTTTGCACCGTTATGTTTCTACGGTAGCCCTAAACGGACAAACTGCTCTACAGAGCACTAGTCACTCTCTGCTGTCACAAATGTCAGAGCATGTCAAAACTTCTAAAGGGCCCCAAAACAGCTCAGACTCCTAGGGGTTAAAGAAATACAAGTCTAGAAATGCATCCAAATTACAGCGAAGTGCAACCGCACGGTGCTCTGCAGTGGTCAAAAAGAATATAAACAGTGAATTTTGAAGTGATATATTTATGAAAACTCAGAGATGTGGATTCGGACGGCAATTAAATTACCACACGAACTTGGTGTTTGTCTAAAACAGTAGGTAATTCGCCAGGGATTTTTACGCGGATGGTGGGAGACGCATCACTGTAAATGATGACAGTACCTTCCGACCCCACGAAAAAACAATTACCGTCCGAATAGGGCTTCAGCCAACTCCTTCACCACTAACGGAGCGAGCTGGAAAATCAAACTTTTCCTGATCCCTGTGGGGAGGAGGGCCACAACATCATGGCCACCAACAAAATTCAGCAAAGATTGTTCTTGCTCCGGCTTTAACTTCTGGATATTCGGCAGCGGTGCCACAACGGAATGAATGGCTTCGCTTGCATCTTTCTCCACCGCCATTACTGAACTACAACTCAAACTAGCGCACGGCATCAACGTCATCGTTCTCAGCCACTCCGTCTGTTCGCCGATTGGAACGGAAAAAAATAGTTCTGAGAAAACCTAAGAATATACTGCATTCCCAGACAGAGTACTGAAGGAAAATGAAAATTGAGCGGAAGTACGTAGGAGGGCGGAGCCAGGCTAGGCCACCGTAGCTTCTCTATGTGATTTCGAAAGGGAGGGGCGAGCGGTGGGCAGTTGCAATTCACAACCTCACCACTAGATGCCGCTAACATTTACACATTGCACCTTTAAAGCAGGATGGATTCTGATTGGCTGTCGATGTATTTTTTTCCGTTCTTAGTGGGGAAAAAATCATTCTGAAAACGATTCCAAGAACATGGTTTCTCTGTGCTGTTATTATTATAGTTGTGGTGTGGACTCTTTGACATTTAGAACGATTTTTTAGAACTATATCTTTATCATAATAGTTGTCGGGCCTTTAAAGTCTTTACAATGGCTCTTGGTTATGAAAATATTGTGAATCCCACAGCATCCTCATTGTTTGGGGTCAATACAGTCTTGCAGATGTTCTCAGCTTCTTTCTGTAGGCATGTTCCTCTAAGCAAAAGAGAGGAGATATTAAACTACTCTTGAGCAGATTTAAGGTTTAGGTTCAGAAGGTCCACTGATAGATATCCAGACTAACATTTACAGACACACAGATTAGTAGTGGATTACATGTCTAACTAACAACACAAAGTGGGTCATTTTCACAGGGACTGGCACACAAAACACAAATCTTCCATTATAAACAGCAGAGATACCTCACAAAGCTTTCATTTTAATGGCATTATGAGACTAAACTAGAGAATATTCATGTCTCGCACAATCCCAACTGTTTTCAGAAAGATCCCACAAGAAATAAATCTGCTTAAATCAGCAGTCAAAACACGTTTGGATCAATGAACAGAGAGGTAAATAAAACCACAGCCATAATTAAAGACATATGATCTGCTGCCTGAGAACATTAATGCTTTCATAGAGAGATTAAACAGCAAATGGAGACAAAGACCATAGTAATCTCCTCCATAGAGTCTCAGTTGTGCTCAAGATAAAGTCTGCTCTAAAAAAGAGATTTCAATTTGAACTTCTGTTAAATTCTTTTAAAGGGGACCTATTATGCCCCATTTTACAAGATGTAATCTAAGTCTCAAGTGTCCCCAGAATGTGTGTCTGAAGTTTCAGCTCAAAATACCCCACAGATCATTTATTACACCCTCTTGTAAATGCCCATTTTTTAGTGGAAGGAAAACATGCCGTTTTTGTGCATGTATCTTTAAATGCAAATGAATTGCTGCTCCGCCCCCTATTCATAAGACATTGCAGTTCTTCATCATCATGAAAGTTTATGATCTGCATGCGCTTTAAAGCCATCTCATTCCAAACTTTCTGAGCGCACACACACGCCCGAAGCACGCGCACAGAAAGCCGTCAGACCGAGCGTCCAGTGAGTGTTAAACTAAGTTCCCTTTCACGTCTTATTGCGCTTAAACTGCCAAACACACACAAGGTTATGTCAAAAACACACACAATTCACATAAACAAAGTTGGTTATGTCTGAACGTAAAGAAATCCCATGTGTGTGTGTTAAAGTGACAGCAGCGTAATATACAGTACATACTGCTATATCTGCTGTTAATATGAATCAAACAACAAAAGAAGAAACAGAAAAACATTCACTGCTTTTGACTTGAATGCTCTGGCGAGGAGATAAACATGGTGGAGTGTGTACAGCCCACTGAGGGGCGGAGCTATTCTAATAGGGCGGAGTCTGTCAGCAGTCATGGGCGGGGTTTATGCTACCAGAAGTTGTAGGTGGGGTCTATGCTATTGCTAATAGGGCGGAGTCAGTCAGCAGTTGTGGGCGGGTCTATGCTAATAGGGCGGAGTCAGTCAGCAGTTGTGGGCGGGTCTATGCTAATAGGACAGAGTCCGTCAGAAGTTGTGGGTGGGGCCTGTACAACGTGATGTCACACTACTAGAATCTGCAAACATCTTGTTCTGAGACACTGCTTATGATTTACGGGGATAAAAAAAAGAGGAGCGGGTGGATTTTTACCATTATATGGTGGTTTTGACACACACTGCCGATACACATTTATTTTCAGTGAATTTTGCATAATAGGTCCCCTTTAAAACCAAATTATCAAACCATATTAATGTTATAGCTCTATAGTCCTACAGTGCATAAACAATCGAGACCAAAAGTTATTTAAATGACATGGAACTCCACCGGGAGAAAAGCACAGCTTCTTTTCTCTGGGTTATTATACCTCTGTATGTTAAGCATGAAACTTCAAAACTGCAAGCAAACATGGAGTAGCATTTCAGACTTACAGCAAGGCATCGGTTAGCTTTCTAGCTAGACAACAGCATCATCAGAGCGTGCGATTAACTAACACACTCAAACACAGCAGGCAGAGAACCAGCTAATGAAAGTACTTGCTAAAAACGTTGTGTGGACAGTGATGTGCAATGTTTCTAAAACGTTAAAAGTTCTAGTTTACTAGTTGTGATTAGAACATTATTAAAAAGGTTATGCTAACCTTACTTTTACTCACAATATAACATTCTTTGAACGTCTGTAATATTCCAAGAAACGTAACGCTAACGTTCATCAAACATCATGAAAACACATCTCAAATATGTTATAAGAGCATTCCATAAATGCTATTTAAAGAAGGTTTTATCTTAACACGTACATAACCTTTACAAAGCATCAGTTAAAGTTGCGAGAGCGTTCCCTGTTTGCCTGGCATTACCTGATTTTAAGGAAAAAAATCACAATAATCTCCTTTAAAATTTCTGACCAACCTAATGAACAAAAACGAAATAACTCATTTTCAGGAAGAACGAAAGTGAGAAAAGCACTTACTTTGGAGCATCTGAGAGCCATAGAGCCATTTACATGAACATCCTGTGGCTGCAGCACTAAAAATAGAGCGGCCGGGCCAGTTTGCACTTTTCCATGTGCCCAATGGATTTGTCATGAGAGCGGGACACTGGGAAGGCCCAACCAGACATCAGGGGCGGTGCGGTGAATGCGGTCAGATCTGAGACGACCGTTCAGATGGCGTAAGGTCAAGCAGGAGTAACAGCTGTGTGTGGATCCGTCGGCAGGTGATGGTGGTGTGTTGCAGGAGAGAGTGTGCGTATCAGAAACACAACCGCATTATCCCCGCAAATCCTGCATAATCTGAGCCTCAAAAGTCATTACGCCATACCTATTGAGCAAAAGGTTATTCAAAATTAATCCCGCCCTCCGTTTGCACTGTGGCTGAAGGATGTCCTCTATCATATGGAGTGTTTAGAAGGATCTGCTTCCCAGGGATTTGTGGAAGCTCATTTGAGTTTCAATGTTTATCAGTAAAAAAACACCATATTTTTTCTGTATAATGCATGTTCTCACTGAAGGACTCACTGAGCTCTTCTTCTTAAAGGTACACAATAAAAAACTGCATTCATTTTGCAGAAAAACATTGTTTTGGTTGTGTTGTGCTTGGGCTTTGTGTGGATGAATAATGAATCATCAATTCTCCTGCTGCTCATAAAAATTCAATATTTTTCTTAAGAGATATACGTTTAGATGGAAAGGATCTCAAGCTGACTAGTTACTGTAGCTTTACCCATTAATAGACACACTACTTCCATGAGAATAAACTCCAGCACAGCTACAACCATAATGAAATGATCTTCACAATAGATAATGCTTTACAGTCAACTCTATTGGAGAGCTACATATGGCAGTTTATCTGTTCAATAAAGATACGTTTCCACCAAGAACAATTTGTTCCAGGAACCTTTTTCCCCAAGTCCTGTTGCTGTCTGCGTTTCCATTGCGGTCTAAAGTAACGTGAAGATTAGTTCTGCTATGTAGGACTGCGTGCGACTTTCCAGTTCCCAAAGGATTTCGTCCACCTCATATATGCTGAATAAAGCCTGAACCTCATCGTCGGCCTATCGGTCGTATTTTTTAAACTCCATTGTTGATTCAAATAGCAAACAACTCTTCCACTAAACAAATGGTGGTTGAATCAAAATGCTGTGTGAACTCAACCAATCAGCAGGTTCAGTCCCTCCCCCGAAACTTCCTGAACTTTGAAAAAGTACTACCTCGTGAGCAGGGACTTTCTGAGGGGGACATTTTTACCTGGAACTTCATTTAGACTCTGGTTTCTGTGGTCGAAACACACCGAGTACTACCCCAAAGTCCATAGATCCTGGGGAAAGTTCATGCGGTGGAAACATGGCTTAAAACACCTTACTGACCTGTTGAGTACTAAAAACACCATCATCTCCGCGCTGCTTTTACAACATTTCAAATACCTCACAGGCTTCAGACAAAATGTTTTTACTAGGAGCACTGTAGCCCGTAACTGAACATTTTTAGGAGCACAAGCAGAAAATTTAGGGGCACACCTTATATCAACTTGCAACACAGTTATTCACTTTTCCCCCCATTTTGACTGCATTACTGACAAATTCATTGGTAATAAATAGACTTAAAGGTCCCATGGCATGGCATTTTTCTATTATTTTATAGTGTTTTCTGAGGTGTACTTATATTATTAGTATGATTTTTACATCATAAAATGTCATAATTTAGAAATAAAAGGCATTTTTTCTATACTGCTGTTTGCCCTGTGGCTGAATGCCCTGCTTCAAGGGGCGTGTCTGCTGTGAGACTTCAGTAAAAACGCCCACTGTTGTGATTGGCTGACATCTTTGCATTTTAAATGAGCGGAGGGGTCGTGGTTTAACGAGGCACGAGCAGGCACGAGTCTGCCAGAGAGACGGATGGACCTGTGTTCACTTCTCATCAGTTCTCTCAGCATGTCTCAGTTCAGGGTGAACTGTTGTAGTTACTAGCATATACTTCAGGTTATTAGTTTATTTCTAGTCGGAGGGGCTGTCACTCATGTCAGAAAGTTAGTAACTTTAGTAAATTATGGATCAGCGCTGACTCGAGACGCGAACCGTTTAGAACGATTCAGTCCGATTTGGTGAACTGGTTCGGTTCACTAAAAAGAACCGATTCAAAAGAATGATTCGTTCGCGAACCGGACATCACGGAGACGGAGCGATTGCTAACAAAGTTATTTATAGTAACTTACTGAGTTATGAGAGCGCTGTCAGTCAGCGCAAGTTTATTGTGTTTGTATCTGAGAGTTCTGAATAAACACGAGTCCCAGTCACACCGAGTCCTCTTCATCATTATTCTACCAACTTTGTAACACATGCAATGTACCATTACAGCGAGATGAACGAGTTAGTAAGTGTTGAGTATAGCATTATTTCTAGATATGTTCCAATCATATGAATAGCGTCATTGACGCGCATTGAGTAACGTTACACAGCGCAAACAAAGACACAACAGCTGTAATCGAATGTAATCCAGTTTATTGTGGGGAAAGCTGGATACCCTCACGCTTACCCTCCTTCTGCTTAATCTCACGCCGCGTTTGGTGCCTCCGCTGTGGGCCAGATGCAGTACTGGGGGTCGGGGATGTTGGAGGCCGAACTTCGGCGTGCGTGAAGTTTATCTCTAAAGACGTGACTGCTGATGTTAAACAGAAAAGACTGTATGCACATTTTAGAACAGATAGACGCGACAAGGACGTACAAAAACACTGACTCACAAGATAGAAAACACGAAAACACCGTTCTGTCGGGAGAGAGAAGCCGCTGCGTGTCCACAAATAATAAATAATAAGCTACACATAAGAAATCAATGATCACAGATCAGAAGGAACTGAAGAAAGACTTCTGTTTTCATTTGTACATCCAAACACTGAGAAACTGCCAGTGTTCACTCGTTCACAAGTAACGTTAATGATCTCGAGTGTTTGCATGGGCGTGCCAGATTCTCTGGGCGGAGGAAAGGGAGGAAACCGCTCCTGCTTGGACGTCAAAACAGGAGACTTCAGGATTGGCTCGTCTGGCCTGTCATTTTCTCAAAGGCAGAGAGAGACAGCCAGAACTCGGTTTTACACCGATCAACATTTCTATCCACTTGGGGACAATATTCAGGCTAGGGGAACTCATATTAATGTTGAAATACCTCATAAAATGAAAATTTCATGCCATGGGACCTTTAACATACAGAAATTACAATGCGCAGTTTTATTTTAAGTTCACAGGTAATCCCTGCTACTAACTAACCACTGTCACTAACTAACCTCTGTCACTAACTAACCTCTAACTAACCCCTGCCACTAACCTCTACCACTAACTACCTCTGCCACTAACTAACCCCTGCCAATAACTAACCCCTGCCACTAACTAACCTCTGCCACTAACCCTGCAACTAACCTCTACCACTAACTAACCCCTGCCAATAACTAACCTCTGCTACTAACTAACCTCTGCCACAAACTAGCCACTGCCACTAACTAACATCTGCCACTAACTAACATCTGCCACTAACTAACCTCTGCCACCAACTAACCTCTGCCCCTAACTTACCCCTGCCACTAACTAGGGCTGTCATTTTTGAGAAAAATCTAATTCGAACGGATATCAAATATCAAGCAATGTATTCGAATATATTTGAATATCTACGAGCGGTCGAGCGCCCCAAATTAATTCCACGTTAAGCGTTTTTCTCCCATAGAAAACCATTAGGCTATAAGAAAACGCTTAACGTGGCTTAATGTACTAAGACAGTGTTATTAAGAGACCAAACTCAGGAAACATAACAAAAATACTGTTCGATAGAACTGCGTGTGCTTGGTTTGTTACCACAGTTATCTGCGTGCTTCCTCAGCGATGAACTTCCACATTTGCGGCTATCTTTTCTTCAACTCCTCAGGATCCATTTCGACGAGTGCAGGCAGATCGCGCGCACGGTTGTGATTCTCCTGGGAGGGCGCGCGCGCTGCGCGGGCACAAATAATCTAATATGGAATTTAAATTATTTTATCATCTTGAAATACAGGCAAGGCATATGTATTGTAGATGATTTGTACATCTACAATATACATGTATATATTTTTTATATATATTTGTTTGCACGTGTTTAAAACCCGTGTTTAGACCCGTGTTCTCCCTTGTCCGACCCGACTCGACCCGCAGCCGTATCCGACACAGTTAATATGTTTTTGACCGGTTTGAGCAATATTCGCGGGTACCCTGTATGGCACTTTAAAAACCGGATAGTTTATTTATAGCTCGATAACGGATATTTCACGTCATGTTCGAATGCATATTCAAATATCGAATAAAAAGTGACAGTCCTACCACTTACCTCTGCCACAAACTAACCTCTGCCACTAACACTAACCTCTGCCACTAACCTCAGCCACTAACTAGCCCCTGCCAATAACCTCTGCCACCAACTAACATCTACCACTAACTAACCTCTGCCACTAACTAACCCCTGCCACTAACCTCTGCCACCAACTAACCTCTTCCACTAACTAACCTCTGCCACTAACTAACCCCTGCCACTAACCTCTGCCACCAACTAACCTCTTCCACTAACTAACCTCTGCCACTAACTAACCCCTGCCAGAAAGTAACCCCTGCCATTAAGTAACCTCTGCCACTAACTAACCCCTGCCAGAAAGTAACCCCTGCCACTAAGTAACCTCTGCCACTAACTAACCCCTGCCAGAAAGTAACCCCTGCCACTAACACTAACCTCTGCCACTAACTAACCCCTGCCAGAAAGTAACCCCTGCCACTAACACTAACCTCTGCCACTAACTAATCTATATTTTTACTCATAGAATCAAGTATGTAAAAATGCAATTACATTAAAAATATTTATGGTCCTCAATAATATATTTTATTTTCTTTATGCAAAAGTATAATTTTAATATTTTTTTATGTAGATTTTTGGGTGAAAGATTTCTTTGTGAGATTCCCCCAGTACAATATCCTCCTTGGCCATCATTCAAGCCTTCCTGAAGAGTTATTTAACCCAATGACACGTGGGGGCATCAAACAGAGCCTCCTATTGTGAGGTCCAGGATCCAGGGTCTGGATGGAGAAGACATGTGAAGGCAGCTGTAGAGTCAGAGTGGGCTTCCCATGCCCTTTGGGCTGGAGCTGGACGTCACCCACAGGCCAGGCCAGCTTTAAATAGCATGCCCTCCCACCACAGATATTATTAGTAACCTACATGTGCTGTCCAGAGCTCACGATGAGCAAACCCGAACCCTGTACCTCCTCATGGCCAAACTCCTGTCTTTATAAGCCCAAATTCCTCAGTCGATGACTCGAGATTCTTTTATAGTAAAAGCAAAGCCACACACCGTTTCCCACAAGTGCAATGTGTATGAGTCTGTGTCTTCATAGTCAAGACCATGGCTGCATCCAAGTTCACATACAAGTATGTACTAACCCAGCTATGTTCTAAGAACGTTTTCCTAACGTTCCCATTAAGTTATGAAAGTGTTACTTCTGTTCTGAAACTAGTAAGTCGCTTTTGTAAGCTTTTTACTCATTTGTAAGTCGCTTTGGATAAAACCGTCTGCTAAATGACTAAATGTAAATGTAAATGTAGTAACATTTAAAAAATGAAAGATGAATGTCCATCTTCATCTTCAACGCTTCATGAGCTAAAACCTGCCATAAACAAGGTATAAATAATGTTTTTGTGCTAACGTTTTGAGAACGTTATAAAAGACCAGATAACCCTGGAAGAATGTTTGTTTATAACTTTGAGGGAACCTTGCCTGAACGTTAACCAAAGAACTAAGAACGAATCTGATGATGGGAAACAGCAGGATACATGATAGTAGTAACATTTAAAACTGAATCTTTTGTTTCAGACTGAGCAGAGCTGATCCTTTGCTGGTCACCATTTGCATATTAATTTGTAAAAGGATTATTTCTTAACTTTAAGCTTAAGCTTTAATAATATTTCATTTTTGGCTTTAAAGCACTTGATTCTACTTCATACTCTTATCATAACAACTCTAATGTAAACATTAATTAGAAATATATGATTATGTTCCTTATTAATTAAATGCAATTGTGCAACTTTGCAAATATGCAATCATTTCTGTGCCAGAGAAATCCTGACAATATGGCCCTGTCAATGAAGTATGATTTGAAATACACTAATCCTAATCTCGCATATTTAGGATGGATAAATTGGGATTATGTGTGTGTGTTATGTATGGTCCATGATAGCATACTAATTGATGTTTTAAAGGTCCCATGGCGTCGATTTTTTTAATTATTTTATTAAAAAAATATATTTTTTTCTGTACCCATGTTAACCGGTCAGAGCTTTCGCACTGCTTTTCACACGGTACCTGGCATTTAGCTAAACAAGGAGACATAATGGTAATGGATAGCACTTATCCTTTCTCCTTTCTTGGAGGTGGAAAAACAAAGTTCTTTATGACCTGCAGGATTTCTTGCAAAAAAAGATTTACAAAATAAAAGACAAGATCTTTTTGTCTATTGTAAGTATTCATTTAAAGTTTGTGATTTTAACATTGGCTATTGTTAGGCAAGGAATTGAATAAAACGTTGTTTATATGTAGTGCGTTAAAGCGTGACTTCTCTGAAAGAGTGTATACAAGAGAATTTTAATGATGACAAACCATTTTCAGTCGCCTAACAACTTTTGGGTTTAAAAAAAATAATAATAATAATAATAAATGCTGTGTCTGTGGTATACAGCCAAAGATCAGTTATGTACTGCAAACGCAGCATATGTGAAAGCACAACAGCATGTGCGGTTCCTGCATCCCATACGCACTTCAGACGGAGTATGTGTGAAACAGGCGTTACACACACTGGGATGTGCAGCAGCACACACACGTTTAAATATTAAAAATAAAAGGATTCCTCTCTGGAGAAGCGTTCATGTAAATAGTGAATCCGCCATGGTGTGTTTGGCTTTTAAAGGGAATGGGAGATGAGACTCTGATTGTTTTATTGCACGTTACGCCCAAAACACACCCATGACTCATTGAGAGACTAGGTACAACCCTTTTGGACAATGCGCCGACCGCTAGTCCCGTCGTTAAACTAGCAAAAGTGGATTCGGACACGCCCTGAGTGCACCTGCGCCATGAGCTTTAGACCATGAGCTCAGATCAGTAAAATAGGGCCCTACACGTCTGTAGAACACGTAATAAATTCAAGTTTTTGTGGTTTACATTGAGACGAAAATGGTATTGTTTTCAAAAACTAGCACTTGCACTTATTTAGTTTTCATTTTTAGTTGAAAACTGTGTCGTGGAAACCTCACCCAAGTCTTTACTCTATTTAGTAAAAATCATAACATTATTAGTGCATGTAAACAAAGCCAGTGTCTTGTTATTCTAATTTAATTTATTGATTAAATGTCAGAATTTGACATGAAAGATGCATGTATCTAATAAGGTTAGAAAAAATGCCCTTGACTGTATTCACGCCGACTGAAGTCACATGATACAGTAGCTTGCCACTTCGAATATGCAAGGAGATTTGACAGATTTGTGTCAAAAAACGGCAGCATTGATCTGTTCAGATGGCAATACTGATTTCCAGAAATCACTGTTCCTTTGTGTTTGCTAAGTAAATGCATATGGATTAATGCTCATGCAAATCTGAAATAAACGTACAATGAAAGCATATGTTTCTGAATAAAAGCAAGTAATATAATTCAGTAAGCGTGCTGTTAAACAGCTCATTATGACAGAAGTGAACGCTGCTGTCCGTTTGACCGCGGCCAAGTGAAGTGCTTGTTCATGAATAAACGAAATGAACACAAAGATCTGTCCTCAGACAGTGATATCTGCTCAACACACACTAAACCAGCACAGACATCAACACAAACACCAGCCATCATGCCAATGCAAATGTGACACTACTTCAGATAAATACTACACATTCTAAGGTAATAAAAACTGTTTTTTTTAACCTTAGAATGAGCCATTTCTATCTACACACACCGCGGGTCCCCTTACAGTGAAGTTACCATTTTGCGCCGTCATATGGCTGCAACTAACGATTATTTTCCAGATTAATTGGATAAAACGTCCGGTTACGTATGTAACCCTCGTTCCCTGAGGAGGGAACGGAGACGTACGTTAGTGACTAACGAATGGGGGTTTCGCTTAGAAGCCAATCATCTTCATCGTATTCAACAGCGCCCAATGGCAGTGCCAATGCCATGGGCATGCGGAATTTGCATGCGTAACTCCGCCCCACCTCGTGGGTATATAAGGAAGTACGCTGCGAACATCGCATTATGTTACTGCTGCAGGAGCCAAGACTGAACTCCTCGCGTTCCAGGCAGCACAGCTGACGTGGCTAAGGAAACGTACGTCTCCGTTCCCTCCTCAGGGAACGAGGGTTACATACGTAACCGGACGTTCCCTTTCGTTCAGTCACTACGACGTACGTTAGTGACTAACGAATGGGGGAACCTGTAAAACAGCGCCACTCAGCTGTCATCCAGTGCCCTGCGTAAGTGTGAGATCCCGCCACTTAAGGCCCTAGGACTCCCACTTATCACAGGATTACCAAGGTACACTGGGAAGCATATCCCAGTGAGGGAATGCCAAGGTGCCTACCGTAGGGAGGACTTAGAGAATACACATATGACCCGCTGAGGGTTGCATATGGAAGATCTCTAGGGTACCAGCCGAAGGTGGATTTTTAACCCTAGGGGTGGCAGGGACTTGCCAAGGGAAAGACACCTGCTCACTGAGGAGGCTTACGGTGGGAATACTCGTGTGGGGGTCGCCAGAGGGGAACCATGCACACGGAGCACCTGGCCGGACATGAGGGTCTGGGCTCGAAAGGGCAGACTGAACTGATGTCGGCGTCGACAGTGCTGGAGGAGCTCAGGGCTCTCGGGGAGCTCACCTGAGGAAAATATCGCACGTATCCAGTCATGGGAGTGGAATGGCGAGCAAGCGAAGACACCTGAGCGTGGTCCATTACCGGCCCCTCGGGGGGGCGAGTACAAAGTCGGACACTGGCTCCACTCGGAGATTGTAGAATCTGGCGAATGTGTTGGGTGTCGCCCAGCCTGCAGCTCTGCAGATGTCTGTTAGCGAGGCGCCATGCGCTAGAGCCCAAGAGGAGGCCACACTCCGGGTGGAGTGTGCCCTCACACCAAGGGGACATGGTCGACCTTGCTGCTGGTAAGCCAAAACAATGGTGTCCACCACCCAGTGAGACAACCTCTGCTTTGAGAGAGCGCTTCCCTTCCGCTCTCCACCATAACAGACAAAGAGCTGGTCTGAGGTCCTGAAACACTGCGTCATGTCTACGTAGGCGCGGAGAGCGCGTACTGGACAGAGCAATGCCAAGGCTGGGTCTGCCTCCTCCAAAGGCAGCGCTTGCAGGTTCACCACCTGATCTCGGAACGGAGTGGTAGGAACCTTGGGCACATATCCGGGCCGGGGTCTCAGGATCACGTGAGAGTTAGCCGGCCCGAACTCAAGGCACGCTTCGTCAACCGAAAATGCTTGCAGGTCCCCGACCCTCTTAAGCGAGGCCAATGCGGTCAGCAGAGCCGTCTTCATAGACAAGAACTTAATCTCGGCCGACCGCAAAGGCTCAAAGGGAGGCCTCTGCAGAGCACTTAAGACTACTGAGAGGTCCCAAGAGGGAACGAGAGGAGAGCGAGGAGGATTCAGTCTCCTCGCTCCCCTCAGGAACCTGATGACCAGGTCGTGCTGACTTACCTTTTTGTCTCCCAGGAGATCGTGGTAGGCAGATATTGCGGCCACGTACACTTTCAGGGTGGAGGGAGACAGCCTTCGCTCCACCCCCTCCTGGAGAAACGATAGCACGGACCCGATCGGGCATTTCCAGGGGTCTTCTTGGCGGGAAGAGCACCATGTGACGAAGAGGTTCCACTTCAACGCGTAGAGACGTCGTGTAGACTCAGCTCTAGCGGAAGTGATGGTAGCGACCACCGCAGGTGGAAGGCTACTCAAACCTGCCGTGTCCCGTCCAGAAGCCACACGTGGAGCTTCCAGAACGCTGGACGCGGGTGCCAAAAGGTGCCCCGTCTCTGAGTCAGAAGGTCTGGTCTCAGAGGGATAGGCCAGGGAGGGGCTGTCGCAAGGAGTAAGAGTTCTGGGAACCAGGTCTGGCCGTGCCAAAGCGGGGCGACCAAGACGACCTGCTCCTTGTCCTCCCTGATCTTGCACAGTACCCGTGCAAGAAGGCTCACTGGGGGAAACGCATACTTGCGTAGCCCGGACGGCCAGCTGTGCGCCAGTGCATCCGTGCCGAGGGTGCCCTCGGTCAGGGAATAATACAGGGAGCAATGGGAAGAGTCCTGGGAGGCAAACAGATCTACCTGTGCGTCGCCGAACCGTTCCCATATCAGCTGGATCGTCTGGGGGTGGAGTCTCCACTCTCCGGGGAGAGGCTGAAACCGTGACAGCTCGTCGGCTGCACAGTTCAGGTCTCCAGGGATGTGGACAGCACGAAGGGACCTCAGGCGCTTCTGACTCCACAAAACGAGATGGCGGGCGAGTTGAGACATACGGTGGGAGCGTAGACCGCCCTGGTGGTTGATGTACGCTACTACGGCCGTGTTGTCTGTCCTGACTAGCACATGTTGACCCTTCAGCAACGCTCGGAAGCGGTGCAGGGCGAACCGTACAGCCAGTAACTCGAGGCAATTGACATGCAGAAGGCGCTGGGGTCCTGTCCAGGAGCCCGCGGCTGCTTGTCCATTGCACATGGCACCCCAGCCCGTGGATGATGCATCTGTTGTCACAACAACATGCCTGGAAGCTCGTTCTAAGGACACTCCGGTCCGTAGAAACTTGAGGTTCGACCACGGGGTGAGTGTCTGTAAGCAGGCCCGAGTCACTGGGACCCGGAGCGTGCCAGACCGCCATGCCCATCTCGGGACTCGATCGCGTAGCCAGTGCTGAAGCGGTCTCATATGAAGCAATCCGAGCGGCGTTACCGCGGCTGCAGATGCCATATGCCCCAGGAGCCTCTGAAAATGTTTCAGTGGAACCGCACTCTGGCCCTCGACTTGTCGAAGGGCAGTCAGCAGAGACTGCGCGCGCTCGCTCGAAAGCTGCGCGCACATGGCGACCGAGTCGATATCCATACCGAGAAAAGAGATCCTCTGCGCGGGGCAAAGTTTGCTCTTCTCCCAGTTGACCCGAAGGCCCAGACGGGCTAGGTGATGGAGCACCAGATCTCTGTGTCCGCAAACCTGCTCTCGAGAGGGACCCAGTATGAGCCAGTCGTCGAGGTAGTTCAGGATGCGGACCCCGTGCTGCCGAAGGGGCGCAAGGGCTGCCTCGGCAATCTTCGTAAAGACGCGAGGGGACAGAGATAGCCCGAATGGTAGAACTGCGTACTGATATGCCCGCCCCTCGAAAGCAAACCGTAGGAACGGTCTGTGTCGAGGCAAAATGGAGACATGGAAGTAGGCGTCCTTCAGGTCGATCGCTGCAAACCAATCGTGTGGACGAACGCATTCGAAAAGGCGTTTCGCTGTCAACATCTTGAACGGAAACCGGTGAAGGTAACGGTTCAGGATGCGCAGGTCCAGGATTGGCCGTAGCCCACCGGTCTTTTTGGGTACAATGAAGTACGGGCTGTAAAACCTGCAATTCATCTCGGCTGGAGGGACAGGTTCGATCGCACCCTTCGCCAGTAGGGTGGCAATCTCCGCTCGCATGACGGGGGCGTTGGCCCCGATCATGGTGGAACGGACTCCCTGGAAGCAGGGAGGAACCCGTGCGAACTGAATCGCATAGCCGCGCCTGACGGTCCGCTCGACCCAGCGGGACAGCCCTGGAAGCTGAAGCCAGACATCCAGAAACTGCACCAGCGGGGTCATACGGTGTACAGACGTACCCGGTGTGGGCTTGCAGCGATGCAGCGTCACCGGCCCGGACATGGGAGGCTGTGGGGCGTCCCGGTGCGGGGGCACGGTTGACAGCTGCGTCCTGACAGAGGAGACCAGGGAAGGACCAGCGTTCCACTGGGGTCTGCTCTGCCAGGAGGCTGGCGACAGAGTGGGATGCGAGTGGCGGGACCCGTGGGTGGCGCGCACCGTCATCACCGGACTCTGTGGGCTCAGGGATGGGAGTGTTAATTCTTTCTTTGACCAACATAGGGTGCTGCTGACCCGGGGGCCAGCAGCTGAACAAAGGATTCTCCCCCGGCCCTCCACCGGGGGAAGGAGTGGTCCTGCTACCATCTCCTCGAAAGAATTTCCCATCCCTGAGCCGTCCGTCTCAGGAGCGCCGCTTGGCCTGGCGTTTAGCGGGGCGCGGGGCGGCCTGAGGGGACTTGGACGCCTTCCTACGGCTTCCTCCGCGACCCGGCCCGGGTGAAGGCTGCTGCTTGGACCGGGTGGGAGGGGCGGGAGCCTTAGGAGGGCGTCCTCGGCGTGGAGCAGACTGAGTTGACTGCGCCGGCGGCGGGGTGGAGGCAGCAGCTGGCCGCCGGGGCAGTACGTGCTTAATAGCCTCAGTCTGCTTCTGGGCGATTGAGAACTGTTGGGCGAAGTCCTCAACCGCCCCGCCGAAGAGGCCGGCCTGGGATATGGGGGCATCGAGGAACCGGGTTCGCTCGGTGTCCCGCATATCAGCCAGGTTCAGCCACAGGTGACGCTCCTGGACCACATTTGTGGACATCACTTGACCCAGGGAGCGTGCGGTCACCTTCGTCGCCCGGAGAGCGAGGTCGGTGGCGGCACGCAGCTCATTTAAGAGCCCCGGATCAACTCCACCCTCGTGCATGTCCTTGAGGATCCTGGCCTGGTAGACCTGGAGGATCGCCATGGCATGCAGCGAAGCGGCAGCCTGCCCCGCGGCTCTGTGCGATTTCGACACCAAGGTTGATGTGAATCGACAGGCTTTGGAGGGGTGCTTAGGATCACCACGCCAGGTTGAAGCGCTCTGAGGACACAGTTGCATCGCAACAGAACGTTCAACTGGAGGGACCCCAGTGTACCCTTTAGCTGCCGCCCCATCGAGGACGGAGAAGGCGGAGGAAGTCACCGAACGGTCACGGGAAGACAACGGGGACTTCCAGGACCGCGTGAGTTCCTCATGCAGCTCGGGAAAGAAAGGTATTGAGGGCAAGGACTGACGGGTGTCAGCGCGAGCCCCCAAAAACCAATCATCGAGCCTTGAGCGTTCGGGACAGGGTGGAGGGTTCCACTCGATCCCTAAACTCGCGGCTGCCCGAGACAACATGGCTGTCAGCTCTGGATCTGACTCGGGCAATGCTGGCACGCCCGAGGGCGGCAGCACAGCCGAGTCGTCATCTCCAGAGGACTCGAGCCCACCTTGTGATGCGGTGATCGACATCGCATCCTCCTCTGGAGCGCCAAATGAGATGCGCGGGGGGGCCGGAGCCGGCCCCGCGATCTGCATCTGAACACTCGCGGGTTGCAATGTGCAAGACGGGGGTGTGGCCCGAGGCATGAGCGTCGGGGCTTTGTTCCACACCGTAACCGTCAAGTCACCCTGACCACCAGCCGAAGTACTGGGCCTCTGGGACTCAGTAGATCGGGGTGTGGTAGAGGGGACTCTCACTTCAGTACGAAGGTCATGGAGTCTTGACCGCAACATTGCGATGGTCATGTTCCCGCAGTGAGAACATGACTCATCCGCGAACGCTGTCTGAGCATGCTGAAAGCCCAAACATATCAGACAGTGTTCGTGCCCATCAGAAGAGGAAAGCAACCGACCACACCCAGAAGTACACGGACGAGACATCCTGAAAAGGACGCGTCACGTGTAAGCTCTTTTATGAGAGGAAGCTTCGCAGAGAACGCCGAAGCGCCCAGGGACCACACACCAGCTGTCTAGCGGACCACTGCGCAGATCAGCAGGCAGGCAGTATGATGATCACTGGAACGCGCCGTAACACCAACGCCTCTGGAAAGCTGCTCGTCTCGAAAGCTGTCGATGACTCAGATCAGGCTTGTAGGAGTGAAGAGATCCTCTTGGCTCCAAAGCAGAAACATAATGCGATGTTCGCAGCGTACTTCCTTATATACCCACGAGGTGGGGCGGAGTTACGCATGCAAATTCCGCATGCCCATGGCATTGGCACTGCCATTGGGCGCTGTTGAATACGATGAAGATGATTGGCTTCTAAGCGAAACCCCCATTCGTTAGTCACTAACGTACGTCGTAGTGACTGAACGAAAGGGAAAGCCCTTTTTTTATGTTATTGACAAAACACACTATTCCACATCCTGTCCAATTCTGTCCTTCAAACAAACATGTCAGCTGTGCTATGAAAACATACATAGTGAATATATCTACCATTACAAAAAAAAAACATGGTTTTACAACAAATAAAACAAGCAAACAAAGAAAAAATTAAAAAATAAATAACAGGGTTATTGTAGTTATTCCATGATAACCACAAATTAACCATGGTTTTGCTTCAAATCCATAATTTAACTATGGTATTTGTGTGGTTATACAAATGGTAATTAATACACCAAAAAACATGGTTTTACTATAATAAAACCATGGATATTTTCGTAAGGTTATATTGTATATAGCCTACATTATGTGCAAAAAGTTACTAAGCAAAAGTTTAAATCCCTACATTAAAATGATGTTGAAGAAAAACAAAAACACAAAAAAACACAAACTCAGTGTTAGCAAGAATATGACGTAGAGCCGGAGTTCCGACACATGACCCGGAAGCAAGGAGCTTTGTTTACAAGCAGAGGAAGACGCGCCGTATTTAAGCTGTTGAATTCTACATTGATCGTGCTTTAGGTCTTGGGGAAGTGCTCAAAATGGGGCTAAAGTGTGCATTTCCTGGATGCCCGAACGCCGGCTCTACGTCATATTCTCGCGCATGCGTCGTGGTGCTTCGTGAGTTCACGTCAAAGGCCTAGGCGGAAGACAGAAACTTGTTTAATAAAGTCGTTATTTAGATTTTTTTTTCGCACAATAACTATTCTCATCGCTTCATAAAATTATTGTAGAACCCCTGTAGTGAGATGGACTTTGTAATGACGTCTTTAGTACCTTTTATGGGTCTCGTGAGAGTAAATGTAGTTGCTGCCAATGAAGGCCTTTCTGAGCCATCGGATTTCAACAAAAATATCTTCAATTGTGCTCCGAAGACGAACAAAGGTCTTATGGGTGTCGAAAGACATGAGGGTAAGTAATTAATGACAGAATTTTCATTTTTGGATGAACTAACCCTTTAATGTCTCCCTCTTGACTGCGTTCTGTCTGTTTGACTCAAATGCGCGCGCTCGCCACACTGTTCAGTGAAGTTTGAAGTTTAATACAGACTGTCAGGACATGCTTTTTAATGCAAAATGGAAATACTCGCGTGAATTAGTAACAGTTACAGATGAGTATATAACCTGTAAAATGAACGTTTTGCGCTGAGGACGCACACGCATCTGTCAAAGAGCATAACAGGGTATGTTAAACGCTAATGCATTCCCTGGAAGCTTAAAATAAAGAATCCTCATGTTCTGGGCACTTGGATCATGTACCTTTCCTGCAGCAGCTCAATGTTTCCACTTCACTATTTTTAGATGCATTTTGTCCATAGAAATGCATTATTCAGTGTTGTAATTTGGCGCGACTGGTGGAAGCTTTGCATACAGACAGCAGACCCGACTAATCGATAATGAGAATCGTTGTCAATGATTTTCATTATCGATTATCATCGTTTTTATTGACTAATTGTTGCAGCCCTACACCGTCATGTTTCTACAGTAGCCCTAAACGGACAAACTGCTCTACAGAGAGCGCTAGTCATTCTCTGCTGTCTCAGACGACGACATCTTTGTCCTGTGTTGGCCACCGTAACTTCTCTATGTGCTTCGAAAGGGAGGGGTGAGCGGTGGACGGTTGCAGTCCACAACCTCACCACTAGATGCCGCTTAAATGTACACACTGCAATTTTAAAGTAAGCCTTCAGCATTGCATCTCCTGAGGTGGCTGTAGATTCACACTGCCCCCTTCTGAACCTCTTACCCATGAACACACACTCCCTTCCTCTCAGTAATGGACCATTAGTGGGCTACACCGTTGGCGGACTCCTGTCGCCTCTCGATATTAAGTCTCAGCGGGCCTCAGAAGTCATTAACAGTGGAGAAAAGGGCTGCTTGGAGAGAAACGAGACAAACAAGAGAGGCCGAGAGCGGGCCGGTGTTCACACAGAAAACTTCCAGCGTCTTCTTCAATATCTCAAGACGGTGATGCTCCGGACAGCAAGTACCGGCAGTCGCTTTGGCTAGTGCTGCTCGACGACATCTGGTCGCTTCTGTACAAACAAACTCCCGTCTAACTTTGACTATTCATTAGGTGCAGATGTCTCAGGAACGACTCATTATAACAGAGTCCAACCACCTGCTCCATCAGTATCAGCCCTCAGATGCTCATTTAATTAGCCAGAATCAAACGCTCCCCATGCCGCACGAAACACTTTCATACATCACAGGAGGAAACACTGCTGAGAAAGCACCAATGTGTGCTGTATTTCAGATCATCGATACTGTAGTGTAGCTAAACACTAGAGATGCACTGATGCTAGATTCCTTTCATCAAGTTGCATTGTATCTTTATCAATACCTTTTGATGTTCACACGTTTTTTCGTGCTATAACTTGTATTAAAGTGAAAGATAACACTGCTGCTATAACTTGTATTAAAGTGAAGGATAACACTGCTGCAGTGATCCATTAAAGGTACAATATGTAAGATTTTTAGATTAAAATATCCAAAAACCATAGATTTGTATACATAGATGCATGGGTGTCGGAAGCAAAAAAAAATGTTGATGGGTCCTACCCCAGAAAAATGTTACTAGTGTAGATGCCATTCAAAACCGTCTTGTTTACTAAACGTCTGGTCGGACTGTCAAAATTACAGAAGACACCAAATTATTTATAGTGGCAATAGTGTAGGGGTAAAGCACATGGCAAAAAGTTTTGACGCAAATCGACCTGAGGTTCGAATTCGCCGAACTCACTCTACTCCCTTTTCCCATCACATATCAGATCGGAAAGGCATTTATTTTCAATAAAAATGAAGCAAATATTCTAAAAACGCATTTAATAATAAAGTGTTTATCGGTTAGGGGCATGTGAATAGACATGCACTGAATTAGAGACGGTAAAAGTGAGTGGGTCCAATATCATGCTCTTAAAAAGTGGGTGGGTCTTGTCCCACCCACATACAATGGTTCCGACGCCAGTGCATAGATCACTCATTCGACCGCTCCAGGCACGTCGATGCACCCGCCATTTTGGAACAGTCAACACATGTCAACACTTTAGATGCTGTCACTCAAAAAAATGGAGAATCCAACACTACACTAGCCTAGACAGGGCTGGACATTAACGCTTGTACGCTTGTTTTTTGAAGGGGCAAATGAAAAATAATTTTACTTGCCCGACGGACAAGTATCCTGGTTAAAACGTCAAAAAAATAACTAGGGAATCACCAAAGTTCAATAATGATTCTGCATTCAGTTAGTGTAAGTGGAGATCGATACTAGATAATAATATAAAACGAACTTGTGCTGTTGAGGTTGCAGCCTCTCGAGGAGAAAATCGAAAACAAATGAGCGCCGCTCATACAAAGAAACTCAGTTAACATACACAGTTAAAATTGTGTAGTTTTTATATTTATAACATATGATACAGTTAAGCAACATCACACAAACAAGAGTGTTGTTAGTTTTCCTGAACACCATCACGACTGAAAATGACGCTGATTTCATACGCCAGTTCCATTAACAATTAATTAACATTAAGTCACTTACATTTTAGATGCAATATGGACTGTTTTTGTTGCAGCGAAAATAGTTCCAAACAAAGATCACAACAGAAACGTAACGCATCTCACAGCAATGGTGTGTTACTGAATGATTCAGCGTTTTGAATGAATCGGTTGAATCAAAGATTCAATTACCTATTCGTAAACAACCGCCTAATTCTTGAATGAATCAGCCGTTTGAACGAATCGACTCAATGACTCACTCATTAAGACGGTTACCTGCTGCCACCTACTGGTGGTTTAGTTTCATCTTTCCAACATTTCTTATTTGTACATCGAAAAAATATTTAAAATAATCTCATAACATTATTTAATGCAGTTGTAATTTTTCAGTGTAAATAATTTAATTTGATTGGTAACAGCCTTATAGTGTCTTATTCTAATTTCATTTATAGATCAAATTTAAAAATATAAAATGAAAGCTGAAGCATAGCCTATATTTAATAAAATTATGGAAAAATGCCCTTTATAAAAAGGTACAAATATCACAAATATGCCTATTTAAATATGTCAAAGCTGATTGAACACTGGTGAAAATATTGCTTCTGAATAGATATTTACAAAAAAAAATTCCGGACAAGCTAATTTTTTACACAGACAAGTGAATGACAGATTTACTTTTCCGAAGGACAAGCATGTGAACAGGCTTATTGTCGAGCCCTGCTAGAAATCTAGACGCACCCTAGCGGCAGCAAATCTAATTTGCAGCCAGGGCATCTAGCAACTCTCTGTTGGTTTGTGAGCTGGAAAAACCAAACTCTGGTCAGGCCAATCACATCGTGTATAGAGCCGGTGGGCGGGCTTAACATAATGACGGCAGAGTTGCGGTGGTTCCGCATGCTACTCGTAAACAAAGAAGCTGGCGAACACCGGTCTTTCGAATCGGCTTTGGCTGCGACTCTGGAAGACTTGGAGTTAAGCTTTTCTTCGAGGAAAGAACAAAGAACGGCACTGAAGTCATTCTTAAGAAAGGAAGATGTGTTCGGAGTTTTGCAGACCGGATATGGCGAAAGTTGACTCTATCAGCTAGCTCCGCTTTACCTTCTTTGTTGCTCTGGTTGGTTGTAGCGCTATCCTATTGCGTGCAGAGGGAATTTGAAAGACAACCGTTTATCCCACCCCTCGGATTGAGCCCTGCCAATGGTGTGTTCCCATACCCAACATCTTGATGTGGTGCAAATATAATGACTACGTCTTATTTATATCAGATGCACATTATATAGTTAACATTATAGTTTAATCTATTCTTACTCTATTTATGTGTCATGTGAGAAGCATGACGCGTCGCCATGGAAATAGTAAGGCGACGGGCAAAAAAATATTTTGCCAGAGAAGGCAATATGGTCATATTTCTGATATTTCAGAAATTTCATATTTTTAATAAGTGACCTCTAGTGGCGAAAATTACATACTGTGCCTTCAAGAGCGTCAAAACCATAGACTGCAAAAAAAATATGGACGTAGTGTCCGTGACGTCACCCATAGGATTCTGAAGAGCAGTTTTGAAGCGTAAAGTAGGGTCGAGCTGGCCGTTGCCATCTTGGCAGCGCGTCACACCCGGATAATTGAAAATGGGCAAAGATGCGGGATGTGGGTGGAGCTGAGGTGAGGTGAGGTGAGGCCAAACGACAATCCACCTGTCACTCAAAGTGGCCACGCCCCTTAATTATGCAGAACTTTAAGGCTTTATATAATGTAAATGAATGAGTTATAAACAAATCCCCCCCCCCTCACAGTTCACTGTAAAAAAAATTGGGGGGGGGGGGGGGTTGTGAAAATGTATCATTACATATTGGCCCAATAAATTACTTCCAAATAATTGCAAAAAGATGCATTGTACTAATCATAGCTTAAGGTCTTCACTCAAAATTAAAATTGTATATTCACCGAACATATTTAATTGTGCTCAGTCAATCTATGAAGTCGAAGTGAAAAATCCATGTTGGATGAACAAGTCCTACGTCCGTAAAACTGTATACGCATGCGCAAAATGCGCTTTGTGTGGAGATTTCAAATGTGGTGCGCGGGAGCGCGAGCGCGAGCAGACTGCAGAGCCAAACCAGCCGGTGCTGAACAACGAAACAAACATTCCCAAGAGAATAGAGATATTCATCGTCACAAGACGTTGGTGAGTATTGAGCACTGAAATTATTCTCCAGAGTTTTGCTTCATGACCCGGTATGAAGTTTAAAAAAGACATTTTGTATAATCACGAGTTCATGCATTCATTGGTTTCATGAGTAGGGTTGGGCATCGTTTTGATTTGAACGATTCTGATTCCGATTCCGATTCTTAGTTTCGATTACGGTTCTTTTCGATTCTCGATTCCGATTCTTTGAGGGGTGGAGTCACAACATGTCACAGGCATTTTTCTCAGAGGAAAATTGTATTTTGATTCAATAATGAGTTTTAGTTTTGGGACTTTCTCTGCTGGCATTTTCACTTGCTTTGCTGCAAAGGTGAATGGAGTTTCACACCGAGTCCCGGTTTAACAATAGCATTAACAGCAGTCATATTAGGACTGCTACTAGCGTCGGCAATTTGCGTATAGCTACATTTATCTACGAGGGGGGAAAATAATTTCAATAACGTTGTTGTTCACCACAATTCGCAATTTGGTCGAGGGCTTTGTTATTACACTACAATCACTTACCTGATTATGACGAGGTGGGATAATGTTAGTTCACCCTGAAATGAAAATAAAGTCATCTTTTACTCACCCAGCTGTTGTTCAAATGCGCGTGTTCCTGTGTGTGCGCACTCCAAGCCGCAGTAGCCTTGTGCAATATTGTCATGACAACCGGTACACAATATTCACTTAAGGAGGTTATATTATTAGTATTATTTCTTATCATATACAGTACGTTATAGAAAAGACGATAATCGCATTTTTTTCTATTGAGCTTGATTTCTCAAAATGGTGCATGTGTGTGTGTGTGTGCTTATCCTGGGTGCAATGACAACAGTGCGAGTTATTATAGTAGGCATGAGCGCCGGCGGCTGCTGACGGCTCATAGTACACAGAGGAGCGCGCTCAGAATAATGGCCGAGCTCAGTGTTTTGACTGAATAATACGGTTTCTTTCTCGCAAAACCTTATAGTGTGCCCCCTGAACACTTTCCATATGGCGCGCGTCTCCCTGTATCGTTGCGTGATACATTTGTTTATTTTTGTAATGTTTTAGCTGATCGCCATTCACTGCCATAATAGGAAGGAGCGGGTGCAGGAACAGTATTTTAAATGTCATAGGACATAGGGCACTGGGACAACATCAGGGTAAGTAAAAGAAGGCTTTATTTTCCTTTCAGGGTGAACTATCCCTTTAATAACGTTGGTTAGCGCAGGGTTGCCTGAGGAGGACAGACCTGCGCAGCATTTCAAACACGCTACACTACACTTGTACTCCACATATTTGTAGTGCATCCTCCCGTGCAAGAAATAAGTTTGTCATATGTGTTGCACTGTGCCGACCCAGGCTTTTTTTTTAAAAGTGAAATAAAGCCACACTTTTGAGCGCCGCTTACCGTGCTACATGGCTGCAACAGAACAAATGGGCGCGGCAAGCACTTCCGAAAAGTTGCGCGTTTGGAACCGATGATCGGAATCGAAAACAAAATT